>NC_143523.1:8654626-8970459 GCF_031878675.1 Megascapheus bottae | reverse complement strand
AACAGTGGTGCTTAACGCATGCTGTACATTAGAATCATCTGAGGAACTTAGAAAACTATCGATGCTAGTGGAGTCCTAGCCCAATGAAGTGGGATGTGGTGTCTCACATCTGTATCCCTTGCTTTTTGGGGGGCTGAGGTCTTGAGATCAGTTTATTGCCAATTGGGCAAAAAGTTCCCAAATTCTACCTCAACCAGTAACATACAGCAGTGTATGACTGTCATCATAGCTAGGCAAGAAACATAAATAGGAGCATAACAGTCCAAGTTGACCCCTGCTAAAAGCTGTCCCCTATCTGAAAAATGGAATTGGAGATATGGCTCAAGTGGTAGAGTATTTGCCTAGCAGCTCAAGGTCCTGAATTCAAATTCCTAGTGCCAAAAAAGCAAAACAAAACAGAACAACAACAAAAAAAACCCCAAAACAAAGCAAGCAAATACTCCTTTAAATAGTTTGTGTTCCAAGCATTAGTATGGTTAAAAAAAAAATCCTCAGGTTATTCTAATAAGTATCTTGGGTTGGAACCAATGATTTAAAACATCAGGAAAAGTTTGTCTGATTATATGATACTGAGGTGTTGAACCCAGGGCTTCATGCATGCTAGGCAAGCCCTCTACCACTAAGCCACTTTCCTCGCTTGTAGGAAAACTTTTAACCAACTGTATTAATTAAGATATTTTTTTTTGCCTTTAGCAATGTGTTTCATTAAAAAATAATTTGCAGGACGTCTGTTTTCATAGGACTTTCTCATAACTCATTTTATTTTATTTTTCAAGGGAAGTCAACCTGTGGCTGAAATCAACCATGAGTCTGAAACCAATGGTTTGGCTGAAACTTTCACTGTCACTATTTTTGTCCAAATCACATCACGAAGATTTGGTGCAGTAATCACACAACCCACGTGGTGTTAGGTGTTTGGATGACTTAATAGGCATGGTGTGAATGGAAAAAGGTGCTAGGGCCTTCTGTTGTCATGGGACACTTTTTTTGTGTGTGTCATGAAAACTCAACAATGAAAAGAGTGTGGGCTGGAAATTCTTCCTGCTTTTGGGTCCTCCTCCTCTTTGTTCTAGAGCAGATTACTCTTAAAGTATTACCTCCCCCCCCTTTTAATCTCTGACTCTGTGTGTGTGTGTGTGTGTGTGTGTGTGTGTGAGAGAGAGAGAGAGAGAGAGAGAGAGAGAGAGAGAGAGAGAGAGAGAGACAGACAGACAGACAGACAGACAGACTGGCAGAGAGCAAGCATGAACGCTGGCTTTTCTTATTTCCTTTTAAGGCATTTGAAAAGGTAAAGATGGGTAAAAGGCTCATTGATTTATAGGACTGAGAGTGTCATAAAAGGTCATTAGTGAGCCTGGGTATAACTCAGTCAATGATGAGTCACTTGCCTAGCAAATGCAACGTAATGGGTTCGATCACCAAACCCAAACAAAACAAAGGTCATTTAATCCACCATGAGCCCCAGACTTGCAGTTGGTTCCGGAACAGGGAGCCCCTTCCCCCATTCTTCACATACCATCCGGCCATCTTACCTGGTGACTACATCCCTTCCACTTCATCAATTGACTGGAGCTGCTTCCCCGGGACCCAGTGGCCCCTGTCCTTTCCTCTCTAGGCCCGTGCTGCCCACACTTGTGTGTTTCCCATTGTCACGCCAATCACACCGAATGCTGGCGGTTGTGCAGCGGCAGCGGAATGAATCTACTAGAAAAGGCCCGAAGAGGAGCGGCCTGTGCTGCGCACAGAGCCGGTCTGGAGGAGGAGCCCCGCGGCCAGGGCGCCGGGTCACTCTGGGGGTGTGCGGGGGACTTGAACCCCGGGGAGGAGGTCCGGGGGGGAAGTCCAGGGCTCCCTCTGGCTTCCTTGGAGACCGATGGAGGGGATGCTTAACACTAGCACTGGAGAGGATTCTCGCGTGGGCCGCTGCCCTCAAGGACGCGCGCGGAGGGGAGAGGCTGCCGGCTAGGCCCGGCAGAGCCAGCCAGGCTCGGGGTCCACCCGAGGGCGTCCGGGCAGGGAGGCGGGCCAGGCCTGGGAGAGCAGAGCCGAGGGAGGAGGAGGAGGAGGAGGAGAGCGGGAGGAGGAAAAGCCGGCCGCGGCCTGAGCTGGAGGAGAAGGTGGCGCGAATGGGAAGATGAGGCGAAGCGCGGCCTGGGGGGGGAGGGGGGAGCGCGGGAGGGGGCGGAGCCTGCGGGGGGCCGGGCGGGGCGAGCGGGCGTGGGGGTGGAGTCGGAGGCCGGGGAAGGAGCCTGGGAAGGGGAGGAGCCCGGAAGGGGGCGGGGCCCGGCCGGCGGCGCTCGGCGAGGGGAGGCGGCCGGGTTGAGGTGTCCGCGGTCGTCCCCGCCGCCGCCGCGGCGCGTTCTTCGCGGGCGGGTCGTCCCCAGGGCGCGCCTCTCTCTGCTCCCCGGCGCCTTTGGGTCTTCGGTCCTAGTCAGGAGGCGCGGGCTCCCGTGGCGGCGGCTACGGAGGACGCCCGGGGCGCCCCCCCTGCGGGCCTCGGCTGCTGCCGCTGGGCCCAGGAGCCGCCGCCTCCCTCAGCGCGCCGCGCCGCGCCGCGCCGGGCCGGCATGGAGCTCTTCCAAGCCAAGGACCACTACATCCTGCAGCAGGGCGAGCGCGCGCTGTGGTGCAGCCGCCGTGACGGGAGCCTGCAGCTCCGACCTGGTGAGGGGCGCGACGCGGGCTGGGGAGAGCCGGGGTCGGGCGGGAACGGAGGGGGCGCGGCCGGGGCCCTCCGCGGACCCCGGCGGACCCGCGGCGGGCGGGCGGGCGGGGCCCGCGGGCGGCGCGCGTGCTGTCAGGGCTTCCTGACCCCGAGCGGCCGCGGCCTCTCCCGTCCCTCTGCGGAGAAGGCCGGTAGTGACTGGTGTGAGCGCGCGTCCACCCCGTCGGGGTCAGGGAGGTCTGGGGGGCGGTGGGGGGCCGGGCCGGGGTTCCCCTTACCGGCGGGAAAGAGTCCCTGGCGCCAAGTTCTGAGATCGAATTCCATCCAGTGGAGGGGACTCTTCTGCGGGACACTCCCTGTGGACAGGCTGTGTTCCTGGTCCTTGTGCATTGAGTAACTAGCCGCTTGATCTAAAGCACTTGGCTTTAGATCTGTATTAAATTGTGTTAAAAACATGAAGCTGTCTGTGTCTGTGCCCTGCCCTCCGAGCTGACAGGCCAGTTTCCTCTGTGAGGATGGTGGGTCCCCGCCCCTGGTTTAGCTTGCCATTCTATTTTCTTCATTAGTCAGGATCATTTTGCTTTAGGAAAAGGAAGAGAACAGAACTCTTTTTCAAATAAGCAGGCACCGCGTTCGAAGTTCAGAGAACAGAGCCCTTTAAATAAGTAGTCACCGCTCTTGAAGTTTATTTGTAATTTGGTGGGTATCTCTACTCCAAAGTAGTACCTTGCGTGAACTGAACAGTCTCAAGGGTTCTATTGGACTTTTCTTGTTATCACTTACAGGATGGTTTCCAGGTACACATCCTTTCATGTTATCCCCTCTCAACTTCCCAGTCTTCACAATCACCTCCAGAGCAGATAAAAGCATCCTTCTTTTTTTTTTTTTTTAGGTGAGATGTCCCAGGAAATGCAATTGGGACCTGGAGAAGAGAGCTCTGTGGCCTTCAGTGCAGGTCCCCTGCTTTCTTATGAGGGCCTCCCAGTTGCTTTGCTAGAGCAGTAAAGGAGAACTTAGTTTTTCTAGGCTCTGACTGTGTTTTCTTTTTCTTTTTTTGTCAGTTATGGGGCTTGAACTCTGGGCCATGGGCCTGACTGCTGACCCCAAGCTCTTTAGCTCAAGGCTAGTGTGCTACCAGTTGAGACACAGCACCACTTCCTTCCGGCTCTCTGGTGGTTAATTGGAGATAAGATTCTCTTGGTCTTTTGTTCCCGGCCTGGCTTTGAACTGCGATCTTCAGATCTCAGCCTCCAGAGTAGCTAGGATTACAGGCATGAGCCACTGGTTCCAGGTCTGACTGTGTTTTTTTGCTATCACATTTTATTTCCTTTTTTTTTTTTAAGAATGGAGGATAAACTACTGGGTCCACTTGAGGTTGGTTCTTGGTCATCTTGGACAGATGGTGTGAATAGACTCATTTTGGCCAGCCTTTTGCTATTTTAAAAAATTGATTTTGACTATTTATTTACCTATTTTCTGCCCAACACCCACTGGGACTTTGGGGGAGATTCAAATAGATTGCAAAATTCCCAGATCTAATTCCTGGGAATCAGAATAGTGAATCTAAGAGAACTAGATGGAAGTTAGGATCATGGACAGTTTCCCTGACAGGACAAACTTTTCTATACCTCAGTTTCCTCAACTGTGAGAGGGAACCTGAGCCTAGATTTTGGGGATTAAGCCTTGTGTTTTGAACTACTGTTTATTTGTCCAAAGTTTACATCAAAAGGCAAATCAAAACATTTTCCATGAATAAAATAAATTGATTATAAGGCTTTGTGACTATGTTTATATCATTTCTTAGAATACAGCTGATCAAAAAACAAGTCTAGAGGAAGGAAGAGGCCAGTGTGTTTCAGAAATAGCAACCTGTTTTGATCTTTAGGTGTTGATACGTGAAGAATTTTTTCACTTTACCAAATAGTTGATTTTCTTCGGAACTCAGTATCTTTTCTAAGTATGACAATTGTATTTGTTAACTAGAGTGTTTTTTCTATTAATGGGATTATTTAAAATTCTCTTTATTATCACTGAACTGTCACTGCTTTTTTTTTTTTTTGCCAGTTTTGCTATTGTTTGTAGTGATAGTGACAGCATTTAAAACCTTTCATTGTTTCCCATTGGTTACTGGATTAAATAAATTAATGACCAAGTCCTTTTCTTTACTGCATTGTAGTATTATTAGACCACAAAAGCTTTGTAAGCATTGGTGATTTTTTTTTTTTTGCCAGTCCTGGGCTTGAGATCAGGGCCTGAGCACTTTCCTTGGACTTTCTCAAGGCTAGAGCTCTACCATTTGAGCCTCAGCACCACTTCTGGCTTTTTTCTATGTATGTGGTACAGAGGAATTAAACCTAGGTCTTCCTGCATGCTAGGCAGGCACTCTACCACTTGGCCAAACTCCCGGCCTGGTGATTTTTTTTTTTTTTTTAAATGCTGGTTCTGGGCCTTGAACTCAGTGCCTGGGTGCTGTTCCTGTTTTTTTTGCTTAAGGTTAGCATTAGCATTCTACCACTTGAGCCACTTGCTAGGCAAGCACTCTACCACTAGGCCAAACTCCCGGCCCCTAGGTTGCTATTTTTTTTAAAGAATAGCAAGTAGTCTGTATCTGCTTTTTGATAGATTTTATGCTTATTGGAAAGTAATGACCACCACAGAAAAATATTTAGTTGTTTTAATTTCTCCCAGTAAAATGATAAAGCATGTTATAAGCATTCAATAATCTCCTAAGAGAAGAGTCTAATGCCTGAAAATAAGAACTGTAATTTAAAGACTTAGGAGGGAATAGAATACAATCGGCTTTTGGGGAATGGTGATATGCTCTTATCTCCTGGGTCTTAAAATTACTTCTACCAGTCTTGTGTCTTTGTCTGATATGGTGGTGTTATATAATTTACTGCTCCGTGTTGCCTCATCCTGTTCCAAGACTGATTGACCACGAAAGGATCTCAAAACACCCTCCACAGACAACATTCATGAATGTCTAAATGATGAAGACCAGTGGGCAATTTTTTTTCTCTCCTTTTTTTTTTTTGAAGGGATACTAGGTAGCAGAATTCACAGAAATGGAAACTTTTTATGTATGTATTATGTATTTATTTATTGTGGGTCATGAGGCTTGAACTTGCTCTGGGCGCTGTCCCTGAGCTCTTCAGCTCAAAGCTACTGCCCTACCCTTGAACCAAGCTCATTTCCCATTTTCTAGAGGTTAACTGGAGGTAAGAGTCTCAGGTTCTTTTGTGCCTGGTCTGGCTTTGAACCTTGATCCTCAGATCTCAGCCTCCTGAGTAGCTAGAATTATAAGCAAGAACAATTTTTTTTCTTTCTCTTTTTTAAAATTTTTTTGCCAGTCCTGGGGCTTGAACTCAGGGCCGGAGTGCTGTCTTTGAGCTTTCCCAAGGTTAGAGCTCTACCACTTGAGCCACAACACCATTTCTGGCTCTTTTCTATGTATATGGTACCAAGGAGTTGAACCTGGTCTTCATGCATGCTAGGGATCTACCACTAGATCCCTGTGCTCTTCAGCTCAAGGCTACTGCCCTACCCCTAGAGCCCTAGCCCCACTTCCCATTTTTTTTAAAGTGATTAATTGGAGATGAGTCTCACATTCTTTAGTGCACAGGCTGGCTTTGAACTGTGATTCTCAGATCTCAGCCTTCTGAGTAGCTAGGACTACAGGTGTGAGCAATTTTGAAGGAAAACTTATGGAATTGAAATGCAAATGGAATAATGATCTCTTCTGAGGAATGTTTTGATTGAACTTTATTCAGTTTAGAGTTCTGTGCCATTTAGTTTTACTTTTAAAAATTATTTTTGAAGAAGCAGTTTCTTTAAATTTCATGTTTATAGCTGGAATAGTGGTATATATCTGTAATCCTAGCACTGGGGCAGGAAACAGGGAGGCTGAGGCAAGAAGACCATGAGTTTGAGATCAGCCTTTGTCACACGGCAAAACAACAAAACAAAACAACAAAAACTCCACCAAAGCCAGACGTGGTGGCTCATGCCTATAATCCTAGCTACTCAGGAGGCTGAGATCTGAGGATCATGGTTCAAAGCCAGCCCATGCACTAAAGAACATGAGGCTCTTATCTCCAATTAATCACTAGAAAATGGGAAGTAGGGCTGTGGCTCAGGGGTAGGATGGTAGCCTTGAGTTGAAGTGCTCAGGGACAATGCCCAGTCTCAGGGGTAGGATGGTAGCCTTGAGCTGAAGTGCTCAGGGACAATACCCAATCCCAGGGGTAGGGTGGTAACCTTGAGCTGAAGAGCATAGGGACAGTGCCTAGGCCCAGAGTTCAAGCCCCATTACCTACCCCCCTAAAAAACCCCCCACAAAACACCAAGAAACACCAAAACTATGTTTGTTAAAATTTTACATATTTTCATAACAAAATGTAAAGACTCACTATTAAATATATTGTGACCATCTCTCTAACCATTTGTTACTTTGTAAAAAGATCTAATACCTTCACTCTCCTGTTTCTTTGAAGAGATTTAGCAGTTTTGTTTTATTTTTTAAATTCATTTAATTATACCTTTCAATTGATATTTCATATTATGAACAGGATAGCTATCAGGTATACATAAAATATATTTTATCATATTTAGTTGTTATTTTAATATTTGTGAAGTCATGCCCACTCATAATTTTGGCTTGTAAACAAAAGTAAGAAAGGGTCTTTTGAAATGATGTTTTACAGATTGAGGGGTGCATATTTGTTTATCTGTTTCATCATCTTAGATTAATGGCTTTTACTTGAACATTTTTCTGAGTGACATATTGTATATATTATCTCATCTCCATAGTAAAACTTACAAGAGAAGTTTTATTTATTTATTTTGCTAGTCCCTGGGCTTGAGCTCAGGGCCTGAGCACTGTCTTTGGACTTTCTCAAGGCTAGAGCTCTACCACTTGAGCCTCAGCCCTACTTCTGGCCTTTTTTTTCTATGTATGTGGTACTGAGGAATCGAACCTGGGTCTTCGTGCATGCTAGGCAAGCACTCTACCACTGCACCAAACTCCCAGCCCCAAGAGAAGTTTTATTATCAACCTCATTTTTCAGATGAATCACAGAGAAGTAATTTGTCCAACTTTTCAGTATTGAAGGATAGCCAGCTTCTAACCCATACATGGCTCCATAACCAGAATTGCTACAGTAGTTTTATAAACCTTTATAATGGCTTATTTATTTTCTGCTGGTCCTGGGGCTTGAACTGAGGGCCTGAGCACTGTCTACGGGCTTTCTCAAAGCAAGCCCTCTACACTTGAGCCACAGCGCCAGCTTTTTCTGTGTATGTAGTACTGAAGAATCAAAAACAGGGCTTCATGCATGTTAGGCAAGTGCTCTACCACTAGGTCATGCTTCCAGCCCTAACTACTTCTTTTAAATTAAAAAATATGTCTTTACATAGTTGTACAAAGAGGTTTCAACCCAGTATTTCATTTTCTAAATACAATGCATCTTAATCACTGTTACTCTTTCCATTTATCTTTTCTTCTCTCTTGCAACCTTGTGTGTGTGTGTGTGTGTGTGTGTGTGTGTGTGGCCCTGGCACTTTGAACGGTGATTCTCAGATCTCAGCCTCCTGAATAGCAAGACAGTTTGGGCTCTGTCTGTGAGTTCCTTGTTGTTGTTAATTGGAGAATGAGTCTCCAGGACTTTTCTGCCTGGTCTGGCTTCAAAATGCAATCCTTAGATCTCAGCCTCTTGAGTAGCTAAGAAGGCACGAGCCACTTTGTGCTCCATTCTTCCTTTTCTTTTTGAGGCAGTGTCTTACTGAGTATCCCAGGCTAGCCTCAAACTCAAGATGCTCTTGTCTCAGCTTCCTAAGTGTTGGGATTACAATTATGTGCCACAATGCTCGGCTTTCTTTCTACCTTTTTCACTACAAAGTTAATGGGAGTAATAGATGAAGTGTATCTGTAGATGTCATAATCATTATAATGCAGTCCATATAAGAATAAGGTAGTCCTTCTGAATGTCATAGCCAGAGCATTAAGGAAGGGTTAGTGTAGGATGAAGACTGTTCATGGAGCTTCTGGTTTGTTCTTTGACCCTGTGTCTGCTCTGCCTCCTTTCTTGCAAAAGTGAAATAATGTAGTTAGAAGGAATGTTGTTATGTAATAGATTGACTAGTAGTCTTTCCAGCTAAGGTCAGTTTATCAGGTTTCTCTTCTTAGGTTTTTAGAACATCTGCAGTTTAAGAAGGGAATAGATATAGGGTAGATCTTTGAGTAGGAACATTGATATGTACTGGGCAGGAATTGTTTCCTTTAGTGATGAGCAACCTGAAGCCTTTCTCAGCTAGCTTTGCAAAAATCCTAGATCCAGTTTCAGGAGCAACCTTTCAGAACAGACAAAGCTGAAATGGCACGAAGGAGACAAAGCCTTTAGTAAGGGTAGTCATTTTCTGAGATAGGAGCAATTTTTGTAGATCCCTGGTTTCTAGATATTTGTGTTTTGGCCTGCCAAAGGAAGCTGGCTTCAAAGGAGAGTGCCACCAAGCTCTTCTAGGTTAGAACCCATAAGTTCCAGAGACCAGGGTTCCATGGCATTTTGGGAAGCTGACTGCTTTGGACTTGCTCCAGGATGCTCAGTAACATCGGCCCGCAGCCCAGTCATAGCATGGAAGACACTTATCACCACCCCTCTAGTATCTAGTGTTCAGAATTGTATTAAATGAACTGAAATAATTTTAGACCCTGGTTTGCCCTTATGGTTCCAGCAAACAAAGGGTTTGTTGGTATAATTAAGACCAAAGAATAAAAGACCAGAATACTGCCTACTGCCTCTCACACACAGAATATTGCTGTGCTAATATCTGACTTTATTCCTTTAAGGGAAATCGTGTGTGTGTGTGTGTGTGTGTGTGTGTGTGTATATGTATATACATGTGCATGCATGTGTGTGTGCTGTTACTAAGCCTTGAACTCAGGATCTGGGTACTGTCCCTTAGCTTTTTCAGTAAAGGCTGGTGCTCTTTTTTTTTTTCTTTTTTCTTTTTTTTGGTGGGTCATGGGGCTTGAACTCAGCCTGGGGCTGTTCCTGAGCTCTTCAGCTCAAGGCTACTGCCCTACTCCTAGGCCTGGGCACTGTCCCTGAGCTCTTCAGCTCAAACTACCACCCTGCCCTTGAGCCACAGCCCCACTTCCCATTTTCTAGAGGTTAATTGGAGATAGGAGTCTCAGGTCCTTTTGTGCCCAGGCTGGCTTTGAACCTTAATCCTCAGATCTCAGCCTCTTGAATAGCTAGGATTGCGGACATGAGCTACCAGACCCAGCTAAGGCTGGTGCTCTTCAACTTGAGCCATAGCTCCACTTCTAGCGTTTTGTTAGTTAACTGGAAGTAAAGTCTCATGGACTTTCCTGCTGGGGCTGGCTTTGAAGCTTGATCTCCACATCTCTGCCTCCTGAGTAGCTAGAATTATAGGCATGCCCTGCTAGCATCTAGTTGGGAATCTAGCTCTTAAGCTTTTGGAATTAAATAAATATGTTTTCTGCCTGAACAAAAGTAAATGAGGCACATAAATGTCTTAATTTTCTCTCAACTGGTCCTTTAATAGAAAGGTTGCTGTTGTTAATTTAGGCTATTACGGTTTATGATGTACTAAGCTAATGTGTTTTCACACAGATACTAGACTATTGGGAAATAAAACCAGTTCATCTGTGCTACTGAGTGCATTCTTTGAATCATAGTCTAACCTTGATTTGGCAAAGTTTCATGGGGATTTAAATGTGTTAAATCTTTACAAGCTGTGTTTCTATCTGTGTGTGTGCGTGTGTGTGTGTGTGTTTATAAACTGTTCTATATCTGTTCATATGTTTTAAAACATAACCTTTAAAAATCTTGCCTTGTAAATACAATAAGAGATAACATCAATGTCACAGGTCCCATAACAATTACTAATTAGTGACCTAAGACACAATTATGTGTCAGGTGGCCACAATAGAGTTGAGAACATTTGAAGCAGAGTACGTTTATTAAAGCAGGGAAAGTTTTTTATTACCAGTGGCTGCTGATACTGTATTAATAATGAATGGCTAGTATTTTTAAATACTAGAATAAACAATGATCATTCAGTATCATGGTACTCACAACACATTCTGGTAGTATCTTAATTAAAAGGCATGTTCCATTAGGATGACTCATTTTGTACATGCTGTGAGACCCTTAAGGGAACTACTTCTATTCACAAATATCTTGTCATACTTGCTTTGGTAAGGCTGATTAAATGAACTAGAGATGGATTAAGATATTGCCTCTTATTTAATTTCAGTTTCTTCAATTTTACTCTTAAATTTCTTTAACTTGATAGTAGGATATTTTAAATTACATGGATTTTTTTTCTTTTCTTTCTTTTCTTTTCGGTCAGTCGTGGGGCTTGAACTCTGGGCCTGGGTGTTGTTCCTGAGCTCTTCAGCTTAAGACTGCCACCCTGACCCTTGAGCCACAGTGCTACTTCCGGTTTTCTAGTGGTTAATTAGAGATAAGTCTCATGGTCTTTAGGGTCTTTAATGCCAGGCTGGCTTTGAACCGTGATCCTCAGATCTCAGCCTTCTGAGTAGGACTACAGATGTGAGCCACTTGTTTGGGTTTATGAATTTTCTTTAGACATCTTATTCTTTGAAACAGGTTTTCATGTCCTTTTAAATTACACTGGATTTCAAATTTCCCAGTTTTTGCAATGTCAGTGCATATGATTTGAAACAGTGATAGCATCTAACTGCAACATTAGAATTTTCGTTTTTAGAGACTCAAAGTCAGTACCTAAAACTTTTTTATGTGTGTGTGGGTCATGGGGCTTGAACTCTGGGCCTGAACACTATCCTTTACCTCTTTAGCTCACGGCTGCCACCCTACCCCTTGAGCCACAGTCCCACTTCTCGTTTTCTACTGATTAATTGGAGATAAGAGTCTCACAGTCTTTAGTGTCCACGCTGGTTTTGAATTGTGATCCACAAATCTCAGCCTCCTGAGTAGCTAGGATTAAAGGCATAAGCCTGTGGGGCTTGAACTCATGGCCTGGGCGCTGTCCCTGAGCTTGTTGGCCCAAGACTAGCACTCTAGCACTTTGAGACACAGCTCAGTTTTTTGGTGCTTAATTGGAATTAAAGAGACTCACAGACTTTCCTGCCCTGACTGGTGATTATATCATTTATAAGCAGGGAAATCCTTGGGAGAGAAAGATACTTATCCAGTGTACTAATAGTCTCTTGTATATCTTTCTTTGATATTACTAGAAATAGCACTTTTATGTACAGTACCTTTATTCTAATTGGGTAGTCAAAAAAAAGAGAAAATTTGTCAAATTGGTCAAGCTTAAGAGATATTACAATTTTTCCTCTTCCCCTCATTACCCTCAGAACCCGGTGATATAGTCCTTGCTTGATCTGAAACAGTTCTTCATTTGAGGCCAAGAAAAATGGCAAATCCTAGACCTGATGAAGACCTGTGGTGGCAGATTGTGTAAGCAATGTTAGATGCAAGAGGGTAAGTTAGTTTTCAGGAAAAGCTAAGTAATTATTTAAACACAAGCTGGGAGAAAGATTACATCTATTTAATGATGGAAGTGCTAATTTTATGCATCTCTGTTAATAGCTCTAAAATGAAGAAAGAAAATACTAATTCTTAGCTTATCTGTGTTTTGATTTACCTCTCAAAATTTCCTGTCTGAAAGTGATACCAAAGTATAGCTTTTGGTAGAACAGAAGGTAAGAGGTATATCCAAACACATTGCTGCATTTCTTTTCTTTTTGCCAGTCTTGGGGCCTGAACTCAGGGCCTGAGTGCTGTCCTTGGGCTTTCTCAAGGCTAGAGCTCTAGCACCTGAGCCAAGGCACCACTTCTGGCCTTTTCTGTATATGTGGTACCTAGAAATCGAACCCAGGTCTTCCTGCATGCTAGGTGAGCATTCTACAATTAGGCTAAACTCTCAGACCATTGCTGTACTTCTTGGTGATGCATTCTGAATTCATTATCCAAGTGTTTAATCCTTCCTTGAATTGTTATACTTTTAGGTGCTTAAGGTTGAAAAGTATTATTTTCCTCAGCCTTTCCCTAGGATGAAATCCTAATTCCATTATCTGACCTTTCATAAAAGTTCTTTAGTTCTCCTCTGTTCTTTTGGGGCTTTTTCTTGAGTTGTAAGAGGACTTTATATTTCTTAGAATTGTAACTGTTTTTATTTGGACATTGTAGAGTTTGAGAGGAATTTTATAACAACAGAAAAGTGATTTCTAACTTTTCTCATGATGATTAAACCATTGTGGCCCTCTCACTGCATTATAATTATTGCTGTGTATGTGTGTTTGTCAGTGTCAGTGTCAGTGTGTCAGTGCTGGGGTCTCCTGTTAACTGCTTGGGTTCCTCCCTCACTTCCCACTCCCAAGGCTGGCACTTCATTGCTTGAACTGTGTATCTATTTCCACCTTTTCACTGGTTAATTGGAATTGAGAGTCTCACAGACTGTTCTGCCTGAGCTGGCTTATCAAGATCCTTAAATCAGCCTTATAAATAGCTAGGATTTCAGGCATGAGTCACTAGCACCTATTTAGATTCCCACTTTTACTTTTTTTTTGTAAACGTTTTTATTAGCATAAACTAATTGTACAGAAAGGGTGCATTATTATATTTGTACATACGCCTTTATATTTTATTTTATTTTTGCTGGTCCTGGGGCTTGATTTCTGGGGCAGGGCGCTGTCTCTGAGTCTGTTTTGTGCTCAAGCCTAGTGCTCTACCACTTGAGCCACAGTGCCACTTCTGGCTTTTTCTGAGTAGTTTATTGGAGACTCAGCTATATTTTATTTTATTTATTTTTTGGCCAGTCCTGGAGCTTGAACTCAGGGCCTGGGCCTGTCCCTGTGTCTCTCTGAGTTCAAGGCCAGTGCTCTATCACTTGAGTCACAGTGCTGCTTTCAGCTTTTTTCTGTTTAGGTGTTACTGAGGAATCAAACCCAGGGTTTTATGCATGCTAGGCAAGCACTCTACCACCAAACCACATTCTCTCAGCCCCTATATTTTATTTTTAAAATTTATTTTTGATATAGGGTCTTACTATATACTCAGGCTGTCCTTGAATTCATAATCTTGCCTCAGCCTTCTAAGTGCTGGCCGCTGATAGCTTAGACCACCTTTTATAAAAGCTAACCGTATTATTTATGCCAGAGCCCCACCCTAGCCAGTTGGGTCCATCTCTGATGAGAGGTGAAACTTTGGTATTAGTATTTTAAAAGCTCTTAGATAATGATAATGAACAGCTGGTTGACAGCCATTGAGTTAGATTTTATATGGGGAAATCACCAGCTGCTGGATCTTTTAAATTGAATTAGTTCTAGTTTGGTAGTTTCTGCTTGCTGGAAAAATAATAACCATTAGAGAGTTCAAGGAAATATGTATCAAAGTTTGCATTTATAAGATGTCACCTGGATCTAATTATTCCTTAACCTCGTTTCCTGCTTATTAAATTCTGAGAAGCAAGGATGATTCAACTATGTTCCTCATTCTTTTTTTTTTTTTTTTTTTGCCAGTCCTGGGCTTGAGCTCAGGGCCTGAGCACTGTCCTTGGGTTTTTTCTCAAGGCTAGAGCTCTACCACTTGAGCCTCAGCACCACTTCCAGCTTTTTTCTATGTATGTGGTACCGAGGAATCGAACCTGGGTCTTCATGCATGCTAGGGAAGCACTTTAACCACTAGGCCAAACTCCCGGCCCCCTATGTTCCTCATTCTAAAATTCTTTTCCTAATTTGTGTTTGCCTTTGGTGTTGGTGATTGTCTTGTTAGAGCAAAAAATATCCTTTGTTTTAGCAGGAAATGAAATTGGACTCTGATTATGCATATTATGCATATCCTAGCACTTTAAAAAATATACAAGTAAACCTGCCTGTAAAATTCAGCAGCTGTTCCTAAAGCTAGGCTCGTTCTTCAGTGAAGAGAGGGCCGAGGGAGGGAGTGCCTTTGCCCTGGGATGGTGGAATGAATGACTCATGGGCTCTGCATGCACACAGTACTTAATCACTTGTGTTTTATGTACCAGGAAGGGGAGGGCATATGAAAGTAGAAGCTGCTCTACTGCTAAATGGATCTGAAATAAGAGTGGAAATATTAAGCTAATGGGTCAGACAATGGAGTATTTAGGCATTGAGTAAATGTTACTTCATTATTTCAGTAACTGGAATTTGGCAATATTCCTAAAATGTTATACTTTCATGATTTATAAGCAACTTTACTTTTCGCTAGATAACTTTGGTCATCTTAAATTTTAAAACTTGCTGGGTGCTAGGGGCTCTCACCATAATCCTAGCTACTCAGGAGGCTGAGCTCTGAGGATACAGGTCAAAGCCAGCCTGGGCACAGGAGTCCATGAGACTTTTATCTCCAATTAACCACCAGAAAACTGGAAGTGGTGCTATGGCTTAACGTGGTATGAACAGTAGCCTTGAGCTGAAGAGCTCAAGCATATCACCCAGGCCCAGAGTTCAAGCCCTATGATCACCCCCCCAAAAAAAATTAAAACTTGTTTGTGAACTTAAAATGTTTCTTGCTGGGTCCTGGTGGCTCATGCCTGTAATCCTAGCTACTCAAGAGGCTGAGATCCAAGGAAGCCAGGTTTGAAACCAGCCAGGGCAGGAAAGTCCATGAGACTCTTAACTACAATTTATAAACTACTAAAAAATGCTGTGGCTCAAGTGGTAGAGCACTTGCCTTGAGCAAAAAAGAAGCTATGGGACCGAGCTCAGGCCCAGAGTTCAAGCCCTACATCAGCAAAATTAAAAAAATAATAATAATATAAAATGTGAGCTGGAGATATAGTTCACTGGTAGTGTTTGTTGCTCTGCTGCTGTTCAGGTTCCTGAGTTCAATTTTCAGCATTGCCAAAAACAACACTTAAGATGTGAGTCTTATTACAAACCAATGAAAATAAGTAATTGGTAGGAGAAATCGCCCTTTTTTTGGTTGTTTATTTAGTTCAGTAACTATAATGAATGCCTCTTAGCATCAAGCTCTGTGTTCCATCATAGGCATATAGTGATAAACAAAAAGCCATAGAATTAACTAAACTAATAGAGAACTTGGTACCTTTTTTTTTCCCCTGCCAGTCCTGGAGCTTGAACTCAGGGCCTGGGCACTTTCCTTGAGCATTTTTTTTTTTTGCTCAAGGCAAGCACTCTGCCACTTGAGCCACAGTGCCACTTCCAGCTTTTTCTATGCGTGTGGTACCAAGGAATCCAACCCAAGGCTTGGTACATGCTAGGCAACACTCCTGCCTCTGTTTACATTCTTTAAAATTTTTTTTTATTGTTATTGTAAAGATGATGTACCAGAGGAATTGGTACATCAGTCAGGTATATAAGTCAGGTACAGAGTACATTTCTTTTTTTCTTTTTTCTTTTCCTTCCTTCTTTTCTTTTCTCTTCTTTTATTTTCTTTCCAGTCCTGAGCACTGTCATTGGGCTTTCTCAAGGCTAGAATGCTACCACTTGAGCCACAGGACCATTTCTGACTTTTTCTATGTATTTGTGGTGCTGAGGAATTGAACCCACATCTTCATGGATGCTAGACAAGCATTCTACCACTAGGCCAAACTCCTGGCTCCAGAGTACATTTCTTTTTGAACAAGATCCCCCTAGTTTTTCCTTCCCATCTCCCCCACAAGTTATATAGGTCATTTTCCACAGTTATTTATATTTCTTTTGTAGATATAAGCTTAGACTTGTTATTTATTTTCATATGTAATTGAAGAAGCCAATATCCATGTCTTTCTTAATTTATTTTTTTATTTTTATTTTTTATTGTCAGGGTAATGTATAGAGATACTAGGTGCATTACTTCTCACACATTGATACCTCTTCTCATATTTTTGTCTGTCCATGTCTTTCTAAGGCATATTTTCCTTCGCTTTTCTAGATTTTGTGTTTTCTAGATTCTGCTGTGTCCTGTGTCAAGGATTTAAAGAAAAGGAGGAAGCTGGCAGTCATATTTGATTTGCTGTTTAGATGTTGCTGAGACTGAGACTCCATGTCCAGTTTTAAGCTGCATCAGAGCTGTAGCTCAGTTTCATATTCTGATAGAACTGAATTCTAGAGTGTATCTAGACATTGAGGCATTTCATTCTGAGAAGATTTACAGGAATTATGGCTCTACCCTGCGGTTTAATAAGAAAAACATATTAAAGCAGCTTTCCTTCATGTGTTCCCCTTTCCCTGTCTTTTTAAAGTCCTATGTAGGTGTGTGTGTGTGTGTGTGTGTGTGTGTGTGTGTGTGCGTGTGTGTGTGTGTGTGTGCGTGTGTGTGTGTGTGTGTGTGTGTGTGTGTGTGTGTGTCGGTTGTGGGGTTTGCACTCTGGGCCTGGGCGCTGTCCCTGAGCTCTTCAGCTCAAGGCTACCACCCTACCCCCTGAGCCACAGTTCCATTTCCGGTTTTCTAGTGGTTAATTGGAGATAGAATCTCATGGCTTTTTAATGCCTTGGTTGGCTTTGGACCTTGACCCTCAGATCTCAGCCTCCTGTGTAGCTAGGATTACAGGCGTGAGCCATTTGCCCAGCTGGTATGTAGACTTTGAAAATTCTCCTACTACATTCTTGTGTAGTAGGAGCCTGGATACGCATTTCCCAAGTTGAATTGAAAGTTATTAACATTTAATGTGTGACAGATGTTGTGCCAAACACTCTCACATAATTTGTTTAATCCTCATGAAAACTCTATTAGATGAAATCCTCATTTACAAAAGAAGCTAATGGCTTCATAGTCTAATTGTATGTACTGGGATCTATTCCCTAGGACATCAAATGTAGGTCATTGCATCTGAATATCTTTACTATGTCCAGCTTTCCAATTCTTGAGTGAACCCTAGATCACTATGGCACATTCTTATCTAACATCTGAATTGTTGAATTTAGCTTGCTCTCTTGTCCATCCTAAATGTTTGTGCTTGCATTTTGTTTCAAGGACCTGTTCTGCTTGGAGAAAGAACTCCTAAATTTACTGTCTGTTGCCCTGTTGGGTTGGATCGTTTTTTAGTTCTTCAACTTTATTTTTATAGTGTTTAGAATCCTCTTTGGATTCAATAAATACTTTAATGCCTGTTGTGTGTTAAGAAGATTTTTAGAGTCTGACAGCAGCTTTTTTTTTTTTTTTAAACTGGTGAAGGTCTTGGCTCTGGATAAGGGCAGCCAATGACTTTATTTGTAGAGAAAAGTAAAATATTCAGTTGACTTGGTGAGAAGGAAAGGCATTTTGGTTGCTGAAAGCCCCATGGAAACAGAACATTACACCAAGACCATTTGTAAGGATACTTACATTGTTAGGATGTGTTTGGAAGACCCAATATCCACTTTGCCAGCTGTGATATCTTTCTCTGAAATAAACCAGATGACTTTAACTTTTATTACTTTTCTTTTGCCAGTCCTGGGTCTTGAACTTGGGATCTGAGCACTGTCCTTGGCCTTTTTCTCAAGGCTAGTGCTCTACAACTTGGCCACAGTACCACTTCTGGCTTTTCTACATATGTGGTACCAAGGAATCAAACCCCGGTCTTCATGCATGCTAGGCAAGCACTCTACCACTAGGCTAAACTCCCGGCCCCTGCCTTTTATTACTTTAAACAGCGCAATGCTTGAAGTGGGGGCATGACTCAAGTGATAGAACACAGGAGATTCTTAGTTCAAATGCCAAAAAGAAGAAAGAAATAGTAACCATTTCTGATGTGATTGGTTGTTTATGTGACTTCTTCCTTTCTTTCCATATTATATATTTACATTCCCATTTTCAAGCCTATGTACCATGCTCTAGGAACATAAAATTGAGCATAAAAAAAGTGGGTTTCCTGTTCTTGATGAGTCCCTGTTTAGTCAAGGAGACAGCAAGGTCAGTAATTAAGCGCAGTAAACCTAACTAAAGTGTCCAGTTGGAAATTTATGTGGGATTCAGAGAAGCTATCTAAGAGTGCCTAGTCAGCCCTGTGGGGTGGGGTAGGTGGTGTGGGGAATGTGTCCAGAAAGGTTGTGACCCTTGTTCTGATCGTGGAATGAACAGTAGCCAAAGAGGGCTGGAGCCACATTCCAAACCCTCCCTTCCAAAGTTCCCTGGGTAACTGGAGGTCTGGATGCTAGCAGTGGAGGGGCCGAGAAGAATGGAGGGAACTGGCCCCTGCAGGGTCTTGCAAGCCTTTCTAGGAATTTGGACTTCATTACTAAGGGTATGGTTGGGAAAGGTAATAGGATTGGATTAACAGTGCTCATTCCTTTTTAATACTTAATGTTAATTTTAGACAAATTAAACTTTAGGATAAAGAATAAAAAGGCAGTTATTATATTCGTATAAACGGAGCAGTTCACCAGCAAGATATAAAAACTCTTATGGGTCGGGAGTTTGGCCTAGTGGTAGAGTGCTTGCCTAACATCTTACCATGCATGAAGACCCAGGTTTGATTCCTTAGTACCACATACATAGAAAAGACAGGACATGGTGCTATGACTCAAGTGGTAGAGCTCTAGCCTTGATAAAGCTCAAGAACAGCGCTTAGACCCTGAGTTCAAGCCCCAGGACTATACAAAAAAAAATTTAAAAACTCTGAATCTTTGTGTTACCAAATAACTAGGCTCAAAAATGTAAAGCAAAAATTCAGAAGGAAAGGTATATACAAAATAAGAGATTTGGGGGCCAGGAGTTTGGCCTAGTGGTAATAGTGCTTTGGCTAGCATGCACAAAGACCTGGATTCGATTTCTCAGTACCTCTTACATAGAAAAAGCCGAAAGTGGTGCTGTGGCTCTTGTGGTAGAGCTCTAGCCTTGAGAAATCCCAAGGACAATGCTCAGTCCCTGAGTTCAAGCCCAGAGACTAGCAAAAAAAAGGAGGAGGAGGAGGGAGGAGAGGAGGAAGAGGAGGAAAACTAATAGATGAAGCATTCAGAAAAATTAACAGGTGGGCCGGGAGTTTGGCCTAGTGGTAGAGTGCTTGCCTAGCATTCATGAAGACCCGGGTTCGATTCCTTGGTACCACATACATAGAAAAAAGCCGGAAGTGGTGCTGAGGCTCAAGTGGTAGAGCTCTAGCCTTGAGAAAGTCCAAGGACAGTGCTCAGGCCCTGAGCTCAAGCCCAGGACTGGCAAAAAAAAAAAAAAAAAAGAAAAGAAAAATTAACAGGTATATAAAGATATATGTACCAGAAATAAAAGTTTGATTAATGGTACTTCTCCTTGACATTTACTGTTCAGTTTTATTGCTATTAGTGCTTATCTCATTACACAAAATGGATTTCATGACCCATGTATAGATTGACATTACTTTCTTGAGTTAAAAATCTATGAACGTAAGCACACATAGAATGTTTACTTCCAAATCCCACTCCCAAATAAGCTTCCTGTGCCCTGTTGCCCTTCTGTCTTTCCCTGTGCTAAAAGGAAGATGACTTTCAGTCCTATTTTTACAGAGTCCTGGCCATCTGATCCTTCATCTGCTTCTCTTCTTCATTTCTATATTTAGCCTTTCATCTTTTTTTCCAGACTTAGAAGAAAGTAACATCTTTCTTCTTTTTCATGGCTAACCTTTCACAACCTTTGATTTCATTTTCAGCTTTCTTTTTCTTTTTTTTTTTTTAATTTTTATTTTTTGTCAGTACTGGGCTTGGGCTCAGGGCATGAGCACTGTCCTTCGGTTTTCTCAAGGCTAGAGCTCTACCACTTAAGCCACAGCACCACTTCTGGCTTTTTTTTTCCTGTGTATGTGGGACGGAGGAGTCGAACCTGGGTCTTCGTGCATGCTAGGCAGGCACTACCATTAGGCCAAATTCCCAGCCCTCAGCTTTCTTATTTTGTCCTTTAGTGTTTCCTCTTATTATGTTCCTGGACATTTTTCTTTTCATTTGTTCCCTTTTACTGTGCTAGGATTGAACCAGGGGCCTTATGTGTTCTAGACAAGTGATCTACTACTGCACTGTACTTTGTACTTAACCTTAAACATTAAAAAAAAATTATACTATCAAAAAAAACAAACAAACCATGTTATGTGCTGGCTCGTGCCTGTAATCCTGGCTACTCAGGAGGCTGAAATCTGAGGATTGTGGTTCAAAGCCAGCCTGGTCACTAAAGACCGCGAGATTCTTTATTTCCAATTAACCATTAGAAAAGTGGAAGGGATAGGGTGGTAGCCTTAAGCTGAAAAGCTCATGGACATCACCTAGGCCCAGGGGTAGGGCAGTAGCCTTGAGCTGCAGAGATCAGAGACAGTACCCAGGTCTAGAGTCCAAGCCCCACAACCAAAAAAAACAAAAACAAAAGAATCATACCATCATGAACTCAATTCTATGAGTTTAACTGGTTTTTATTCTGAGCTTCTGACAAAAGTGACGATCAGTTTTAGAACACAAATTGTCTATGCTGCTCCCCCCCCCCCCCCAAGTGAGACTATTACAGTGAGGATTTGGGCACAAAAGTCCACCGAGACAAGGACAAGACAGAAGCAGATTCACAGATCTCTCCACTCCCCTGAACCCTGTGTTAGGGTAAAGCAAATAATCCTTAAAAGCATGGCTTAGTATCAGGTTGCTCTAGGTTATCACCTGTCTAGCTGAGTTACATTAAGACACTATTTTAGCCTATTTTGCACCCATTTCTTTTCTTTTTCTTTCTTAATTTTTTTTTAAGAATTTATGCTTCCTTTTTTTTTTGGGGGGGGGCCACTCCTGGCCTTACGCTCAGGGCCTGACCACTGTCCTGAGATTTTCTCAAGGCTAAAGCTCTACCACTTGAGCCTTAGCACCACTTCCGGCTTTTTCCGAGGAATCGAACCCGGGTCTTCGTGCATGCTAGGCAAGCACTCTACCACTAGGCCAAACTCCCGCCCCCTATGCTTCTTTTTACTTGTTTACTTTTTTTTTTTTTTTGGCCCAGTCCTGGGGCTTGAATTCAGGGCCTTGGGAACTGTCCTTGAGCTTTCTCAAGGTTAGTGTCTATAGGCACAGCTCTACTTCCAGCCTTTTCTGTGTATGTGGTACAGAGGAATCCAACCTTGGGTGATGTGCATGCTGGGCAGGCACTCTACTACTAAGCTATGCTCCCCTTAGTTGCTTACTTTTTTTTTTGCCAGTCTTAGGGCTTGAATTCAGGGCCTGAGCGCTGTTCTTGGGCTTTCCTCAAGGCTAGAGCTCAACTACTTGAGCCACAGCATCACTTCCGGCTTTTTCTGTGCTTGTGGTGCCGGGGAATGGAACCCCCGGCTTCGTGCTTGCTACGCAAGCACTCTACCTACTAGTAGGCCACATTTCCTGTCCCTTGTTTCTATTCTTTACCCATTACTAAATTCATCTTCCAAGCTCATTTGTTGTGATTGTTCATGTCATTCCAACCCAGAATTAGTAATTAGCTACTTTTCCTATTCCCAGTTTTTTCCTCCTTTCCAGTTCATGAAACTTTTGTTTCTGGTATGTAACTATTTGTATGTTTGTATGTGTTAACTGGGTCATGATGTAAGGAGTGTTTTTTTTTTGTTTGTTTGTTTTGTGATGGACCTCCAACAATTAAAAACACTGTTTAACTTGTAGGTGAGTATTCTCCTATCAACTGAGATACAACCCCTATCTCTAATGCTGTTTTATTGATGTCATTATCTGCCTGCTGTAGTCTCCAGTGAAGGCTCACTGTCTTTACTCAAGTTCCTGTACAATTAGATTCAGTTTACTTCCATTCTTACTCATTCTCCATTGTATCTGCTAGTCTTTTTTTTTTTTTTCTGCCAGCTCAAGGCTACTGCCCTATCCCTGGGCCTAGGCATTGTCCTGAGATATGAGTCTCAGGTCCTTTTGTGCCTGGGCTGGCTTTGAATCTTTGATCCTCAGATCTCAGCCTCCTGAGTAAGTAGGATTACAGGCGTGAGCTAGCGTGTCCAGCAAAACAATCATTTAATATACTTTTTTTTTTCCAGTCCTAGGGTTTGAACTCAGGGCCTGGGCACTATTCTTGGACACTTTTTGCTCAAGGCTAGTGCTTTGCCACTTGAGTCACAGCACCATTTCTGGCCTTTTCTGTATATATGGAATAGAGGAATAGAGCCCAGGGCTTTGTGCATGCTAGGTGAGCACTCTACCACTAGACTACACTCCTGGCCCCTTTAATACGCTTCTTGCAGAAGACATTGGTGTAATATTTGTAAAAAAAAATTTTTGGTGGTGCTTGAAAGCCTTCAATTTTACTTGTTTCATAAATTTATTTAGCTATTTTATTTTTAAATTTAATTAATTTTTGGTGGTGTAGGGTTTTGGACTCAGGACTTTATAATTGTTAGGCAGGCACTCTATCCTTTGAGCCCTTCTGACAATCCATTTTTGCATTGGTTATCTTCAAGGTAGCATCTTGTTTGATTTGTAGGCTAGCCTGGAACTTGAGTCTCCTGTTTGTATTTTCCTGCATCCCTGAATAACAGGTAGGCACCACCATACTCAGCCATTGCCCTGCTTTTTATCTGGGATGACTGACAAATGTGTACCATTGGGCCAAACCAGTGGTCAAGACGAAGTCTTGTACACTTTTCTCCCCAGGGTGGTGCCAAACTATGATCCCTTGATCAGTGTTTCCTAAGGAACTAGGGTTACAAGTTTGAGCCAATTTACGCAGCTAGACAGCTTTAAAGCTTTTAGTGTTTTGTTGTTGTTTTTTCATCTCTTCTTTTTTGGTAGGGATCCAACCCAGGATGTTGCACTTGCTAGGCGAGTACTTTACCACTTAGCTACATCCCAGCCCTTTTTTACTGTTCTTGACAACTAATTTCACTTAGGATCTGTCTTAAGGTCTTAAGGGAGCAAATAAAATATTAACGTAATATTTCTTATCACAATGCTTTTTAAAGAATTAGAAACATTGTAGTCACTTATATTCCCCAGTAACATTCTTCCTTAAATGAAAATTGTTCTACCATGAAGTTATGTTTTTGATGAAGTGAAAAAACACTGATCTTGTGAACTGTTTGATACTATTAGCATTAGTATATAATACTGTGTTTATAATGTAATTCAGTATGCAAATATAATGAAATAAAATATTGTTACATTGCTGGGCTCAGTGGCTCATGCCTATAATACTAGCTACTCAGGAGGCTGAGATCTGAGGATTGTGGTTCAAAGCTGGCTTGGGCACTAAAGCTGGTAAGACTCTTATCTCCAAGAAATGGGGCTGTGGCTAACGGGGTAGGGCAGTAGCCTTGAGCTGAAAGGTCAGGGACAGCGCCTAGACCTGGAGTTCAAGCTCCATGACCAACACTCCTCCCCCCAAAAAAACATATATAGTTACTTTTGGTGGTGATATGGTAAGTTTTTTCCTCTCAATTTATAGTGCTACTTTTATAATAAATACTTAGATACATTTATAATTTCAGAGGAAAGCACTAGTAGCAGGATGGTTTGGAACCTAGCCACCAACGAGGCAGGCCGTGTTTATTTGCATGTTTATTTATTTATTATTTTTTAAAAGATAGTGACTCATGTATGTAACCCAGGCTGGGCTTCAAATTTACAATGTAGCCCAGTGTGCTGGAGTTAATGATCCTTCTACCCCAGCTTCTTAAGTGCTGTGATTTGAGCTATGCATCAACATACCTGGTTCCAGACCTGACTTGATAGTCTTCTTTTTTTGGTGGTTGGGGGACGGTGTCATGGGGCTCTTCAGCTCAAGGCTTCCACTCTACCCCAGGGCCTGGACATTGTCCGTTAACTCTTGAGCTCAAGGCTAACACCCTACCCTTGAGCCAAGCCCCACTTCCATTTTCTAGAGGTTGATTGGAAATAAGTCTCAGGTCTTTTTGTGCCCAGGCTGGCTTTGAACCTTAATCCTCAGATCTCAGCCTCCAGAGTAGCTAGGATTACAGGTGTGAGCCACCACACCCAGCTTAGATCATCTTTTTGAAGTATTATTTTCTCAGCTGTAGAAAGGGACTCCTAATGTCTACCCTACACACTTGCAAGACTATAAGTGACTATATATGACAGTCTTAAAAAATTCCTATTTATGTTAATTCTTGCATCAGTAACAAAACCAGTGAAGTCAGGCTGCAGGTGTAAGCTTAATGGTAAAATACTTGACTAGCATATGTAAAATCCTGGGTTCTATCCACAGCATTGTTAAACATCCTCAACTATAGAAAAAAGAAACAAAGTCACCTTTTTGCCTTTCACTGAATTTATTAAAACAATAAAGATATCTCAGAAATGACATCAAAACCCAAATAAATTTAGAGACTATGTTTATTATTATTATTACTTTTACTATTTTTGTCAGTTGTGGGGCTTGAACTCTGGGCCTGAACATTGTCCCTGTGTTCTTCAGCTCAAGGCTACCGCCACAGCACCACTTCCTGTTTTCTGGTTGTTAATTGGAGATACTAGTCTCATGGACTTTAGTGCCCTGGCCGGCTTGAACTGTGATCCTCAGATCTGAGCCTCCTGAGTAGCTAGGATTATAGGTGTGAGCCACTGTGCCTGGGCAGTTTGAATTTTCTGGCAAGAGAAATTTCAGCTGATGAATTTCCAGAGCAGACATGTTTTTCTGTTTCTTTTACCACATATATATATATATATGATAAAATATATAAGTATATATGGAAAATAAATAAATATGTATTATATATGAAACAACCTTTTGCAACCTGTTAAGTATAATGAATTTGCTTCTTTTCTGAGTATCTAATATCATTTCTCATATGAGCAAAATTCCTAAATTTGTATGATCTGTTCTGTTGTTTACATAAGGATCCGTGATTGAGATGTTCGGCAAAGGGGGTGCTAGGTAAATAGAAAACAGTTCCTATTGGCTTTGCCCTAGAAGGTATATAAAAGAACAGTAGTTTCCTGGATGTCTTTGGTTTATGTAAACATTTTTGGGAAAAGGTGACTTTCTGAATGTGATACAGTAAATGAACCACTCTGTGGCTATTTCTTGGGCCTTGTCTGTATCTGCCACTGGTTCTGAGCTTGCTTCAAGAGTTGGAGTTTTTTTTGTTTGCCCTACTAGTGCAACACCCTCTTTCCTCCACTGCAGGGCGCCAACGTACTGCTTCACCTTACATAGAATTTCTGAAGTCAGTTCTCTATGTAACTCTTCTAGCTTCAGGAGCCTTGTTCAGGCCTTGGAGTTAATGCTTTGTCCCAGATTGCTTTAAGATAATATATTCTGTTCTGGATGTTTATAAATTGCCTTTGGGGATGTTTATCCTTTTTTAATCTACTAATAAAGATAACTTCTGGTGAATATGTTTTCATGACTGCTTCTTATTTTATTTTAGCTACTGACCTACTTCTTGCCTGGAATCCCATTTGTTTGGGGTTGGTGGAAGGTGTGATTGGGAAAATTCAACTTCATTCAGGTATGTTTCTAATAACTTCTTAAACTTGTGATATTTAATGTAGCAATGTAGCACTCTGTGATATATTCCCATTTGAGGATACATACAAATTCTGTTATGGTTTTGATTACTTTGTTTTAATTTTGGGTCTGCCCAAAGTGGGTATATTTCTGAATAATTTAACAAAACAAAAACAAAGAGATAAAGGAGTCAGAGTAT
The DNA here is from genome assembly GCF_031878675.1 of Megascapheus bottae. NCBI lineage: Eukaryota > Metazoa > Chordata > Mammalia > Rodentia > Geomyidae > Megascapheus > Megascapheus bottae. Next base: position 8,944,244 of record NC_143523.1, on the reverse strand, counting down.
TAAAATCATTTTGTCCTTTTACTAAAACATCTTCACCAGGCCTGGGAGTTTGGCCTAATTGTAGAGTGCTTGCCTAGCATGCACTAAGACCCAGGTTCGATTCCTCGGTACCATAAACATGGAAAAAAGCCAGAAGTGGTGCTGAAGCTCAAGTGGTAGAGCTCTAGTGTTGAGAAAATCCAAGGACAGTGCTCAGGCCCTGAGCTCAAGCCCAGGAGTGGCAAAAAAAAAAAAAAATCTTCACCAAATGTCTATTGTGTTTCAAGAATTGTGCTTGTTGGTATAGCGTATGTACAAAATCCTTTTCTATCCTCAGAGCTTACAGTTTAGGAAAAAAGATACAAATGCATAGTTACTGAAATAAATATATAATTATTTGAAAATTGATACAGGAAAGATATGGCAAGTGCACATGGACTTCACAGGAGAAATAGGAGGGATCATCTTAAAGTTGGGAGGTGATGAACTTTTGTCACCATTCAGCTCTGGTCAGAGAAGGGTGTGGGCCTGTCCATAGGTAGTATGATCATTTCAGAGACCTTTGTCTGGGCCAGCAGAGTGATAGAAATGTTAGCTGTGTACTGGTGGTTCACACCTGTAATTCTAGCTCCTCAGGAGGCTGAGAGCTGAGGACTGTGGTTCAAAGCTAGCGTGGTCAGGAAAGTCTGTTAGACTTGTAACCTCCAATTAATCACCAAGAAACAGGAAGTGGTCCTGTGGTTCAGAGTGGTCCAGCAGTAGCCTTGTGTGAAAGAGTTCAGGGATAGCCCAGAGGTCAAGCCTCAGGACTGGCAAAAAAAAAAAATAAAAGAGAAATTTTGTATTCACAAGGCCCCTATCTGGAAGGATACCTGTTTCCTGGTTTCAAAGGAAATTCCTCGGTAAAAAGTACAACTGTAAGATAGATGTGTGCTACCCAACTACCTGTAAAGGGCCTGATGAAGTATTTTAAGCTTTATACTTAAGTATCTACTTTCCTTTGGTGTCAATTTGAATGAGATTTGAACTATAGGAAGCTTTAGTATTATTGCTATATAATGAGAATACCATATAGCTCTCTCTCCATGAGTACCAATACTACCATCACTTCAAACTATTTTTGGTCTTTTCTTTTTTGGTATTGGGGATCAAACTCCAGACATTGTACTTGCTAGGCAAGCACTTTGCCACTAAGCTACATCTCAGCCCATATTCCTTCTTAAATATACTAAAACTCATACTCAGCAATCAGTTCTGGGTTGTTTGTACCTGTGTGTAAATCTTTGTTACAAATTAAACAAATATACATCTGTCTCTGAATTTGCCTCTTTTTTTTTTTTTTTTTTTTTTTTGCCATTCCTGAGCTTGAGCTCAAGGCCTGAGCACTGTCCTTGGACTTTCTCAAGGCCAGAGCTCTATCATTTGAGCCTCAGCACCACTTCCGGCTTTTTTCTATGTATGTGGTACTGAGGAATGGAACCAGTTCTTTGTGTGTGCTAGGCAAGCATTCTACCATTAGGCCAAACTCCTGGCCTGAATTTGCCTTTTTATTTCAAAATAAAATTGTTTGGAAGTAATATTAGTGTGTGTGTGTGTGTGTGTGTGTGTGTGTGTGTATGTATGTGTGTGTGTGTGTTTGTGTGTGTGTGTATGTTTGTTTCTGCAGCTGTGTGTTTGAACTCAGGACCTTGCACTTACTTATTTCGCAGGCCCTCTATCACTCAATCCATTCCTCTGGCCTTCTTGCTTTACTCTTATTTTTTGTGCTGGTCTTGGGGATTGAACTCAGGGTCTGGGAACTGTCCCTTTGCTTTTTTTTTTTTTTTTTTTTTTTTTTTGCACAAAGCTAGCACCCTACCACTTGAGCCCCAACTCAACTTCTGGCTTTTTGGTGGTTAATGAGAGATAAGAGTCTTATAGTCTTTTCTGCCTAGGCTGTCTTTGAACTGCAGTCTTCAGATTTTAGCTTAGTGAGTAAGTAGGATTATAGGCATGAGTCATTGGTTCAACTTTCTTTTGTTGTATTTTTAATTGTTTTATGAAATACTTTGTAAAACTAAGATGCTTTTATCACAGATATATAATACAGGTTGCTATATCTGTATGATAGTTGTATTAAGATTAAGAAGGGAAACATTACTAGTATCTTCAGAGCTCTCTGCTGTCTCCAAGTGTTTTTCCTTCATTGAAGAAAAGTTACTATTTTGAATTTTGTTTTTCTTATGCTCTTGATTTTCATTGTTCCTGGTTTTTTGTTGTTGTTGTTTTTGGTGCTGGACCTTGAACATGAACTCAGCTTTTGGGTGCTGTCCTTGAGCTTTTGTGCTCAAGGCTGATGTTCTACCATTTGAGCCACACCTAAACTTTTGGCTTTTTTGGTGGTTCATTGGAGATCAGAGTCTGAAGGACTTTCTTGCACTGGGTGATTTAGGACCAAAATCTTCAAGTTTCAGCCTTCTGATTAACTAGAATTATAGATGTGAGCCACGAGCACCTGGCTCACTATTGCTTTTAGTAAGTATGTGTTCTTAAACAATATGTTACTAATGAGGTCTATTTTTTGGATATCATATAAATAACATTAAAATTTTAGTATTCTTCCTGTGTTTATTAATATTTTTTGAGTTTACCCATGTTAATATATGGAACTAGAGTCTCTTAATTTCACTATTATTTGAATAAATCATGATTTGTTGTTTTGCCGTCACTGGGACATTTGTTATTTTCTTTATTTTGCTCAGAGGATACTACTGAGATTCATTGGATATTCTGCCTCTGGTAGATTAAGTTTTTTTTTTTCTAACACAGAACCATGCTGTTATCTAACCATGCTGTTTTATTTAAATTAAAAGATTTTACTATCACTGAGTTTTTTTTTTACATCATATTTCAAATGTTAAGTTACCAAACAAGTATTCAAGAATGGAATCTCCATATACAATCACTGGCACATCAATTTAAGCTGAGAGTTTAGATGTCATAGATACATATCAATCTATAAAATATATCAATATGTGTATAGAATATATATCCCATCATAGATTTATATGTCTATAGAGTTATATATATCTCTAAGTTCATGTCAATGACCTTGAGTACCTGATTATTGAGTCCTCGCTCTTGTACTGTTTGGATCTAATATCCACATATCAAGGGGAGCCATGTGCCTTTTGTTCCTTTGGTCTTGGCTAATCTCACTCAACATGACTTGTTCTAGTTTCATTCACTTCCCAGCGAATGCCACTATTTTATCTTGTTTAGTTGCTATGTAGAATTCCATTGTATATATGTACCACATTTTTTGTATCCATTGATCTGTATTGAGGCATCTGGGTTGTTTCTATCGCTTGGCTATTGTGAATAGTGCAGAGATGAACATGGCTGTGCAGGTGTCCTTATATCCTGGGTTATGAAGCTCAGGGTAGATACCCCTGGTGTGGCCGGGTTGTAGGGAAGGTCTATTTTTAGTTTTTTCTCAGGACCTCCAGACTCCCTTCCATAGTGGTTGTACTAGTTTACATTCCCACCAGTAGTGCAGTAGAGTTTCTCTTTCTCCACATCCCCACCAGCATTATTTGTTGTCTAAGTTCAGAATATTGGCCATTCTGATTGGGGTAAGGTGGTATCTTAGGGTTGTTTTTATTTTCATTTCCTTTATGACCATGGACGATGAGCATTTTCTCATATATTTCTTTGACATTTTTATCTCTTCCTCTGATAAGTCTCTCTTTAGTTCCCTTGCCCATTTAGTGATTGGTTTGTTGGTTTTGGGGTGGATTAGTTTCTTGAGTTCCCTGTAGATATTAGATATTATATGCCAAGTTTTTTAATAACTCTCTCCTACCTGTCCACATTTATATACATACGTTTTAATTCATTTACACACTGACAGGATAATTTTACAGCTAGATGTTCCGAGCTAAAAGTTGTTTCTATTATTTAAATGACTTGTATGAAAGTTCTGAATTATTTTTCTTTAATTTCAGTCGTGTCTTGGTGAAGTAAATAATCACTGAAATTAGTCAGGAGAACAGGATTCAAGCTCCGATGATTAGCTTTAGACAAAGGAGAGATGTTACCTAATATCTGTTTCATTTGTTGTATAATATGACACCTTAAAAAGCTAATAGTTTAAAACAGCAGTGCTGAGTATCCTTTATGGTTTGTGGATGAGCAAGTGGTCTTCAGTTCTTCTCTTCTGTTGGCTGTGGTCATTCATGAAGCAGTAGTTCCCTGGGAGTTTACCTGGATTGCCTTTGTTTGACTTCCTGTGGTCTCTCTCCTGGGTCTCATCTTAGAAGACCTGTTCTCCAATCCTTCTCTCTCTCCTAGAAATGCTGGGCAACTTTTCAGGGTGGTGACTGGGTATCAGAAGACTTATTTCAAAGTATATTGTAGTATGCTGGGACTTGAAGTCAAGACTTGCATATATTAGTCAACTGCTTGATACCCCCAGCCCCACCTCTGCTTCTTCTTTTTTCTTTTCTTTTCTTTTTTCTTTATTTGCCAGTCTTGGAGCTTGAACTTGAGGTCTGGGCACTGTCCCTGGGCTTCCTTAAGGCTAGTGCTCTAACACATGATCTACAATGCCACTTTTGGCTTTTTCTGTATATGTGGTAGCAAGGAATAGAACCCAGGGCTCCATGCATACAAGGCAAGCATTCTACCACTAGGCCACACTCTTGGCCTCCGACCTCTGCATGTGTGTGTGTGTGTGTGTGTGTGTGTGTGTGTGTGTGTGTGTGTGTGTGAGAGAGAGAGAGAGAGAGAGAGAGAGAGAGAGAGAGAGAGAGAGAGAAAGAGAGTGTGTGTGTGTGAGAGAGAGAGGCGGGGGGGGGCTTGAACTTGACCTGGGTGCTGTCCTTGAGCTCTTCAGCTCAAGGCTATACTACTGTACCCTTGAGCCAAGCCCCACTTCCCGTTTTCTAGATGACCTCTGCTTCTTAAAAGCTGTAACACAAGAATGAAAGTAATAAGCCTCATTATTTCTTTTTTTTTCTTTTTTTGGGGGGCCAGTTCTGGGGCTTGAACTCAGGGCCTATGCACTGTCCTTGGACACTTTTTTGTCAAGGCTAGAGCTCTGCCACTTGAGCCACAGCGCCACTTCTGGATTTTTCTGAGTATGTGCTACCTGCGAATCGAACCCGGGGATTTGTGCATGCTAGGCAAGCACTCTACCACTAGACAATGCTCCCAGCCCAAGACACATTTTTTCTATAGGATTTTAGGAGTCCCAAATGAGATAATATCCCTAAAGATTCTTACTAAATTACAAATCACTACTTTACAAGATCTCCTTTGTTAATACAGATCTAACTGATTATGTAAATGAGGAACCCAAGGGATCAAAACCATGAGTGGATGTTGTGCAGGCCTGAGATCTTATCAGATGTTGTTCTTCCTCCCTGACCTCAGCCCTCTGTATGGATCCTCACCAACTCCTTGTCTTGAGCATCCCTTTTTTCTTCTCTTTTTCACTGTTGATTTTCCAGGCTGCCTCATCCGTCCTCTCCCAATGCCTCTTTAAAGCTCTTGCTAGGGGTCATATTGGCCCATAGCAGCTTTGCTGGCATGCATCAGAATTGAGCTAAATAGTTGGGAACATTTTCCCGTGGGAACATCTTAGGGGGCAGGAGATAAATGAAATAAAATGTCTGTACTTAAACTCTCTTTCACTCCTATTTTCCTCCTACTGAATCTCTACATATTAATGCATGAATTTTTGTTCTTTCCTGGTGAGATGGGAACATAAATTTAATTGAACAGATGTCATTGACAGTCTTAAATCAGTGTGGGTGAGCTATGGAACTGTTTTTGATTGTCACTTACCTCTGCGCTCCTGAGAAATGTACCAGTCTCTCATGACTTAGGAAGTGTATGAGTTTGCTAGGGTTGTCAGAGTGCTACAGGCTGGGTGACTTAAATAGCAAAATTTTATTTTGCAACTCTAGAGCTCAGAAGTTAGAGGTCAAGATGTTGGCAAGGTTGCTTTGTCTGAGATCTCTTTTCTTGCCTTATAGATGGCCGTATGCCTCATTTAGTCTCACTTCTATAATTGTGTATCTAGATTTCCTCCTCCTCCTCCTCCTCCTCCTCCTCCTCCTCCTCCCTCCCTCTTCCTCTTCTTCTTCCTCTTCTTCCTCTTCCTCCTCTTCCTCCTCCTCCTCTTCCTCTTCTTCTTCCTCCTCCTCTTCCTCTTCCTCCTCTTCTTCCTCTTCCTCTTCTTCTTCTTTCTTCTTTCTTCTTCTTCTTCCGCCAGTCCTGGGCTTGAGCCAGTCCTGGGCTTGAGCTCAGGGCCTGAGCACTGTCCTTGGACTTTCTCAAGGCTAGAGCTCTACCACTTGAGCTACAGCACTACTTCCGGCTTTTTTCTTTTTCTATGTATGTGGTACTGTGGAATTGAATCCTGGTCTGTGCATGCTAGGCAAGCACTCTACCCCTAGGCCAAACTCCTGGCCCAAGACTTTCTTCTTATAATGGCACCAGTGTACTGGATTAGAGAGCAAGTCCTCAGTACCATAGAAACAGAAAAAAAACTGGAAGTGGTGCTGTGGCTCAAGTGATAGTGCTAGGCTTGAGCAAAAGAAGCTCAGGGATAGTACTGAGGCTGAGTCCAAGCCCCAAGACTGAAAAAAAAGAGAGAAAGAAAAGAAAAGAAAAGAAAGAAAGAAAGACAGACAGACTGAGTTAACAGATATTCCTGGTGTGCCTTCTTTGTGCCAAAGTCTGCACCTAAGTATTGGTGACTTCAGCATGAACAAAACATGACACATTTCTAGAATCATATACTCGTCTGAGTGGCTTACAATCATTACCCAGTCATACAATTTTATCATTACAGGCTTAGATTTTGAAGAGAAGCATTGGGGAACTGCATACCCAACACGGTGGGGGGGGGTGTCTAGGGCTTCCCTTAGGAAGTGAGGTTTGATGTGAAGACTGAAAAAATGAATGTGTGAAATGTGAGCTAATGGACAGCAGTAGAGGCAGTGGAGAGGGTGAGGTATTAGAGACTGAGAAGAGATGAAGGTCAAAGTAAGCTGATATGCAAAAGAACACATGAGACACAGGATTGATGTGTTTTCATCATTTACTTCCTGTTTAAAGTCCTGGGGATAGCCATTTCTTTAAATACACATAAAAAGATTGCTTTAGGCTGGAGATTGATTTTAAGTGGATCATAAAAGCCCTTCAAGTCCAAATGCATTCTGAAGATTGAGAATAAGATAATCTCAATTAGGATAAGAAGTATCTGAAAAGCACAAAGATTTATCAGCAATTGCATATCTATCTATCTATCTATCTATCTATCTATCTATCTATCTATCTATCATGGTATATAGAAACAGTTTGAAGAGAAAATTGTCAGGAGTCTTGATTAATTTGGCAATAGACACTTTTAGTTATTAAGTGAATTATTCCTCATAGTGCTGAACAATCACAGATAAAATTCACTCAAGTAGATCTCATTCTTTAAAATATGCTCACCATGTGCTCTTCTTCTACTTGTGAAGTGGTGAAGCCATCTCAGTCACTAAAAATGGAAAAATGGTTTAAGACTGATGGTAGCCGGGGCACAGTGGCTCTCACCTATAATTCTAGCTATTCAGTAGGCTGATTTCTGAGGTTCAAGGTTCAAAGCCAGCTGGGGCACAGAACGATCTGAGAATCTTCCAATTAGCCTCTAGAAAATGGGAGTGGGGCTTGACCCAGGGGTAGGGCGTTAGCCTTGAGCTGAAGAGTTCACAGATGATGCCCAGGCCCTGGGATAGGGCAGTAGCCTTGAGCTGAGGTGCTCAGGGACAGCACCCAGGCTGAGTTCAAGCCCCATGATCCACAAAAAAAAAAAAAAAAAAAGACTGATGATGGTCCTCTCTGTGAAAACCTTCTTGCTATGTGCTAATGACAAGAAATAACTTTGTGAGCTGGGGCAGTGGCTCATACCTATAATCCTAGCTACTCCAGGCTGAGATCTGAGGATCAAAGTTCAAAGCCAGCCTACACAAAAGGACCTGAGACTCTTATCTCCAATTAACTTCTAGAAAATGGGAGTGGGGCTTAACCCAGGGGTAGGGCGGTAGCCTTGAGCTGAAGAACTCAGGGACAGCACCCGTGACCTACCAAAACCAAAAAAAAAAAAAAAAAAGAAAGAAAAGGAAAGAAATAACTTTGTGTTTCAGTGCTGAGTGAATAGGATTCTGTGTTACTAGCATTGTTTTAGTTCTTGCCTATAAGGCCATTGGGAAACCCCATTCATTAAGAATACTGGAGATGGGCTGGAAGTTTGGCCTAGTGGTAGAGTACCTGCCTAGCATGCACAAAGACCCAGATTTGATTCCTCAGTACCACACACATAGAAAAGCCAGAACTGGTGATGTGGCTCAAGTGGTAGAGCTCTAGCCTTGAGGAGCCCAAGGACAGTGCTCAGGCCCTGAGTTCAAGGCCCAGGACTGGCAAAAGAAAAAAAAAAGAATACTGGAGAAAGCCAGGTGAGGTAGCTCATGCCTGTAATCCTAGCTACTTAGGAGGCAGAGGTCTGAGGATCCAGTTCAAGGCCAGCTCGGCACTAAAGTCCATGAAACTCTTATCTCCAATTAACCCCCAGAGAACTGGAAGTGGTGCTGTGACTCAAGTGGTAGAGTGCTGGCCTTGAGCAGAAGAGCTCAGGGACAGCGCCTAGGCTCAGAGTTCAACCCCATGACACGCCACCCCCCCACCTCCCCGCAAAAAGAAAGAATATTGTAGAAGCCAGGCGGGCCCTGTGGCGTAGCTTTCAGACTCTGGAATTTTCCTATTACAGGACTTTTAGATACTGCTTATGTTTGAATCTGAGTTTTATTGTTGTACATTGTATTGTTCAGAAGCAGATTGTTTTAATGTCTTTTAACAAGTCACATTATTTACTAGACAGGCGCTTTAACCAGCTAAGCCATGGAGCCAGCACAGCAAGTCACATTATTTAAAATATATAGTGATTGCAGCTGGGTGCTGATGGCTCAGTCTTTTTTTTAATTTTAATTTTAATTAATTTATTTATTTTTTATTGTAATTAGTGAAAGGGTTACATGATATTTGCCAGATAGAAGGTGCATTAATTCACATACATTGATACCCTTTCACATGTCTTGGTACCCATTACCCTCCCCCCCACAATCCCCCCCCCCCAGTTACTCTTGGAGGCTGAGATCTGAGGGTCAAATTTGAAGCCTGTCTGGGCAGGAAAGTCAATGAGATTCCTATTTCCAATAAACTATTCAGAAAAATCCAGAAGTGGCTCAAGTGGTAGAGGACTAGTCTCGGGCACAATAAGCTCAGAGACAGCACCCAGACCCTGGGTTCAAACCCCAAGACTAGCAAATCCCCTCAAATGCGTGTGTGCAAATGTATATATTTGATAATGGCTTCATTCTTTCATTCATTCATTCATTCATTCATTCATTTATTTATTTATTTATTGTCAGTCGTGGTACTTGAACTCTGGGCCTCAATGCTGTCCCTGAGCTCTTCAGCTCAAGGCTACTGCCCTACCCCTGGAGCCACAGCACCACTTCCAATTTTCTGTTAGTTAATTGGAGAAAAGAGTCTCACAGACTTTAGTGTCCGGGCTGGCTTGGAACCGAGATCCTCAGATCTCAGCTTCCTGAGTAGCTAGGATTATAGGCGTGAGCCATAGTACCCAGCAAGAAGAAGCTTTTTAAAATAGCCTGTGTAGTTAGTTGTTTATTTTAATTAAGAATACAAGGAGTGGGGATGTAGGTCAGTAGATCTCTTTTAAATTGCTGTGCTGGGTTTTGTGCACAGACTGGTCATACTTGCTAGGTAAGTGGTTTATCATTAGAGTCATGTCCCCAGCCTTTTGCTTTACTTTATTTTCCAGGTAAGATCTTAAACTGAGTCAGTTTTGGATTATGATTCCCCTAACTTTGTCCCTCAGTTTGCTGGGATTGCAAATGTGTATTACCACTTCTGGTTTATTTTTGAGATGGGATCTTACTTTTGTTCAGGCTGGCTTTGAATTACAACTCTCTTATTTGATCTCCCAAGTAGCTGTTATTATACATGTGAACCATTATATCCGGCTTAGTGATAGAATTTTTTTTTCTTTGTAGTTGTGGGGCTTGAACTTGGGTTCTGGGTGCTATCCCTGAGCTTTTTTGCTCAAAGCTAGTACTCTACCACTTTGAGCCACATCTCTACTTCTGAGTGGTAGAATTCTTGCCTAGCATTCACAAGACCATTGATTTGATCCCTGATACCTAAAAAAGTATATAGTTCTATTTTAGTTTGGGCTGCTTTAACAGCTTACCACAAATAAGTGAATTATAAGTAGCAGAAATTTTCTTTTGAAGTTTTGAAGATTAGGAAGTCCAAGGTAAGGGACTTGCTCTGATTTAGTGATGACCTCCTCTCACTGAGCCCTCATGTGGTAGAAGAGGTTAAGGGAGCTCTCCTCTTTTATAAGCTTACCAATTCTTTGTGTGAGGATGGATAACCTAAGACCTACCAAAGCTCTACTTGCTGTTACTATCATACTGGGGGTAAGACCTTTCAGCAAATGGATTTAGGAGTGAGAACACAGAAATTCAGCTGATAGTGCTCCACCTCTGCCCCTCAAACTCATGTTCTTCTCACATGCAAAAATAACCCAAAAGTCTTTTTTTTTTTTTTTTTTTTTGCCATTCCTGGGGCTTGAACTGAGAGCCTGAGCACTCTCCTTGGGCTTTCTCAAGGCTAGGGCTCTACCACTTGAGCCACAGCACCTTCTGGCTTTTTCTATGTATGTGGTACCAACAGAGAAATCAAAGCCGGGTCTTTGTGCACACTAGGCAAGCACTCTACCATTAGGCCATCCCCTCCAAAAGTCTTTTAACTAAAAAAACCTAATGTAGCCATTCTAATAGTGAAGCAGAGTTTAAGGTAAGTAGCATAGAGGAACATTTTAAAAGAACAGAATATTCAAGCACCAGAAAGATGAGATAATTAAAATTCTGTGGCTGGGTTGAGAGTCTAACCCAGAGGTAGAACACTTGCCTAACATTCATGAGGCACTGAGTTTGATCTCCAGGACTGAAAAAAAAAATTATATGCACTTTAGCACACCTCAAAGTATATGAAGAACTGTGAGTCATTTGGCTTACATTTTTTTTTTTTTTGCCAGTCCTGGGCTTGAGCTCAGGGCCTGAGCACTGTCCTTGGACTTTCTCAAGGCTAGAGCTCTACCACTTGAGCCTCAGCACCACTTCTGACTTTTTTCTATGTATGTGGTACCAAGGAATCGAACCCGGGTCTTCATGCATGCTAGGCAAGCACTTTAACCACTAAGCCAAACTCCCGGCCCCTTGGCTTACATTTTATTTTTAGTTTTGATGTCAATTTGAAATGACAGAGAAACATGTTAAGTGTTCCTGTTCACAACTTGACAGAGAGGAAAGGTAAGCAGAACATAATATAGTTAGAATATGAGCTCTTTTTTTCTTCCAGCCAACCAAAGGGGACGGGAGGAAGACTTGAGAGTAGCTAATATCTACCTTTGCCTTCACTGACATGTCATATAGTTATAAAATTTCCCAGCTGGCCTCTCAGTTCCTAATCACATCACTATGAGTATGAGGCAGCTGGGTGTCCTAGACTTTAAGAGAAATAGACCTGGACTATGTAACTGACTACAGGAATATTGCTTGCAATGTTGGGTTCTGCTAAGAATGCAGGCAAGTAAGACTCAATAGCAAACACACCTCTTCAGTTTTACCTCTGTCAATAAGGTGAATGTTTATATGGATAGATCAGGAAAGGGTCTGAAAGAACTGAAGCAGTAGTGCCTGCAAAATAATTTACAATTACAAGTTGTTTTTAAGCTGTCAAGTAAAATTGAAAGGACTAATGCCAGTAATGGCATATAATCATTCTTGATATCTCTGCTTTTCTCCTTATTTGAACTATCAAAGTAGTTAGTGGGTGAGATTGAAACAATTTTCCATGAGGTAAGACTAAAATTGATCTGTAATGTTTAAACTTCAAAAATTGAATATATTCCCCACAGAATTAACATTAATAAAATGGTTGCTAGACATGCTTTGTTGGGAAATGTATATAGCTTCTGCATTTTAGTAGGATGGAAAGGCACATCTAGAAATACATAGATGTAGTACTAGCTAGAGACAAAATCATGCATAGGGAGATGTGATGGTTAACTTTATATGTCAGCTTGCCTGAGAAGGGATGCCCAGATAGCTGATGAAATTGTGTGTGTGTGTGTGTGTGTGTGTGTGTGTGTGTGTGATATACCAGAGAGATTAGCATTTGAACTTGTAGACTATGATCTGCCCTCACTAAAGTAAGTAATCATCACCGAGTCTGTTGAAGGCTAAAATAGAATAAAAATGTGGAAAAAAGGTGAATTCCCCCTCTTTTTTAATCTGGATGTCTGTTCTCTATCTGTGGATATTGAGGCTCTTGGTTTTTAGGCCTTTGTACTTAAAAACACCAGCCTCTTGGCTCTCATGTTTTCTCATACTATCAACTTCCTTGGATTGAGCTTGCGTTTACACCTTTAGATTCAGTTGAGTTACACCACTGGACTCAGCTTGAATTTCACTACTGGCTCAGCATGAGTTAAATTATTACACTCAGCTTGAGTTACACCACTGGGCTCAACTGAGTTACACCAGTCTGAGAACCATGTTGCTAGGTGGCTCAGTCAGTGTGCAAACATCATAGTGTATATTTATTTATACACAGTAAATAATACTGGCACTCAGCCTGTTGATTCAGTCAGGAGAAGCAGTAAGCATGAGATATAACAGAGTAACATGTTGTGTGTTTTACATTAAGCCATGAGTCCTGGGTTTGATCTCTAGTATTTCCACCCCCCAACCCCAAATCCAATAAAATAATAAGTATGACATACCATATGCATAAACTAGTACCATAAATATTTATCATTATTAAGTATTAAGTGTAGTATCTGGTGGTATGTGCTATACTCTATATTATCAGCAACACAGTAGATTTGTTTGCACTGATGTCACTTATCACTTCAAGTGGAATAAGTTGAGCTGTGATATTACAACATGGTTAGACAGTAAGATTTTTTTTCAGCTCCATTTTAATCCTAGGAGACCACTGTCATTACCTGAAACTGGTGTGTGTGGCACATGACTGCACATCTGTATCATTCATATATATTCATATGGATATATGGATATATTAATATATATGACACCTGTTTTTTTACTTACTAACCTTTAGAAATCATTCCTTATCAGTTCATAGAACACTTTCATTTTGTGTGTGTGTGTGTGTATGTGTGTGTGTGTGTGTGTGCGCGTGTGCGTGTGCATGTGCGTGTGTGCGTGCAGGTTCTGGGGCTTGAAATCAGAGCCTACCTACTATCTCTGAGCTTTTTTGCCTAAGACTAGTGTTTTACTACTTGTGCTACATCCCCACTTCTGGCTTTGTTTTCCGTGTGTGTGTGTGTGTGTGTGTGTGTGTGTGTGTGTGTGTGTGTGTGTGTGTGTGTTAATTAGTGGTTAGAGTCTTATGGATTTTTGCGGGGAGGGCCTGGGTTGCTTTAGAACCGGGATCCTCAGATCTTACCCTCTGAGTAGCTAGGATTACAGGTGTAAACCACTAGCACCCCACTCCTCTAATTCTTTGTTTTGGAGGGGGGGATCATGGGACTTGAACTTTGGGCCTGAGTGTTGTCCCTGAGCTCTTCACCTCAAGGCTATGGATCTATCCCTTGAGCCACAGCCCCACTTCCCGTTTTCTAGAGGTTAATTGGAGATAAGAGTCTCATGGTCTTTAGTGCACGGAATGACTTTGACCCACCATCCTCAGATCTCAGCCTCCGGAGTAACTAAGATTATAGCCATGAGCCACCTCACCTGGCTTCCTCTAATTATTTTATAAAGCTGCATTGTATACTTTGTATGGATGTGCTATGTTTGATTCACTACTCTCTATGTCCATACTTAGGTGGTTTCCAATGCAATATTTTACAATTACAAACTGATGCAAGAAATAGGCTTCAGTGTGTAAGCTTTGATTGTTGAGCTGTATCCTTAGGCAAATGTCCAAAAGTAGAACTTGTTAGGTAAGAGAACATGTTGAATTTATTTGTATTGCTGAATTTTCTTCCAGAAGAGTTGTCTGTGTTGGTATTTTTACCAGCACTATTATATGAGAGAACATATTTCCGTATAGACTTAACAGTACATATGTTAACAGTACACGTGTGTGTGTGTGTGTGTGTGTGTGTGTGTGTATCACTGTGTTACTGGAAATTGAGCTCAGGATCTTGTGCTTACAGCTCTGCTGGTTGAACCGCACCTCTAGTTCTGTCATAAATTTTCATTATTGCCAATTTGATAAAGGAGAATGTTCTAATTTACATTTCTTTATGTAAATTTTGTAGACTTTAAATTTCACATTAAAAGTCTATTTTTATATCTTTGTTGTATATTTTACTTTAAGAAGTCATGTCTTATGGGGCTGGGAGTTTGGCCTAGTGGTAGAGTGCTTGCCTAGCATGCACAAAGACCCGTGTTCTATTCCTCGATACCACATATATAGAAAAAAGCTGGAAGTGGTGCTCTAGTAGCTCTAGTGGTAGAGTGCTATGACTTGAGAAAGTCCAAGGACAGTGCTCAGGCCCTGAGCCCAAGCCCAGGACTGGCAAAAAAAAAAAAAAAAAAAAAGTTATGTCTTAGACTCCAGTTTTGTTATTGCTTCATTAATTCTGAACTGTTTTGGTCTGTAAATAGCAGATGTGAATATTTCTTTCCTCTTTCAGATCTTCCATGGTGGCTTATTCTAATTCGGCAAAAAGCACTGGTAGGCAAACTCCCAGGAGACCATGAAGTCTGTAAAGTTACCAAAATTACTGTGTTGTCGCTTTCAGAAATGGAACCTCAGGATCTTGAACTGGAGGTAAGGAGAGATCAAGAGAAATTTTATGAACATTTGGTAAAATGTCATAGAAAATTAGAGGATTTATTTAATAGATTAGGAACACATTTTTCACAGCTAGATAATATTTCCTCCCCTCCCCCCATGGGCCTAGGTGCTGTCTCTGAGCTTTTTTGCTCAAGGATAGCATGCTATCACTTTGATTCACAGTCTCATTTTTTATGGTAATTGGAGTTAAGAGTTTCATGGACGTTCCTACCCAGTCTGGCTTTGAATCGTGATCCTCAGATCTCAGCCTCTTGAGTAGCTAGGATCACAGGCTTGAATAATATCTTTGAAGTAATGTACCTTGTGGTTTTGAAACCTCATTTTAATTGTAGAATTCTTGTACAAAACCTGTGCATAGGGGCCGGGAGTTTGGCCTAGTGGTAGAGTGCTTGCCTTGTATGCACAAAGACCCGGGTTCAATTCCTTGGTACCACATACATTGAAAAAAGTCGGAAGTGGTGCTGAGGCTCAAGTGGTAGAGCTCTAGCCTTGAGAAAGTCCAAGGACAGTGCTCAGGCCCTGAGCTCAAGCCCAGGACTGGCCAAAAACAAACAAACAAACAAAAAAACCTGTGCATATAAAACACACAGTATTGGCTGGGAGTTTGGCCTAGTGGTAGAGTGCTTGCCTAGCATGCATAAAGACCCAGGTTCAATTCCTCAGTATCACATACATAGAAAAAAGCCAGAAATGGTGCTGTGGCTCTAGTGGTAGAGCTCTAGCGTTGAGAAAGCCCAAGGACAGTGCCCAGGCCCTGAGTTCAAGGCCCAGGACTGGGCAAAAAAAACAACAACAAAAAACCCACAGTAGGATGCCAGGAGTTTGGCCTAGTGGTAGAGTACTTACCTAGCATGCATGAAGACCCAGCTTCGATTCTTTGGTATCACATACATAGAAAAAGCTATAAGTGGTGCTGTGGCTTAAGTGGTAAAGCTCTAGCCTTGAGAAAGCACAAAGACAGTGCTCAGGTCCTGAGTTCAAGCCCCAGAACTGGCAAACAAACAACCAACAATAACACAAACATATACACAGACACAAATGTACAATTTTAAAAATCCTGATTTGGGGGAAAACAGAATCAAGAAACAGAGGGTTAACCTTTTTTAAAATCTGGATTCCTTGAAGATTCTTTCTTTATTTTGCTGGTTCTGGAGCTTGAACTCTAAGTCTGGGCAGTACCCCTGAGCTTTTTTGCTCAGGAATAACCCTCTACCATTTAAGCCACAGTTCCACTTCTGACTTTTTTGTAGTTTAGTAGACTTCATGGACTTCCCTGCCCAGGATGGCTTTGAATTGTGATCTTCAGATCTCAATTACCTGAGGAACTAGGATTATAAGCATGAGCCATCGGCATCCCATCAGATCAACGAGGCTAGCTGTGCCCTTGCTAACCAGAGGTAAAAGTAACCATGCAGGAGGTGTTCCAGATTCTCGTAGGGAATAGTTGGATATACCTTCTCTAGAGATAGTTTGAGGAATTTGTGCTTGTGCCTTTTCTTTGTAATCCCGTTTTATGGTGAAGGGGCTTTACAACAGTAAAAACACAGTGGGCAAGATGTTAAAATTCAGTCTTCTTGGCTGATTTTCTGACATGTTAATTTAAATCTTTGGTATCCTTACTTCAATTTCCTTATTACTCTACTTAAGAAGAGCTTTTGGAACTTAATCATTATGTGTTTCTGGTTATAAAGAAGAAGGAAGCTGGGCACGGTGGCTCACAACTATAATCCTAGCTACTTAGGAGACTGAGATCTGAGAATTGCAGTTCAAAGCACTAAAAAAGTCAGTGAGACTCTTATCTCCACTAAATCACCAGAAAAACCAGAAGTGGCATTGTGGCTCAAGGAGTAGGGTGGTAGCCTTGAGCTGAAGAGCTCAGGGACAATGCCCAGGACCAGTGTTCAAGTCCCATGACTGACCCTCAAAAAAAAAGGAAGAAGGAGGAAGAGGAGGAGGCGATGATGACTATATTATTGCTTAGAAATAATCCTGCTTAAAAATCTAGAGAGAGCTGGATGCCAGTGGCCCATGCCTGTATCCTAGTTACTCTGGAGGCTGAGATCTGAGGATTGTGGTTCAAGGCCAGTCCAGGCAGGAAAGTTCACAAGATTCTTTCTGTCCAACTAAGCACCAAGATGCCAAAAGTGGTGCAATGGCTTGAATGGCAGAGTGCTAGCCTTGAGCAAAAAAGCCCAAGGACAGTGCCTATGCCCCAGGTTTAAGCTCCAGGATACACACACATTTGTAGGAAAAGATGGGGAGGTATCTTGGTAGTGGGACCTTTGCCTACTGTGGACAAGGCTGTAGGTTGGTTTGCTTGCCTACCACAGACAAGGTTCTCCCTTGGGTTGGTGGTATTTGCTCTTAAGGATTGTTATTTTCAAATGTTTCAGAATATATTTTATGATTTGCAGTCAGCTAAAGGCTACCACCCGACCCCTTGAGCCTCAGCGTCACTTCCCATTTTCTAGTGGTTAATTGTCTTTTTAGAGCCTGGGCTGGCTTTGACCCGATTCTCAGATCTCAGCCTCCCAAGTAGCTAGGATTACAGGCATGAGCTAGAGCCCAGCTCTAACTTACTATTTTTGAACACATATACCTTATGTACAGCAAAAGGCTTCTTAAAGTTAGTTCTGTGCCTTCAGTGTATGATGGGTCTTTTTGAGTGGAATGCCTAGTTTGCTGCTTTTATTCTAAGTACCCTCAGGTCACATGTTGCTAATGACTCATCTGCCTTCTGTAATTGGAGCGAAAGCAATTTTATTTCAAGTTTCTAGTAATAGATTTTTTATTTTCCTGCCTCATTTGGCTTTTTACCTGGCTTGTTTGCTTGCCATTGAAATAATACTTCACATGCCAAAATTTGTATAACTCACACATTTAAAGTATACAATCCAGTGTTTTTCACTCCTAGAAACTGAGTCCTGCCAAGTAATTGCCTGTCATTACTCATTTCCCCTAACCCATGGGAGACCTTGATTTCTTTCCGTATATGACATCTATTCTGGTTAGCTCATATGAGCGGAATTAGACCCTATGTAGCCTTTTGTGATTGACTTATTTTAGTATAGTGGTTATAAAGTTCATGCCTATTGTAACATATACCAGTGCTTTATTCTCATTGCCAAAAAAATTTCCATACATGGTTTTAAAAATCATTATCACTTGATGGACATTTGAGTTGTTTCGGCTTTTTAGCTATTATGAATAGCAAAAGTTTTGATGGAAATTGATTTTTCTTGAGTCTTTACCTTGGGATAGAATTGCTAGGTCATTTGGTAATTCTGGGTTTAACCTTTCGAAGAACTGCTGGGACTGTTACAAGACATTGTGCCATTTAAATAATCACTTATGTAAGTGTATCAAGGATTCAGATAACTAAAAGCATAGATGTTTCATAAAAAATACTTCTTAAAGTTTTATAGGTTTCTGTTCCCTGTCTGCATATCTGTTTGCTGTATCTCATTGCCTTAAGAGATAGCGGCATCATTTTCCATATTAGTTTCCCACCAGACATCTGTTTAAAGTTTTATCTCCAGATGAGTATAAATAACAACTTAGAAAGTAAAAGAATGTAATTTCCTTTCTTTAAGCAGCAAGGAACCACTTTAATCTCTCTTGTGAAGTGTAACTTGTGAGTGCAGAAGTACCTGTCTGTGTGTGCATCAAGGTGGGATAATCACGTAATAAATAGAACTGCCTGTGCCTTTGGAATGGGAAGCTGACCCACTGTGTGTGTGGTGGGTTCAAGTCCTAAGTGCCATGTCTAAAACCAGAGTCTTAGAACTGCAAAGGATTCCAGGAAATAGTTTTGTGTATTCTTGATTTTCATGTGCTGTTTTTTCCTTGGAGTGGAACTGAGAGACTAGGCTACATTTTTTTTTTTCTTAAAAGTATATATGTAGGGGCCGGGAGTTTGGGCTAGTGGTAAAGTGCTTGCCTAGCATGCATGAAGAGCCGGGTTCGATTCCTCGGTACCACATGCATAGAAAAAAGCTGGAAGTGGTGCTGAGGCTCAAGTGGTAGAGCTCTAGCCTTTAGAAAGTCCAAGGACAGGGCTCAGGCCCTGAGCTCAAGCCCAGGACCGGCAAAAAAAAAAAAAAGTATATATGCAGAAGAACATAGAAACAGAAACAGACAAGATAAAATAATGGCATTCACAAGGGAAGTGGTTGAATCTAGAGCAAATCATGTTGAGTGAGACAAATCAAGACCAAAGGAACAAAAGGCGCATGGTATTCTTAATATGTGGCTATTAGATCCAAACAGTACAAGAGCGAGGACTCAATATTTGCATATCCAATGCTATGGACATGGTATTGGAAATACAAACACAACTACATAGACATAAAAATTTATGACTCTATAGACATAATGTTTTATTACATAGATTAATATGTATCTATGACATACAAACCCTTAGCCTAATTTTAATTGTTCTAAAATCTAAGTGCCAGTGATTGTATATAGAGATTCCCTTCTTGAATACTTGTTTGTTAAACATGTCATTTGAAATATGATGTAAAAATCAATGTTAATAAATTCTTTAATAAGAAAGTATATATGTAGAAGATCCTGAAATAATTAATTGAAAAAATACTTTTTTGCCAGTCCCAGAACATGGACTCAGGGCCTGGGCACTGTCCTTGGGCATTCCTCAAGGCTAGTGCTCTGGCTTTTTCTGTGTAATGTGGTACCAAGGAATCAAACCTGGGTCTTTGTGCATGCTAGGCAAGCACTGTACCACTCGGCCATGCTCCCGGCACTGAAAATGTTTATTTTGATAGTAATTTTCCATTCCTGTTTTAAGAGATAGAAAGACTCTGGTTAAGGTAGCAGGATGAGTTTGTGCCTTTAAATATATGTATATGTATATATATATATATATATATATTTTGTGTGTGGGGGGGTATTGGGGTTTGAATTCAGGGCCTCATGCTTGCTAAGTAGGTGCCTTATCACTTGAGCCACACCCTTTTTAGCCCTGTTTGCTTTAGTTATTTTTCAGTCTCAGTTTTTGCTCAGGTCAGCCTTTGGACTGTGTCTTCAACTTTCAGTCCTCCTGCCTTAGCTTCTTAAGTGAGAATTACAGGCATCTACCACCATGCTCACTCTAGTAAGGTAGTTCTTAATGGGAATTTCCTACTTAGTATTAAAAATAAAACTATTGTGTTGAAAAAGTGAAATTGGTTTGCATGCTATTAATAGAATTCTCAAGAACTTTTCAAAATATGTTGAAATTGCATATAAAACCCTTGTTTCTAACTAGATTGGAACTCAATGTTCTTCCTTTTCTCCACATAGCTATGATTCCTCTCCTCTTCCCTTATTTGCATTAGTTGGATCTTTTAACTGATCTTTGGGCACAAATTGTACATTTTTCTGCTGATTTCATTACTGTTTGTGTAAGCATAGAAGGAAAGTTAGTGGTTGAAATGTTGAACTTTTAAAGTTCCAGTAGAACAGACTCAGCACATCCTTTCAACCAGAATGCCCAGTTATTTAGAATGAATGAATATTTAGCACAGATGTGTGTAAAGTAGCAATCTTGAACCATCAAAAATGTTTATTTTGTAATGTATTTATTCTTAGGTGACAGTTTCAAAACATTAATAATATTAACCAGAGCATTTAATTCTTTAATAATGTTAGATAAGAACTTAAAATCATAGTTCTAATATGATCTTTGTGCCTTTAAACTCTAAGTCTATCCTTCCATGTTTTTTTTTTTGTTTGTTTTTTTTTTTGTTTTGTTTTTTTACCAGTCCTGGGCTTGAGCTCAGGGCCTGAGCACTGTCCTTGGACTTTCTCAAGGCTAGAGCTCTACCACTTGAGCCCCATCACCACTTCCAGCTTTTTTCTATGTGTGTGGTACCAAAGAATCGAACCTGGGTCTTCATGCATGCTAGGCAAGCACTTTAACCACTAGGCCAAACTCCTGGCCTCCTTCCATGTTTTTTGTGTTGTGTTTTTCTTTTTTAGTTGGTCATGGGGCTTGAACTCTGGGCCTGGGCGCTGCCCCTGAGCTCTTCAGCTCAAGGCATCTACCCTACCACTTGAGCCATAGCCCCACTTCCGGTTTTCTGGTGGTTAATTGGAGATAAGAGTCTCATGGCTTTTAGTGCCTGGGCTGGCTTTGAACCTTGATCCTTAGATTTCAGCCTCCTGAGTAGCTAGGGTTACAGGTGTGAGCCATTGGTGCCCGGCTTCTTTTTTTTTTTTTTTTTTTTGTTTTCCTTCCTCCCTCCCTCCCTCCCTCCCCCCCCCCCCCCCCCCCGCTCTCTTTCTTTATGTGATACTAGGGTTAGATCTTAGAGTCTTGTGATGGCCACACAGACTCTCTACCACTTGGCCCCATGTCTAATATGACTTCTAATCATTGAAAACACAGCTGTGTTCTTTATCCGCTTGGTTGTTTCACTAATTCTTGAGGTACTTTTTTTTTTTTTTTGCCAATCTTGGGCCTTGAACTCAGGGCCTGGACACTGTCCTTGGACTTTCTTAAGGCTAGAGCTCTACCACTTGAGCCACAGCACTATTTTTGGCTTTTTTCTATGTATGTGGTACTGAGGAATCAAACTCAGGTCCTCACACATGCTAGGCAAGCACTCTACCACTAAGCTAAACTTGTGGCCCCTAATTCTTGAGGTACTTTTAATCCAGAAGTGTATTCTCAGCCTTGAACATCTAGCAAGCAGATCTTAATAATGAATTATCTTTTTCTCTCTGAATTATGTAGCTCTGTAAGAAGCATCATTTTGGGATTAACAAACCAGAGAAGATTATACCATCTCCTGATGACTCAAAGTTTCTACTGAAGACTTTTACAAATATTAAATCCAATGTGTCCGCTCCTAATAAAAAGAAAGTAAGAATTGAATTGACATGTGTTTTGCATTCATTTTTGATTAGTCTTAAGAGGAAAGGTACTTTTATTGCATGTAAATTTATTTTCAACCCATTTGTTATGTTGAAGCTCTAGCTCCTCAGATCTTTGGGATTATTCTTACTTGAAAGTTTTGGATCATTCAAGGGGCCGGGAGTTTGGCCTAGTGGTAGAGTACATGCCTAGCATGCATGAAGACTCGGGCTCCGTTCCTCAGTACCACATACATAGAAAAAAAAAAAAAGCCAGAAGTGGTGCTGAGGCTCAAGTGGTAGAGCTCTAGCCTTGAGGAAATCCAAGGACAGTGCTCAGGCCCTGAATTCAAGCCCCAGGAATGGCAAAAAACAAAACAAAACAAAACCAAGTTTTGGATCATTCAAATATATTACATTTAATTCCTGTAGTAATGGAAAGTTTATTTTCTATAGGTTAAAGAAAGTAAAGAAAAGGAGAAGTTGGAGAGACGATTACTTGAGGAGTTGCTGAAGATGTTCATGGACTCAGAATCCTTTTACTACAGTTTGACCTATGATCTGACCAATTCTGTGCAGAGGCAGAGCTCTGGGGAGAAGGATAGCTGTCCCCTGTGGCAGAAGGTATCCCCAAGAGCCCACAGCAGTGTCTTCTTTGGAACAACCGAGGGGCCATTTGGTATTGTATAGGAAGACTGAACAATAATGTGTTTCTGAACTTTGTCTTCTTTCCTTTTCTAGGTTGATGATCGATTTTTCTGGAATAAATATATGATACAAGATCTTATAGAGATTGGTGTGAGTAATGTTTTTTTGGTCAGTTGTGGGGCTTGAATTCTGGGCCTGGCCACTGTCCCTGAGCTCTTCAGTTCAAGGCTACTGCCTTACCCCTTGAGCCACAGTGCCACTTCACTTTTCTAATGGTTAATTGGAGATAAGAGTCTCACAGTCTTTAGTGCCTGGGCTGGCTTTTTTTGGGGGGGTGGGTCTATCTTGGAGCCTGAACTCAGGGCTTAAAGCACTGTCTTTGGGCTTTCTCAAGGCTAGAACTCTGTCACTTGAGTCACAGCACTACTTTTGGCTTTTTTCTGTGTATGTGGTACTGAGGAATCGGTAAAAATAGAAACTTTGAATCTCAGCCAGGTGTGGTGGCACATGCCTGTAATCCTAGTTACTCAGGAGGCTGAGATCTGAAGATCATGGTTCAGAGCCAGCCGGGCACTAAAGAACGTGAGACTCTTACTCTAATTAATCAGTAGAAAACTGGAAGTGGACCTCTGGCTCAGGTAGGGTGGTAGCCTTGAGCTGAAGAGCTCAGGGACAGCTCCCAGGCCCAGAGGTCAAGGCTTAGGACTCACACACACAAAAAAAAAGGCAGGGGGGAATGAGTGAATGCAAGTAGACTCTTCACAGCTACCTAGTAAATAGCCTTCTGAAGATTCTTCCTTCATAAAGAAACAGAGATGGGATTTTGAAACATGATAATAGAAGACAGTAGATCTGAAATGTGTTGAAGCCAGATATGGTGGTGCACAGCTGTAATACCAGCACTTAGGATGATGAAGCAGGAAGTTCTCAAGTTCTAGGCCAGCCTGGGCTATGTAGCAATACCTTGTCTCAAAACAAATTAACAGACCAACCATCCAACAAAGCCAAAAAGAGAGCTGAGTGTTCCTAACTTGGAAAATACAGAAGACCCAGGCTCTGGTGGTTCAGACTTAGAATCCTTGGTACCTGAGAGACTGAGAGCAGGAGGATCACAATTTGAGGAAAAACTGGGGCAGAAAAGTTCTCAAGACTATTTTGAAAATAACCAGCAAAAACTAGGGCTGCAAGTGTGGCTGGAAGAGTGTCTACATGCCAAGTTCAAGGCCCGAGTTTAGTCCTCAGTACAGCATCCTCAGAAGAGGACATCACTAGCTTTAATCAGTACCTTCCTAATTATATTGGATACTATTTCAAAAATACAGCATTTATGGAAAGGGTTTTTGTTGCTATTCACTTACTATTTAGATTTTTGTTAGGCAAACTAGAACATAAAGTATATCTATGTGTTTCACAATGACATGATCAGAGTTGATTGCATTTAGTTCATATTTGAGAGCTAGTAATCAACTATACTAAGAAAAATAATCACAGCTATTTGAGTTAAACATTGTTTGTTAGGCACTGAACACTTCATATGCGTTATTCCTGATTGAGAAAACACTTATTCCTGGAGGAAGATATGGGGCCACCTTAGGGGTGAGTTCTTTGGGTGAGCTAGTGAGGAATGTAGCTTAAATTTGTATACAGGTGTCCACCCCTCTACTATGTTCTTTTTTCCAACTCTTTTTGAATGATCACTGCAGAAGAAAGGAAAGGCCCTTTTCCTTTCTTTTCTCTTACCATACATTAAACAGAAACTATGGTTGAAAATTAGGTTTCCATTTCTAATACATTGACACAATAGATGCTGATTGTTGTTTGGACTTAAGTGCTAGGTGAATGTAAACAAGATGCTGTTCATTCTGTTTTCAGACACCAGATGTGGACTTTTGGATTATCCCCATTATCCAGGGTTTTGTGCAGATTGAAGAACTTGTGGTTAATTATATTGAATCATCTGATGATGAGAAAAGCAGCCCAGAGACACCCCCTCAGGAATCTACCTGTGTAGATGACATTCACCCACGATTTTTAGTGGCTCTTATTTCACGCCGGAGTAGACATAGAGCAGGTGAGTAAAGGACTATAATAAAGTCCAGGCCAGATCAAACCTAAGGAAATGGGAAAGATGCACTTATGTGGAAATGCCTTGACAATCATGGATCTAGAAGCATGGCTGACTCCAAAGTGTTTGGTGACCAAGTATAGTGGTACAATTAGGAACTAGGGACTAATTTCTAAGGAAGGATGAAGAGGAGGAGACAGTTAGCAGAATGAGACAGGGAGATATATAGATATACCTCTGTGTGTGTGTATATCTGTATGTATACACACATACACACATCTGAGAAGGAAGTCACTTGGGAGGAGCTTCTGAATATTGGAATTCAAATTGACGGCCTGTATCAGATTGGAAGGTCCTTAAAGAGTGCTAGTATCTTTTTCCCAAAACTGTTGAGAGTCAGTTTGGTTTTTTTTTTGTTTTTTTTTTTGGGTCAATCATGGGACTTGAACTCTAGGCCTGAGCTTTTCAGCTCAAGGATACCACCCTACCCCTTGAGACACAGCCCCACTTCCAATTTTCTAGTGGTTAATTGGAGATAAGTGTCTCACAGTCTCTGGTGCCTGGGCTAGCTTTGAACCATGATCCTTAGATCTCATCCTTCTGAGTAGCCAAGATTACTGTGAGCCATCGGTACCTGGCCAGAGTCAGAATTTTTTGTTTTTGGTTTTGTTTTTTTTTTTGGTGGGTCATGGGGCTTGAACTCTGGGCCTGGATGTTGTCCATGAGCTCTTCAGCCAAGGCTACTGCCCTATCCTTGAGCCATAGCCCCACTTTCCATTTTCTAGTCATTAATTGGAAGTAAGAGTCTCGTGGCTTTTTAGTGCCCTGGCTGGCTTTGAATTGCTATCCTCAGTTCTCAGCCTCCTGAGTAGCTAGGATTATAGGCGTGAGCCACTGCGTCCAGTGAGAGTCAGCTTTTTTTTAAAATTGTATTTTATTGTTGGGATAAGATGTAGAGGGCTTACATTTACATTCATCAGATAGTGGGTACATTGCTGAGAGTCAGATTTTTTAAAGCAGTAGTATGTACAGTGATTTTGTTCTGTCTGCCAGTTGCACATAGGACTTTCATGACTTCCTGGACTTGTATTTGATTAGGAAGCATAATCTAGACAGACTAAATAATTTTAGTTTGTTTTGAGAAAGGGTCTCAATGTCTCCTCAGCTACCCTCCAATTCTTGATCCTTCTGCCTCAGCCTCCCAAATGGTGCAGTTCCAAGCTTGTGCCACTATTCTTAGCCAGAATACATTTTCTGTTTTCTTTCTTTTTTGGGAGGGGCAGTGGAGGGTCATTTGTGAGACTTGAACTTAGGGCCTGGCATTGTCCCTGAGCATCTTTGTGCTCAAGGTTAGTGCTCTTTTACTTTTTTAAGTGGTTAATTTGAGATAAGAGTCTTACAGGGATTGGGCTGGCTTTGAATCATGATCCTCAGTTCTCAGCCTTCTGAGTAGCTGGGATTACCGGCGTGAGCTACTACTGCCTCTGGCCACTTTACTAAATATTTCTGTCTCAATTTTTTCAGGAATGCGCTATAAACGAAGAGGAGTAGATAAAAATGGAAATGTTGCCAATTATGTGGAGACTGAACAATTAATTCATGTTCACAATCATACTTTGTCATTTATTCAAGCACGAGGTTCTGTGCCTGTCTTTTGGAGCCAAGTTGGGTATCGATACAATCCAAGACCTCGGCTGGACAAAAGTAAGCATGGCAATGGTTTCAGAGAAAAGTTTTTTTATGTAGGTGCTTGACACAATTTCTACTTACCTTTGCCAAATACTTTATTTAACACAATAACTTATAGAACTGATATGGTCTAGTGATAAAGTTCTTGACTAGTGTGTATGAGGCACTACACTGCAAAAACAGAGCAATAACTTATTTTAAAGTGTAGTATATAGTAATAGAATAATCACAGGAGTATTCATAATTGACTAAGTCATTTATTTATTTAAAGATTTATTAACATTCATGTTTAACAACCAAGTATTCAAGAAGGGAATCTCTGTATACAATGACTGGCACATAGACTTTAGAACATAATTAAAATTAAGCTGAGGTTTTGTATGTCATAGAGACTTAAGTCATTTATTTAACATTAAGTTTCTCCAACAAGAGAACAAAGATTTTAGACTGCTCTTGTTTTGAATAGCACTTTATTGGATGTTTAACTTTGGAAAATATAATTATATCCAATATTTTTAGAAGCAGGAAGTATTTTACCAAATTGAGATCCAAAAATGAATGAAATGCTTTCACTTAAATTTCTCAGAGAAAACTTTTTTTGAAACATTAAGAATTTCATTTCTTTTTAATTTTCTAGATTTCAGTATTGGGGTGACTTAAGTTATTTAAAATAGAAATTGCTAAATGAGGATGAATTAAAAAATTACATTATTGTGGGGGCCAGGAGTTTGGCCTAGTGGTAGAGTGATTACCTAACACGCATGAAGACTTGGGTTCAATTCCTTGGTACCACATATATAGAAAGTTGGAAGTGGTGCTGTCGTTCAAATGGTAGAGCTCTTGCTTTGAGAAAGCCCAAGGACAGTGCTCAGGCCCTGAGTTCAGGAAAAGGAATTCAGGAAAAGAAGTGAATCACAGAGTTTTGGCTTTACATTTTAATTTTGAAATGATGGTTAGATGATCATTTAAGCTGTCATTAAATTATTTAAAAATAAGAATAAAGATGGGATAAACACTAATAACTGTCTTAAACCTGGGAAGGAAAAATAGATTTTGTATCACTTCTTTGTAGGTGAAAAGGAAACTGTTGCCTATTTCTGTGCCCATTTCGAAGAACAACTGAAAATTTACAAAAAACAGGTGGGCTTTGATATGTGGTAGTAATATGTTCCTTCATATGTAGATGTGCCTGTGTATCTATTTCTTTACATTTCATGAAAATAACAGTGTACTATTCATAATTAAGGAGCCAGCTTAATGTTTGTCGTGAAGTTAGAAGACATGTACAAACTATAACTATACTTAATGTTCCTTAAGAATAATGATGGATTCATCTACTTTAGGACAATCTAAGAAGCATCTAGACTAACAAATAATTCCTCTCACCCAGGCACCAATGGCTCATGCCTGTAATCCTAGATACTCAGAAAGCTAACATCTGAAGATCATGGTTCAAAGCCAACCTCCTCAAGAAAGTTCATGAGACTCTTATTTCCAATTAACCACCAAAAAGCCAGAAGGAGTTGTGTTTAGGTGGTGGAGGGCTACCCTCGACCCAAAGAGCTCAGAGATTATACCCAGACCCTAAGTTCAAATCCCAAGTTCATCACAAAAAAAAGAAAGAAAAAGAAGGAATAAGTTGTTTCAGTACTATTTACCACTTGGAGGCAGCCATTTTATATGTACGTATCAGTATCCTTTTTCTCTAGTTGTTCACATGTATTCATAGACTCACATGTAAAAATGCAGTCAGATAAGCCAAAGTAAATTAAAGACTATTGAGTAAAATACACATTCTATATTCTTCTTACAAGTCTCATATGGCATGCTAATGTTCTTACACATTAGTATTGACTAGTCTTCCTAATACCATATGTTATATTTCTCTTACAACAAATAGGAAAAAATAACTGAAAGGTATAATAAATACACAAAAAGTTTCTCTGGGGGCCAGGAGTTTGGCCTAGTGGTCGAGTGCTTGCCTAGCACGCACAAAGACCTGGGTTTAATTCCTCGGTACCACATATGTAGAAAAAAAGCCAGAAATGATGCTGTGCCTCAAGTGGTAGAGCGCTAGCCTTGAGAAAGTTCAAGGACAGTGCCCAGGCCCTGAGCTCAAGCCCAGGACTGGCCAAAAAAAAAAAAAAGTTTCTCTGTAAGGCCTGGGAGTGTGGCCTAGCATGCACAAAGCCCTGGGTTTGATTCCCCGTTGCTCAAGTGGCAGAGTGCTTGCCTTGAACAAAAAGTGTCCAGTGCTCAGGCCCTTAGTTCAGGCCCCAGGACCAGCAAAAAAAAATTAAAAAATTAAAAAAAATACAAGTTGGGGGCAGGTGGCTCACGGCTGTAATCCTAGCTACTCAGGAGGCTGAGATCTGAGGATCACCATTCAAAATCAGCGCAGGCACAAAAGTTCATGAGACTCTTGTTTTTTTTGTTTTTGTTTTGTTTTTTTTTTTAAAAAAAAACAAGCTTTTTCTGTATATGTGGTACCAAGGAATCGAACCCCAGTCTTCGTGCATGCTAGGCAAGCACTTGAACCACTAGGCCAAACTCCCAGCCCTCATGAGACTTTTATCTCCAGTTAACCACTAGAAAACTGGAAGTGGTGCTGTGGCTCAAGTGGTAGAGCACTAGCCTTGAGCTGAAGAGCTCAGAGACAGAGCAGAGGGACAGTACCCAGGCCGAGTTTAAGCCCAGTGACGGACCAAAAAAAAAAAAACCAACTATGTATGTAGAGAAAATAAAAAGAATTTCAGAAGAACAATAAAGAAAACATGATTTACATGGAGAGAAATACCATGATTGGGAATGACCCTAGTCAAGGTGTATTGTATACATAGACAACTTAAAATGATCCCCACCGCATAAAATTAATTGATGCTAATAAAAAGGAAAGATCATATTCCTGAAAGGGAAGATTCAATAATGAATAGATATGAGTTCTTACCAATATAATCTGACAACTCTGACCTTAAAGAACTTCTGTTTATTCAAACGGCATCATTCAGAGTGCTAGGACAAGTCTGGTACTGGTAGCTTACACCTATAAGCCTTGTTCTTCAGAAAGCTGAGATCTGAGGATCGAGGTTCAAAGCTAGCTTAGGCAGGAAAGTCCATGAGACTCATCTCTAGTTAACCACTGAAAATCCTGAAGATGTCCAGATCCCAAGTTCAAGCCCTAGGACCAACACACACAAACACACACACACACACACACACACACACCCAATGCATGCACATGCACACATGCATGCATGCTGTGAGGGTGTCTGAAGCAAGAGCAGGGAAAATAAAAAGATGAAAGGAAAGGGCCAGGAGTTTGGTGTAGTGGCAAGAGTGCTTACCTAGCATGCATGAAGACTCGGGTTCAATTCCTTGGTACCACATACATAGAAGAAGCCAGAATTGGTGCTATAGCTCAAGTGTTGGAGCTCTAGACTTGAGAAAGCCCAAGTACCGTGCTCAAGCCCTGAGTTCATTCCCTAGAACTGGCAAAAGAGAGAGACAGAGACAGAGACAGAGAGAGACAGACAGACAGAGACAGAAACAGAGAGAGAGAGAGACAGAGAGAGAATGAAAGGAAAATCATAGAACAGGAAAAAATATTTAGGATTTTTCAGTGTACATATATGAGAAAAATCTTATATCTACAACATACTTATAAATTCATTAAAAAAAATAGGTACAGGGGCCAGGAGTTTTGCCTAGTGGTAAAAGTGCTTGCCTAGCATTCATGAAGACTCAGGTTCGATTCCTCGGTACCACATACATAGAAAAAAGCCAGAAGTGGTGCTGAGGCTCAAGTGGTAGAGCTCTAGCCTTGAGAAAGTCCAAGGATAGTGCTCAGGCCCTGAGCTCAAGCCCAGGACTGGCAAAAAAAAAAAAAAATACAAGCCAAAATAAACCTGAACAAAATAGCTTAGCAGGCTCTTCATGTATAAAATGATTTCCATTAAGCCAGAAGACATGTGAAAAGGTGTTCTACTTGGTTAATCATCAGGAAAATGAAAATTAAAACCATGACTCATATACTTAAATAGCTACAGTAAGAAAGATAGAAAATGCCAAGTTTGAGCAATGGGCGTGGAACAACTAAAACTTGATTAGAAAAATTTTAAGTATACTTGAGAAAAACCTTTTCACTCAAGGAGGAAAACCTGTTCAATCAAGGAAATGTATATAAGTATATTTTTTGGAAGAAGAAAAAAAGTCCCTGTTCCTCAGTAGGTCAATGCAATGGCTAAATAAGGTACTTCACTTTTCTCATGATTAATATACCTACTTAGTGGGCAGACTTATGTTTACTAAGATGGAAAGATCTTAAAAATCACATTGTGTGGCCGGGACTGTGGCCTAGTGGTAGAGTGCTTGTCTAGCATGCAGGAAGCCCTGGGTTTGATTCCCTGGAACCACATACACAGAAAAAGCCGGAAGTGGTGCTGTGGCTCAAGTGGCAGAGTGCCAGCCTTGAGCAAAAAATGGCCAAGCACAGTGCCTAGGCTTGAGTTCAAGCCCCAGGACTGGCAAAAAAAAGAAAAAAAGGATGTGATGTATTCATAAATTGCTTTGTTAAATGGCAACTGCCTTATACAACTGCATAAAGATAATAAGATAAAATATTTTTTAAAAATCACATTGTGAGGTGATATTGATCAAGATGTATTGTACTTACAAAATGACATGTTGAATTTTAACATACTCTTCATACAATTATTTAAAGATAATTAATACACAATAAAAATGAGGGCCAGGAGTTTGGCCTAATGGTAGAGTGATTGCCTAGCATGCACGAAGACCCAGGTTCAATTCCTCAATACTACATACATAGGAAAAAAAAATTAGATGTGGTACTGAAGCTCAAGTTGTAGAGCTCTAGTCTTGAGAAAGTCCAAGGACAGTGCTCAGGCCCTGAGCTCAAGCCCAGGACTGGAAAACACACACACACACACACACACACACTCACACACTCACACACTATGAAAATCACATTGTGGAGATAGAAAAGAAAAAAAAAAATCTATAGCACCATATAGTATGTTGCCATTTAAAAAACTCCTACAAAATAAAATTATGCCATTCACATTGCATATAGTTCTTATCTGTTTATTCTGTCCACACGCACATATATATGATAGGCACACTTATGTATAAATGCATTTTTTTTTTTTGCCAGTCCTGGGCTTGAGCTCAGGGCCTGAGCACTGTCCTTGGATTTTCTCAAGGCTAGAGCTCTACCACTTGAGCCTCAGTATCATTTCTAGCTTTTTTTCTATGTATGTGGTACCGAGGAATCGAACCCAGGTCTTTTGTGCATGCTAGGCAAGCACTCTACCACTAGGCCAAACTCCCGACCCCACAGATGCATTTTTTTTTTTTTGCCAGTCCTGGGCTTGAGCTCAGGGCCTGAGCACTGTCCTTGGACTTTCTCAAGGCTAGAACTCTACCACTTGAGCCTCAGCACCACTTCTGGGTTTTTTCTTGTATGTGGTACCGAGGAATCGAACCTGGGTCTTCATGCATGCTAGGCAAGCACTTTAACCACTAGGCCAAACTCCCGGCCCCACAAATGCATTTTTAAGAGACACACACCTGGGCCCTCAGTACCACATACATAGAAAAAAGCCAGAAATGGTGCTGAGGCTCAAGTGGTAGAGCTCTAGCCTTGAGAAAAATCCAAGGACAGTGCTCAGGCCCTGAGCTCAAGCCCAGGACTGCAAAAAAA
Organism: Megascapheus bottae; assembly: GCF_031878675.1. NCBI lineage: Eukaryota > Metazoa > Chordata > Mammalia > Rodentia > Geomyidae > Megascapheus > Megascapheus bottae. Next base: position 8,912,325 of record NC_143523.1, on the reverse strand, counting down.
AAAAAAAAAAGACACACACCTACCCTGATAAGTCAGGGTGGTTTGTGGGACTGAATTATGATCAGTATGATTTGGCATTATTCTGTGTCCGAATTCACATTAATTCCCATATTAACAATGTATATAATCGTAAGTCATATTATAATGAACAAACCACATTCAAATATAACACACAGTTGTAAAATGAATCAGTAGGAGATGTGTAAGCAGTGGAAATATCCTCATCCCACTCTTCTCCTTGTTCCCTGATAACTTTCACATCAATTTGTAGGTGTGTGTACTGAGCAGACCCTTCCTGATTTCTAACAATTGTGTTCATTTACCTATCTCCTCTTGGGCAATTGCTTTCTGGGCCCACCATCATTTTGACTCAATAAGGTGGTACCCTTGCTTTTGCCAGTGACTGGTTTAGATGTGGGCCTCTGTGTACTCATTGGCTATTTGGTCAATGAGGTATGATGTGGAGATGTCACCGGGGACACTGCTATCATAAGGAAGATACCGGAACTGGCAGCCTCCCTGTAGTGGTTGTGTCCGAATTTGATGTGGAGCTGCTGCAGCTAACTCAAGCCTGTGAATGAACTAGCAGGAGGCTTCACCACCTTGTTGGTAGGGTAAAAAAGGTGGAAAGAGCACATGTCCTTAGTGGCCTGTGTAGTCACTGAATTTAGCTATTTTGACACTGCTACTTCCAGACTTGCTCTGAGCTTTGAGCAACCATTTCTTTGTTTTCTTTTTTTGGTTGGTTGCAGGGTTGGGCCCGGGCACTGTCCCTAAATTCTTCAGTTCAAGGCTACCACCCTACCCCTTGAGCCACAGCCCCACTTCCGGTTTTTTAGTAGTTAATTGGAGATAAGAATCTCATGGTCTTTAGTGCTCGGGCTGGCTTTGAATTGCAAGCCTCAGACCTCAGCCTTCTGAGTAGCTAGGATTACGAGGGTGAACCACTGAGTCTGGCACCGTTTCTTATTGATAGCAAAGCAAACAAAAAAATCTACCTTGCTAAATGCATGTTTATAAAGCTTAAGTTAAAAGTGAGGTACACCATTGAAGATCTCATGGCTATTAACCTTTTCTTCACTGATGGACCTTTAGAATATACTAGTTATTTTTGCTGCTTTAAAAGGTTCAGCTCACTCCTGAATCCTAGCTACTCAGGAGACTGAGAACTGATGATTGAGGTTTGAAGCCAGCCATGAGTTGCTTTATCTCCAACAAACTACTATGAAAAAGCTGAAGTGGCATTGTGGCTCAAGTGGTAGGGTGCTAGCCTTGAGCACAAGTAGCTCAAAGGACAGTGCTCAAGCCCCAGGACTGACCCTCCCCTCCCCAAAAAAGGCTATATGGCCAGGAATTTTGCCTAGTAGTAGAGTGCTTGCCTAGCATGCATGAAAAGACCCAGGTTGGATTCTTTGGTACCACATTCATAGAAAAAGCCAGAGTGGTGCTGTGGCTCAAGTGATCAAGCTGTAGCCTTGAGAAAGTCCCAAGACAATGCTCAGGCCCTGACCTCAAGCCAAGAACTGGCCAGGGGAAAAAAAGCCTGTATAGGGTTTGAGGCATGGCTCAGGTGTTAGAGTGCCAGCCATTGAGCAAAGGCATCAGACACTGAGTTCAAGTCCTGGTCTCAGAATAACAACAAAGAAAAGGCCACAATATCTTTTATGTGTGTTTTGGATATTTGTGTATTTTGTAGAACATATTTTTTTAAGTGAGTGTGCTAGATAAAAAAATTGTATGTCTAATTAAAGTTGATGCCTTCTGCTTTGTTAGTCCCAAAAAGCCCCACCCCTAGAAGCAATGAGTGCCAGTCATTTCCCCATAGACCCCAGTGCTGCTTGTGTTAGTATTTAAATTTACCTTCATATGGTGAAAACTAATGTTCTGTTTTGAAATTTGCGTTTTATTATTAAAGCTGTAGCCCCAAGTTTATTGGCTATATATTTTTTCTCTTGTGAATTTCTTTTTTTTTCCTTATTGGATTTTTTTTTTTACCTATTACTGATTTTGTGCTTCAGATATATTCTCCTGGCTAGTTTTTTTTAAATCTTTGTTTATATTGGTACATAGGTTTGAAATTTGTCATTGATATATAGGTTTAAAATTTTAATGTCATAGCATCTGTCCATCTTTTTATTTTTATCCCTTCTCACTTGTATGTTATATTTAGAAAGTCACATCCAATGAACAGTTTTGGAAACATTACTCCAAGTTTTATTCTGGCTTTTTATATTTAGACCATTAATGCATCAGTTTTTTAGTGGACAATTAATGAGACACAAAGAGCTAATATGAGTCCCTCCTTTATGTATATAGTTATCATAACAGAGATGATAGAATCATCCATATTTGTCCATACTGATCTGCTTAGAGTCAGTAGACACAGGTCTTTGCTGGGATATTCTGTTTTGTTGAGGCAGCCTTCTTTTTCTAAGTTAGTTCCACAATTTTAGTTGCTCTATAGAATATATTTTGTACTTGAAATGAGGCAAATCCCCCTTTATTATTAGTTTCCAAATTTTTCCTACATATTTACTCTTCCAGATGAACCTTAGAATTAACTTTTCAAGTCCATAAAAAGATCCTGGTCGAATTTTGATTGGGATTGTTGAGTGTGTAGATTAATTTGGGGAGACTCGACATCTTGAATCTTACCATTTACCAGCATGTTATGTGCTTCCATTTATTCAGGTTTTCTTTTATTTCAGTAGTTTAATAACTTTCTGTTTGTAGGTTTTGCACATTTCTAGGTAAAGTATTTGCTCTTATAAAAGACTATATTTTCACTGTGTATTCTTATTGGTTGTTGCAAATGTATGGATAAGCAATTTATACTATTGGTGTAAGTAGTGCTCAACAACCTAATTTATGCTAGGTGCTGGTGGCTCTCACCTGCAATCATGGCTAATCAGGCGGCTGAGATCTGAGGATCACAGTTGGAAGTCAGCGGAAGAACTGCCACAAGGCCAAAAGTAAAGTAGAGCTGTGACTCAAGTGGTAAAGCACTAACCTTGGGCACAAAAGCTCAAGTATAGCACCCACGCCCTGAATTCAGGCCCCAGAACTGGCACAAGAAAATAAAATAATCCCCAAATCCCTAAATATGTAGTAAATAAAAATGCATTTTTATGGGAAAAAATGATGCTTGTGGATTAATTATTATGGCTATAAAATGATTTGAATAGGGGCCGGGAGTTTGGCCTAGTGGTTAAAGTGCTTGCCTAGCATGCATGAAGACCCGGGTTCGATTCCTCGGTACCACATACATAGACAAAAGCCGGAAATGGTGCTGAGGCTCAAGTGGTAGAGTGCTAGCCTTGAGAAAGTCCAAGGACAGTGCTCAGGCCCTGAGCTCAAGCCCAGGACTGGCAAAAATAATAATAATAATAATAATAATTTGAATATAATTATAGATAAATAATTAAAATGACATTATGATTCTAACATTCATCTTATTTTTTCTTTTTCTTGACTCATAGGTTATTATTAACTTGGTAGACCAGGCAGGAAGAGAGAAAATTATTGGCGATGCATACCTGAAGCAAGTGCTGCTCTTTAACAACTCCCACCTCACTTACGTTTCCTTCGACTTCCATGAGCACTGGTGAGGTGCCATCTGATAGGGATTTTGATCAGTTACAATGTTTGTGGCAGATGCTGCATAGGGCCTTCACATGCCAGCTTTTGCTGGGAAGAAAGATGTCTTTTCCTTTTTTTTCCAAAGGGAATTGTTTACCTACTTTGGGCTTTCATATGAACTTTATTCATTTATTTAGCCAGTCCTGGGGCTTGAACTCAGAGCCTGAGCACTATCCTTGGGCTTTCCTCAAGGCTAGTACTCTACCGCTTTAGCCACAGCACTACTTCTGGGTTTTTCTATGTATGTGGTACCGAGGAATTGAACCCAGGTCTTCGTGCATGCTAGGCAAGCACTCTACCACTAGGCAAAACTCCTGGCCCATATTGACCTTATTTTGGTTAAATTTTTGAATTAAGTTGTTACCAAAATATTGACAGTTCTTCTGCTGCAAAATGACTTGGAGACTGCAAGTTCTTTTTTTTTTTTTTGCTTTGATCACACTAGTTGAATAACTTACAAAGTGCTTCTGTTCTTCTTGGGTCTGAGCCTAGCAGACGTAATGAAGCTTTCCTGCCTAAAAATCATCCTGCTGACTCATTTTCTTTTTTTTTTTTTGCCAGTCTTGGGCTTGAGCTCAGGGCCTGAGCACTGTCCTTGGACTTTCTCAAGGCTAGAGCTCTACCACTTGAGCCTCAGCACCACTTCTGGCTTTTTTCTATGTATGTGGTATCGAGGAATCGAACCCAGGTCTTCATGCATGCTAGGCAAGCACTTTAACCACTAGGCCAAACTCCCGGCCCCCGCTGACTCATTTTCATGATGTTGTAATACTCTTGTCCCTGGAGATGAGTTTACTTCTGAAAAAAAACCTTGGTGAATCATGTTGATGGCACTCTCTCAACTGGGTATATACTGAAATGAGGATCCTTTTTTTTTTTTCATAATCTTGGCTTTAACCTGGGTTAATTTAACTACATATTGGAGATTTAATGGAAAATGACACTTCTAATATGTGTAATATTGTTCATTGTATTTTTTGGTTAAAAGATTTTATTAAAGAATTTATTAACATTGAGTTTTACATCATATTTCAAATGACATGTTTAACAAGTGTTCAAGAAGGGAATCTATATACAATCACTGGCACTTAGTTTTTAGAACATAATCAAACTTAGGCTAAGGATTTGTATATTGTAGATACATATTAATTTATGAAATAAAACATATCTATAGAGTCATAGGTTTTTTTCTTTTCATATATTTTTATTGTAATTAATAGAAGGGTAACATTGTATTTGCCAGATAGGAGGTACATCATTAATTCACATACATTGATTCCCTTTCTCATGTCTTGGTCCCCATTTCCCTCCCCCCGGAGTCATAGGTTTTTTTTTTTGCCAGTCCTGGGCTTGAGCTCAGGGCCTGAGCACTGTCCTTGGACTTTCTCAAGGCCAGAGCTCTACCACTTGAGCCTCAGCACCACTTCCGGCTTTTTTTTCTGTGTATGTGGTACCGAGGAATCGAACCCGGGTCTTCATGTATGCTAGGCAAGCACTTTAACCACTAGGCCAAACTCCCGGCCCGAGTCATAGGTTTTTATGTCTATGTAGTTGTGTTTATATTTCCAATACCATGTCCATAGCATTGGGTATGCAAATATTGAGTCCTCGCTCTTATTCTATTGAATCTAATAGCCACATATTAAGGATACCAGGCGCCTTTTGTTCCTTTGGTCTTGACTTGTCTCACGCAACATGATTTGCTCTAGATTCATCCACTTCCCTGCAAATGCCATTGTTTTATCTTGTCTGTTGGCTATGTAGAATTCCATTGCACATATATATATATATATATATATATATCACATTTTCTCTATCTATTCATCTGCAGTAGGGCATCTGGATTGTTTCCATTGTGAATAGGGCAGAGATAAACATAGCTGAGCAGGTGTCCTTATCATACCTTAGGTTATGATGTTCAGGGTAGATGCCCAGAAGTGGTATGGTAGGATCATAGGGAAGGTCTATTTTCAGTTCTTTAAGAAACCTCCACACTGCTTTCCAGAGTGGCTGAACTTGCTTACAATCCCATCAGCAGTGTAGTAAGGTTCCTTTTTCTCCACAACCCTGCAAGCAACTGTCATTGTCTGAGTTCAAAATCTTGGCTGTTCTTGTTGGGGTAAGGTGGTATCTTAGGGTTGTTTTTATTCGCATTTCCTTTATGACCATGGATGATGAACATTTTCTCATATGCTTTTCTGCCATTTTAATCTCTCCTTCTGATAAGTCTCTTTGTAGTTCCCTTGCCCAGTTAGTGAATGGTTTGTTGAGTTTGGGGGGAATTAGTTTCTTGAGTTCCCTGTAGATACTGGATATTAAGCACTTGTCAGATGTATTATTGGTGAATATCTTTTTCCAGTTGGTTGGCTGTCTCTCTACTTTTGCGACTATGCTTTTATTTGTGCAGAAACTTTTTATTTTTAGGTAGTCCCATTTATCGAGTCTCTCTCCAATCTGTTGTGACCCTGGGATTCTGTTCAGGAATCTTTTGTCTGTGCCTATGAGTTCCAGCAAAAAAACAGGAGTAATGATCTTAATCTCCGACAAAATTAACTTCTCAGTAAAATCAATACATAAAGATACAGACAGCCACTATATGTTAGTATAGGGTGCAGTTCATACCCACAATATTACAGTTATAAACATTTACTCCCCCAACACGGGAGCACCCAAATTTGTCAAACAAACTCTCTTAGAATTATAGAACAAGATAGACTCAAACACAATCATAGTGGGAGACCTCAATACACCACTCTCAACAAATGACAGGTCAACTCAACAAAAGTTAAGCAAAGACTCCATCGACTTAAATGACACCATAGCACAGTTGGGCTTAACAGATATACACAGAGTCTTCCACCCAGTGTCGAAACTTTTTACTTTTTTCTCAGCAGCACATGGAACACACTCCAAAATAGATCATATAATAGTTCATACAAAGAACTTAAGCAAATACAAGAGGACTGATATAATCCCATGCATTCCATCTGACCACAGTGGAGTTAGACTAATTCTGAACAATGCAGTCAAAGTCAAAAAACATTCAATCACTTGGAAGCTGAACAACACACTTCTGAATAACTCCTGGGTTACAGATCAGATCAGAAAAGAAATTCAAAACTTCCTTAAATGTAATGACAATCAAGAGACATCACAAAGGAATTTATGGGACACAGCAAAGGCAGTTCTAAGGGGCAAATTTATCACACTAGGAGCCCATATTAAAAAGACAGAAGAAGAGCACGTAAATAACCTAAAAAAGAAACTGAAGCACCTAGAGGAGCAAGAAAAAGTTAATTCTAAAACAACTAGAAGGACAGAAATAACAAAAATAAAATCAGAAATATCAGAGACTGAAATAAGATCTACTATACACAAAATTAATAAATCAAAAAGTTGGTTCTTTGTTAAAAGATTTTAACATTGATTTTTTTACATCATATTTGAAATGTCAAGTTTACAAAACAAGTATTCAAGAATGGAATCTCTATTTGCAATCAATGGCACATAAGTTTAAGAACAAAATTAAAATTAAGTTGAGAGTTTGTCATAGATACATATTGATCTATATATCAGTATGTATATAGAATATATATCCCATCATAGATTTATACAGTTATATTTATATCTCCAAGTTCATGTCAATGACCTTGAGTACCTGAATACTGAGTCCTCGCTCTTGTACTGTTTGTATCTAATATCCACATATCAAGGAGACCATGCGCCTTTTGTTCCTTTGGTCTTGGCTAATCTCACTCAACATGATTTTCTCTAGTTTCATCCACTTCTCAGCGAAGTCTGTTTGTTATGTAGAATTCCACTGTATATATGTACTACATGTTTTGTATCCATTGATCTGTATTGGGGCATCTGGGTTGTTTCCATCGCTTGGCTATTGTGAATAGTGCAGGGAGGTTTATTGTATTTGTTTGTGTTTTTTCAATGCTAGAATTTGAATTTAGGGCCTTATACTTGGTAGGCAGGTGCTATACCACTTGAGTCAGACCTCCAGCCCCTTTTTGTATGAATTACTTGTGTGTGTTTGTATGTATGTGTGTATGTTTGTGCTCACTGGCACTCTGGGCCTTCAACTTTTGCTCTACATTGTCGCTAGTGGCCGAGTACCCTTCCACTTGAGACACAACTTCTTTTCTGTTTTCTTCCTCATTAAATATAAAAAGTAGTATCAAGGGTTTGTCAGCAGGTTTCAAACACTGATTCTCAGATCTTAGCCTCCCTAGTTGATTAGAAGTATGAGCTACCAGTTAGGTATCAGCAAAAACTAGAAGTGGCACTTGGGTCAGGTAGTAGAGTACTAGCCTGGGGGCAGAGCCGAGGTCCAGAGTTCAAGCCCCAGGACTGGTTTAAAAAAAAAAATATGACCCAGAAGACAACTGTAGGCCTATGGCCACCCAATCTTTGAAAAGGGCACCAAAAAATAATCGACTGGAAGAAAGACAGTCCTTTAAACAAGAGGTGCTGGCAGAACTGGTTAAATACCTGCAGAAAAGTAAACTTGGATCATTCTATATCACCCTGCATTTGTGTAAATTCCAAAAGGATCAAAGACCTTGAGGTTAAAAGCAAATATCCTGAAAACATTGCAGGAAAGAATAGGAAATACAGTAGACTGTTTGGCACAAGTTGAAACTTTCTTAATAAAGGCCCAGAAATACAAAAAAAAATATGACCTCCAGTGCCTGGGCATACATTGATTACTTTTGAAATGGAGTCTTTGTGCTCGGGGCCCACCTAGGCTAGGATCCTCTTGTTTGTACTTCGCTGTGTTACTGGGAGCACAGACACATGGCCACTATGTCCTATCATTGACTAAAATTGTGGCGTGTAAACTTTTATTGCCCGTGCTGCCCTCAGACTATATCTAGATCTACACCTCCCAAGCAGCTAGGATTATAGATTTGAGCCATCATTCCAACTTCAGTGTATTCTTAAGTATGCTTTCTAGGTTAATGTAGATCAGTGATAAGCAGTTGTAGAATTGCCTGTTTAATATAGAATGGTATTAGCATCATGTACTTAACAGTAACAATTCTCAAGTTTTCCAAAATATGTCATCTTAAGAAAGCTGAATTCTCACTGGGCGCGGTGGCTTATGCCTGTAATCCTAGCTACTCAGGAGGATGAAATCTGAAGATGGAGGTTCAAAGCCATGAGACTTTTATCTCCATCTCCATCTCCAATTAACCACCAGAAACCTGGAAGTGGTGCTGTGTGGCTCAAGGGATAGGGCAGTAGCCTTGAGCTGAAGAGCTCAGGGACAGCGCCCAGGCCCAGAGTTCAAGCCCCACACTGACCAAAAAAAAAAAAAAAAGAAAGAAAGAAAGGAAAAGAGAAAGAAAGCTGAAGGCAGCCAGGTACCAATGGCTTATACCTGTAATCCTAGCTCTTCAGAAGGCTGAGATCAGAGGATCATGGTTCAAAGCCAGCCTAGGCAAAAAGTCCCTGTGAGATGCTTATCTCCAGTTAATCACTCAAAAACTGGAAATGGCACTGTGGCTCAAAGTGGTAGAGCACTAGACTTGAGCAAAAGAGCTCAGGGACATTGCCTAGGCCCTGAGGTCAAATCCCACAACTGATGGCAGATGGAGAGAAAGAAGGAGAGAGAGAGTTGGGGGGAGGGAGAGATACACAGAGACAGAGAGAGAAATAGAGACAGAGCTAGGATTGTTCTCTGGGTCTTATTTCATGCCAGGCAGATGTTCTACAACTGTTCTATATTTCTAGCCTCTTAATACCTTAAGTTTAAACAAGTTCTACTGTAATATTAAAGATAATTTTCTTTTTCTTTCTTTTGTTCTGGCACGGATTTTAGCCGAGGAATGAAGTTTGAGAATGTTCAAACTCTGACAGATGCCATTTATGACATTATTCTCGACATGAAATGGTGTTGGTAGGTATTTTGTGAGTTATTTTAAGAGATTCATTAAAAACATTGTTATTATAAAGGTGATGTACAAAGGGGTTACAGTTACATAAGTCAGGTAAACGGTACATTCTTTTTTGGACAAGATCATCCCTTCCTTTGCTCTCTCCCAGTTTTTAAAGTGATTTTTGGTCTGTGAAATCATATGAATTTGTCTAGAATAGCCAAGCATTAACATAATAGCAACATGCTGAGAAAACATCGTGGATGTCTTTTTTGTTTTGCTTCCCATTTTCTGTCATTTTGATGAGAGTACTATTGATTGTTAGGTAGTGCTAGTTTTGAAGAGGGAACGGCATCAGTTGATTAGGCAAAATGAAGTGAAATGGTACTCTAAGAACTCAGGCGTATTGTTTTTTTTCATGCTCTGTGGTCTACATTTTCTCTTCTTATCTTCCATAACATGGGGAACGGGCTGAGGGATACTGCATTTCAGGTCCTTCAAAATTAATACAGAAAGAAGATGATCCTCACTCAACAGGAGGTAGATGTAGGAAGAAAAATTGACTTAAAGGACAGAAGAGAACATTCGATTTTAAGATGACACAGGTGGCCAGTGAAATTAGAGGGACAGAGATGCTGCATGACTTCCCACTGGGTGGTAAAGCTGAATAGCCTGTTTCAGATAGTTTAGATGCATTTCTGCTTTGAGTCAAAGAGGGAGGAACAAGATGACCAGACAGTGTTTTAACTGCTTCCTTGTTTATAGGAGTCTGGGAAAGCACGGCCTGGGGATGTAACCTCTCTGCCTTTAGTTGTGATTTAAGGCAAATCACTCTGTTCCTTAGGGTTAGTTTTTTGTTTTGTTTTCTGATTTTTTTGTTTGTTTTTGTTTTGTTTTGTGCCAGTTCAAGCCTGGGGCTTGAACTCAGGGCCTGGGTTGCTGTCCCTGAGCTTCATTTTGCCCAAGGTTAGCATATTACCACTTGAACCCCAGTTCCACCTCTGGTTTTTTAGTTGTTAATTGAAAATAAGAGTTTCCCAGACTTTCCTGTCTAGGCCCTCAGCTATCAGCCTCCTGAGTAGCTAGGACTATAGGTGTGAGCCATTGGCACTCTGCTATACTTTAGTTTTGTATTGTTTTGTTTTCTGAAATGGGGCTAATGATGCCTTCACTGCATAAATTACTGTATAAATGAATGTAGTGTCAGCAGTGCCAGGTATGTAATGTTATTCCAGGTGAATTGCTCACTATTGATGCCCTTGTCATAAGTGTACTTTAATGAATGTACTCTTTGAAAATTTGATTAACATATTTCAAAGAATAAAATTATCTCACACTGTTTTTGAAAAGGGTTGATCCAGCTGGGGTAATATGCAAACAGGAAGGAATTTTTCGAGTTAATTGCATGGACTGCCTGGATCGCACCAATGTAGTTCAAGCTGCCATTGCTCGAGTGGTTATGGAACAGCAGGTAATTGGGAGTCCATTTGATTCTAAATATTCATATTTGTACTTTTCTTTTTCTTCTCGTCCTGGGTTAACTCAGGGCCTAAGCACTGGCCTTGTAAGGCTAGAGCTCTAACACTGAGTCACAGCACCACTTCTAGCTTTTTCTATGTATGTGGTACCAAAGAATTGAACCCCAGTCTTTGTGCATGCTAGGCAAGCACTCTACCACTAGACCACCCTCCCAGCCCATATTTGTACTTTTTTAACTCTGGAAATAGTAGAAGTATTTTTCAAGTTTTGCTTGTTGTGGTAATTCATAAAGCTGTCTTTTAGCTTTATTTAGAAGAAGTTGAAGCCTGAGCCTAGGACGCACATCAGTAATACTAGGACTCAGGAGGCTTATGCAGTTGGATTGCAAGTTTGAAGCCAGCCTAGACTATATAGCAAAACCTTGTCCCCTCTCCTCCCTTTCCTTGAAAAAGTCTGAAAACATGATTTCTTTTTTTTTTTTTGCCAGTTCCTGGTTCATATGTATTAATGTATGTATGTGTTTATTTTAGCTAAAGAAATTAGGTGTGATGCCCCCAGAACAGCCACTACCTATGAAATGTAATCGGATCTACCAGATAATGTGGGCTAACAATGGTGACTCTATAAGCAGACAATATGCTGGGACAGCTGCTCTGAAGGTAAATCTGTACAGCAAGCATTATGGTTTGTTCTGTGTGACACAGGTGAGACTGTGGCGTAAAACTGACTTTCAGCCTAGTGTGGTAGCTTATTCCTGTAATCCTAGCTACTCAGGAGGCTGAGATCTGAGGATCATGGTTCAAAGCCAGCCTGGGTACTAAAGAATGTAAGACTCTTGTCTCCAGTTAAGCACCAGAAAATTGGAAGTGGGGCTGTGGCTCAAGGGATAGGCTGGTAGCCTTGAGCTGAAGAGCTCAGGAACAGCACCCAGACTCCAAGCCCTATGACCACCAAATAAACAAACAAAAAAACCAAAACCAAAAAACAACTTTCATTTTTGAGAAAAACTATATGGATTTCAAGTCTAAGTGGTTGACCCCTGGCTGCCTGTTTGGCTAAAGCAGGGTTTGGCTAAAGCAGTTCTTACAAGAGCCAGGTTATATGACCCAAATAGGCCACCATTACATCAGAGGGAAAAGCGGGCTCTTCATGGTCATCCTCAAGGATGAACGTGTATTTTCTCTGGAGGCCAGTCTACATTCTTCCTGAGAGGTCAGGCCCAGGTTGCCATGTCTTCCAGTTTTCAAAGGAGTCTGGAAGTCTAGAATCTTTTTTTTTTTTTTCCCTTTCTTTCTGTCTCTGAGGTTTAATCTTCTGCCCGCCTCCTTAGAAGCTTTGTGAAGTTGAACAAGTCACTGATTGTTCTGCCTTGTTTGTCTAGTGGGAATGCAGGTAGGCTGCTGCAAAAGATTGTCATGGGATTATAGAACTATATAGATTGTCATAGGATTATAGTTTGGGGTTTAACACATTCATTGGCACATAGTAAATGCTTAAAAAAAAAGTTTACTTTTTGTTGTTAAAAATAAAATCGGGGGGCCTGGAGTTTGGCCTAGTGGTAGAGTGCTTGCCTAGCATGCACAAAGACCCAGGTTCTATTCCTCGGTACCACATCCATAGAAAAAAGCCGGAAGTGGTGCTGAGGCTCAAGTGGTAGAGCTCTAGCCTTGAGAAAGTCCAAGGACAGTGCTCAGGCCCTGAGCTCAAGCCCAGGACTGGCAAAAAAAACAAAAAATAAAATAAAATCGGGCCAGGAGTTTGGCCTAGTGGTAGAGTGCTTGCCTAGCATGCATGAAGACCCAGGTTTAATTCCTCTGTACCATATACATAGAAAAAAAGCCAGAAGTTGTGCTAAGGCTCAAGTGGTAGAGCTCTATCCTTGAGGAAGTCCAATGACAGTGCTCAGGCCCTGAGCTCTAGCCTAGGACTGGAAAAAAAAATCTATATCTATATATCTATATATATCTTGGGGCTGAGAGCGTGGCCTAGTGGTAGAGTGCTTGCCTAGCATGCATGAAGCCTTGAGAAAAAGCTGGAAGTGGCACTATGGCTCAAGAGATATAGAAAGCCCAAGGACAGTTTCCAGGCCCTGAGTTCAAGCCCCAAGACTGGCAAAAATTAAAAATAAATAAATAAATAGAAATATTTTTCTGGGCACCAATTGCCTGTAATACTAACTACTCAGGAAGCTGAGATTTGAGGATCAGTCATGATTCAGATCCAACCTGGAGAGGAACTTCTGTGAGACTCTCATCTCCAATCAGCCACCAAAAAGCCAGAAGTAGAGCTATGGTTCAAGTGGTAGAGCACTAGCCTTGAGCAGAAAACTTCTGGAACAGCACTCAGGCCTGATTCAAGTTTCAGAATCAGCACCAAAAAACAAAAACAAAAACAAAAAAAACCCAAGTGCTTGCCTAGCATGCATGAAGACCCAGGTTCGATTCCTCGGTACCACATATAGAAAAAAAGCCAGAAGTGGTGCTGAGGCTCAAGTGGTAGAGCTCTAGCCTTGAGAAAGTCCAAGGACAGTGCTCAGGCCCTGAGCTCAAGCCCAGGACTGGCCAAAAAAACCAAAAAAACCCCATTTTGAATATCCTATATACCTAGTCTTCATAGAATTTTAAGTATAGATAAATACAGAAAGATAGTTTCTGGTACCTAAACTCTTCCTTTGTAGGTAGTACCCTATGTCAGTATTAAGAATGATTTAGTGGGCTGGGAATTTGGCCTAGTGGTTAAAGTGCTTGCCTAGCATGCATGAAGACCCGGGTTCGATTCCTCGGTACCACATACATAGAAAAAAAAAAGCCTGAAGTGGTGCTGAGGCTAAGTGGTAGAGCTCTAACCTTGAGAAAGTCCAAGGACAGTGCTCAGGCCCTGAGCTCAAGCCCATGACTGGCAAAAAAAACCAAAATAGAAAAAAAAAGAAAGAAAAGAAAAAAGAATGATTTAGTGTACATTAGGAAGGTTTATTTTGATTTTCCTCCAAGATAATAATATGTATGTATGTGCTGGTCTTGGGGCTTAAACTCAAAGCCTGAGTATTGTCCCTGAGGGTTTTTGTTTGTTTGTTTGCTCAAGACTAGCTCCATAGCTCTACTTCCAGCTTTTTGGTTATTAATTGGAGAATAGAGTCTTACAGACTTTGCTGTCTGGTCTGGCTTTGAATCATGATCCTCAGATCTTAGCCTCCTAAGTCCTTAGGATTATAGGTGAGAGCCACTGGCACCCGGCTTGCTAATGGCTTATTTTAGGATATTTCTTACAACAAAGTTTACCATCATGAGCATTCAATAGTCTGTCATTTTGGATGAGTGATAAGTATATAAAAATTTTTAAAATAAATTAAGGGCAGCAAGTTTTAGATGTCTAGTACAAGCTGATGTTTAGAGAGAGAGAGACCTACTTGTTTTTTTTTTTTTTTGGTCTTAAACTTATTTGAGGTCTATATTCATGCTTCTTTCTTCTGCAATCGCATTTTGTCACTAATATTTTCTGCAAATGGCCTAACTGGAAGCATGTTCTTTCTAGCTTCTCATGTTTTGATCAAAGCCTGCTGGTATTGGCCTGGATGGAAATAATTGGGTTGGAATAGAAGAAGGAAGAGACTAGACCTTCTGTACCTTAACTTTAAGTCAGTATCCCTTCTGTGGATTTACTTTGACACCTGTATGGTGAAACACAGAAGACACAAAACATTTTAAATCTTCATTGGATTGCTGTAAAGGTGACTGTAATGTATAGTAAACAAGGGAAACCTTTGGTCTTCCTTTCTACGAATTCCTACACATCTCCACATAGGTTGAATCCTTTCATAACACACTGTAGAGAACTATCCACATTCAGAAATTTGCTTTTTGAATGCAAAAAGCTTGATGCTACAAATAGCATGTTTATTTTTTTACATGCTAGGTCAAAGTAAAATACTAGTAGGTATTTTAATTACACTGTAAAGTATTTAAGTTATCATGTGGAAATCATAGAATTCTGGAAATCATAGAACCATGGGAGACTAGACTTCTGGTCTTGAACTAAAATCCACAGATTTATTTCGAGAATGTTTTTGTATTTGAATAAATTGTCAAAATGGCTTTTTCTTTGACAGGGTGACTTTACAAGAACAGGAGAAAGGAAGTTAGCAGGAGTTATGAAAGATGGAGTTAATTCAGCAAATAGGTATTACCTCAATCGGTTTAAGGATGCTTATAGGCAAGCTGTCATAGGTAAGGTCTAGAAATGCTTTCTTTCACATTCTTTCTGTTATTAACATTTTACAGAAACAAGCTTCATTAACATATTTTGTTTTGTACTGTTCTTGTGTTTCTATATTGAGCTTCTTAACCAATAGACCAATTTCAGATTTTCACAAGATTAGAATTTGACAGTTTTTTTTTTTGCCAGTCCTGGGGATTGAACTCAGAGTCTGGGTACTGTCCTTGGACACTTTTTGCTCAAGGCTAGTGCTCTGTCATTTGACCCACAACATCACCTCCAGCTTTTTCTCAGTATGTGGTACCAAGGAATCGAACCCTGGGCTTTATGCATGCTAGGGGAGCACTCAACCACTAAGCATTGCTCCTGGGCCCCAGAATTTGACAAGTATTTTTGACTGGCACAATAAAAGAAACCATTTATTTCACAAGTATTTTTCAATTTGTTACTCAAGCAGAGGCCTCTAAAGCGGGCAACAAAGTACTTAAGAGCTCAGTAACCAAAAACTTCTGTTGATTTTCTCATTACTCAGGCTGTACCACATAAACAGATGATTTTCTTTTCCTGTAAGCTATTTATCATATGTTCTTGTTGTTCATAAGCACGATATAACAAAAATAGGGACTAATCCATCACTTTTAGAAGAAGGGCAAGATAGATCAACCAATAAAATCCATACATTGACATATTTTAAATTTAATGAAATTGTTTATAGGAGTAAATAATGCTGTTCTGGATTTGACTGAAATGCAATTTAGCTGACATTGGTTTTGGGAGTATACTTTAAATTAAAACTTTTTTTTTTTCTCAGTTGTGGACCTTGAAGTCAGAGCCTGGGCACTGTCCCTGAGCTCTTTTTGTTCCAGGCTAATGCCCCACTACTTTGAATCACAGTGTCACTTCCAGTTTTTTGGTGACTAATTGGAGATAAGAGTCTCACAGGGACTTTTCTCCCCAGATTGGCTTTTAACTGTGATTCTCAGATCTTAGCCTCCTGAGTAGCTAGGATTTAAATTTAACCTATTTCTCATGAAATAGTAGGTCTTCCACAAAGGAAGGGATTGGAGAAATCTGATGTAATGAAGTTTGATTCAGGGTTGGGGACATAGCAAGACATAGTTCAGTGGTAGAGTACTTGTCTAGTGTATTCAGCCCCTCAAGTTTTTAAAAAATGAGTCATTGTCAGATATGAAGAGTGCCATGCTCTAGAATTAGGGAATTGAATCTTAATAGGCTATTTAAGGAAAAAAATGAGATATTTTGTTTCTAGCAGCTGGTCTAGCTACTCAGTTATGACCCTGAGGGCCAAGGTCCCTCTCTCAGTTCTGCTATCTATCCTGTCAACTTCATCCTGAGGCTGGGTCATTTCATGGTGGAGAGGGAGAAGTAACTACTGCTTCCCTTTGCAGAGAGAGATTGGTTGTTACACAGAAGCTACTGTTACCTTGTCCCTAGTATCTTCACAGGGAATGGGATTCAATGACTTATTAAAGCTTCAGCTGCATGTCCATCAGAAGGAAGTCAGCTTATCTATTCAGATTTTTTTACTTGTTTTTAAATTGGCTTTTTTTATTATTGAATCATTAGAATTCTCTATATGAATGGCTAGTCATGTTCCTGACTAGATAGATAAGTAAATTGTTAATATTTTCACCTACTATGGATTGTCCTTTGACACTGCACTTTGGATCATTGAAGTTTTAAATTTTGATAATGCCCTGTTCATTTCTTCCTTATTTTGTTGCTTACATTTTGGTACGACACCTAAAAAATTACATCCAAGATCACAAAGTTCATGTTAACATTTTCTTCCATGAATTTTGTAGTTCTGGTTCTTATATTATCTCTTTAAAAAAATTTTAGTAAACTAAGACGATCAACACTTCTACCCTAGATTTGATGCAAGGCATTCCAGTGACTGAAGACCTTTATTCCATATTTACTAAGGAGAAAGAACATGAAGCTTTGGATAAGGAGAATCAGAGGAGCCACCAGGAGCTGATTAGTCAGCTCTTACAAAGTTACATGAAGTTACTACTGCCTGATGATGAAAAGTTCCATGGGGGCTGGGCTCTCATTGATTGTGACCCCAGGTGAGTTGGAGTTCTGATGACTAACATGCTTAACCTTCTGATGTTTCTCAGTTGTGACAGTTTCAGCAGTTGTCCATGGAGCTGTGAGCACGAATTCATGCTGTGGTTTCAGTATAGGGCTGGCTTGCATTAGGTATATAATTAAAGAAGAACAAAAGCAAGAAACCCTGAGATTGGGGGGGGGGGTGGAGAAAGAGAGAGAGAGAGACAGAGACAGAGAGACAGAGAGAGAGGGGGAGATTATGAGGATGTATGTGTATGTGCATGTATCCCTACTGAGCTTTGTGTTCAGGGCTAACTCTGCTACTTGAACCACAGCTCCACTCTCAACTTCTTGCTTTTTTCTTGTGGGGGAGGTGGTGGTTAATTGGAGATTAGAGTCTCATAGACTTCCCTGCCTGGTCTTGCTTTCAGTGGTGGTCCTCTGGTCTCAGCCTCCGAAGTAGCTAGGATTACAGACATTAGCCAGTGGTTGCTTGGCATATTGTTACTTTTTGTTGTTGGTCGAGGGGCTTGAACTCTGGGCCTGGGCATTGTCCCTGAGCTCTTTTGCTCAAGGCTAGTACTCTTATCACTTTGAGTCACGGCACTACTTCTGGGTTTTGAGTGGTCAGTTGTAGATAAGAATCTCTCTCTACCCCTCCCCCGAATCCCCCCAATCCTGGGTCTTGAACTCAGGGCCTGAGCAATGTCCTTGTGTTTTCCTCAAGGTAAGTACTTTATCACTTGAGCCACAGCACCACTTACAGCTTTTTTATGTATATAGTACCTTGGAATTGTACCTGGATCTTTGTGCATGCTAGGCAAGAAGAGTCTCACAGAGGGGCCGGGAGTTTTGCCTAGTGGTAGAGGGCTTGCCTAGCATGCATGAAGACCCGGGTTCAATTCCTCGGTACCACATACATAGAAAAAAGCCAGAAATGGTGCTGAGGCTCAAGTGGTAGAGCCCTAGCCTTGAGAAAGTCCAAGGACAGTGCTCAGGCCCTGAGCTCAAGCCCAGGACTGGCAAAAAAAAAAAAAAAGGAGTCTCTTCCTGAGTAGCTAGGAGTATAGGTTGAAACCATCAGTGCCTACCTTTTTCTTTTTCTTTTCTTTTTTTTTCCTTTTATTTGTGTTGATCCTGGGGATTGAACTCAGGGCCTGGACATTATCCTTGAGCTTTTGTGCTCAAGGCTAATAAACATAATACTGGAGTTGCAGCTTCATTTTCAGCTTTTTTGGTACTTAATTGGAGATAAGAGTCTTGGGGATTCTCCTGCCTAGGATAGTTTTGAGCTACAATCCTTAGATCTCAGCCTCTTGAGCTAAGATTACAGGTATGATTTGTGATGCTTTTCACACAGTTGAACTCTGGGCGCTGTCCCTGAGCTCTTCATTCTTCATCTTTATGCTACCACCCTACCCCTGGCCCTGGGAGCTGTCCCTGAGCTCTAGAGCTCAAGGCTAATGGCCCTACCCCTGAACCACAGCCCTACTTCCCTTTTTCTAGTGATTAATTGGAGATAAAAGTGTCACAGTACCTTAGTAACTGGGCTGGCTTTGAACTGTGACCCTCAGATCTCAGCCTCCTGAGTAGCTAGGATTATAGGTGTGAGCCACCATGCCTGGCCACATAGTTCATTTTTAAGCATAGTGTATATTAAATATAATGTCTGAATGTGTTTACCTTCTTTTATCCTTTTTTTTTCTTTTGGTATGTCATCTGGCTTGAATTCTGTCTGGGCTTGGGTGTTGTCCATGAACTCTCAGCTCAAGACTAGTGCTCTACCACTTGAGCCACACAGCGCTACTTCCAGTTTTCTGGTGGGTTAATTGGAGATTAGAGTCTCATGGATTTTTTTTCAAGAATTTATTAACATTGATTTTTACATCATATTTCAAATGACATGTTTAACAAATAAGTATTCAAGAAGGGATTCTCTATATACAATCACTGGCATTTAGATTTTAGAACATAATTGAAATAGCTGAGGGTTTGTATGTCATAGATACATATTAATCTAGTAAAACATTATGTCTATAGAGTCACAAATTTTTATGTCTATATAGTTGTGTTTATATTTGCAATACCATGTCCATAGCATTGGGTACGTGAATAATGGAGTCCTCGCTCTTGTACTGTTTGGATCTAATAGCCACATATTAAGGATACCATGAGCCTTTTTTTTCCTTTGGTCTTGACATCTCATTCAGCGTGATTTGCTCTAGATCACTTTGTGTGTAAATACATAAAGTCCTGTATAAACTATCATGTTTAGTAGTATTTTATATCTAGCTTCCCCTGAAGAGAGAAAATACATGCCATGTGTCTCTCTGAGCTTGATTTATTCCACTTCACATGATGTATTCTAGGTCCATTCATTTCTCTGCAAATGGCATAATATTCTTTTGATGAATGAGTAAAATTCCATTGTGTATATGCACTATATATTTTTTGATCTACTCATCTGTTGTGGGCTATTTCCATAACTTGGCTACTGTAAATAGTGCAGCAGTGAACATGGACATGCAAGTGTCTTTACCATATCCTGACTTGAAATATTCTGGGTCGTCACTCAAGTGTGGCATGGCTGCATCATAGGGAAGTTCTTTTTTTTATTGTAATGTATAAAGGGGTTACAGTTATATTCACCAGATGCATTGCTTCTCATACTCATAGGGAAGTTCTGTGTTTAATTTTTTTGGTTTTTTCTTTTTTGGTACTGGGGATTGAACCCAGGACATTGTACTTGCTAGGCAAGCACTTTGCCATTGAGCTACATCCCAGCCCTATGTTTAATTTTTTGAGGAATCTTCAAACCCCTATCCAGGTGTGAGCTACCAGTGCTAGGTTACTTCCAGCTTTTTGGAGCTAAGAGCCTTACTTTCTGGCCTAGACTGGATTAAAACCACAATCTTCAGGTCTCAACCTTCTCGAGTAGTTAGGAATTACGGGTCCATCGTCAGTGCCTGGACCTTTGCCTATATTACAGCCTGGCTTATCTGCCAGGCTTCCCCAGTGTTGAGATTACAAATTTCTACCACCATTTTTCTTTTGTTGTTCACTTGTTAAATTTTACCAAGACTAGAACTGTAAGAGTCAGGCAGTTAAGGCAGGATTATGAAAATGCAGGAGCAGATCCTCTTTATGTAAAAATAGTAATGTTCTGTTTGTCATACTATTGTAATAATTTTGATTTAAAAGTGACATTGCATATGGAGGTGAGGTTTAGTGAAGCCTCCCTTTAAATATAGGAACTCTTCACTTCGGGTCCTTGACTTTGATCACAGAATAAAAATTTCTGGACAAGTCACCGTGGTAAGAAAACTTGGCAGAGCCAAGTTGACAA
Source organism: Megascapheus bottae (assembly GCF_031878675.1). Taxonomy (NCBI): domain Eukaryota; kingdom Metazoa; phylum Chordata; class Mammalia; order Rodentia; family Geomyidae; genus Megascapheus; species Megascapheus bottae. The sequence continues at coordinate 8,891,685 of NC_143523.1, read as the reverse complement.
ATGGACAAAAGCAGACCCACAGAAGGGCAGGGGGCACTCTTACAGAGTGTGGGTGCTCAGAGGGAGAGAAACACAGTTCCTTGGGCTGCTGGGGTATTTATAGGGTAAAGGCAGGGGGTCTGGCTTCAGTGTTATGTAAAGATAGGTGCTTTGTCTTTGCTCTAATTATACATAGTGTTAGGTGCCCTGTTATCTGTATTTTGGGCAGGTAGCTTGAGCTTTCTCTGGAAGGCGTACATTCTATCAGTTAGTGTTAAGTTAGGTGAGATATGCATCCCTCAGGAAGAAATCCATTCTGTTGTCTCCCTGTGGCGCAAAGCTAGCACTTCTAAATACCGTATTTTTGAGTTGCCTTCACAGGCATCATTTTCCTTAAGTTATCCTGCTTCAGGACCAGAGTCTAGGCAACTGCTCAAGTTTCACACTGGGGCCTCCCTCTCCGCCCCAGCAGCGTTAAGCAGAGGCAGCAAGGGGCCGCTCCGGCAGCCGGCAGGGTCGCACTCTGCAGGCTCCGGCCTTTCCAACAGCCGGCAGGGTTGCGCCCTGCCCTCCGGGCCGCTCCGGCAGCCGGCCGGGTTGCGCTCTGCAGGCTCCGGCCTTTCCAACAGCCGGCAGGGTTGCGCCCTGCCCTCCGGGCCGCTCCGGCAGCCGGCAGGGTTGCGCTCTGCAGGCTCCGGCCTTTCCAACAGCTGACAGGGTTCGCCTTGCCATGTGGACCGCTCCGGCAGCCGGCCGGGTTGCGCTCTGCAGGCTCCGGCCTTTCCAACAGCCGGCAGGGTTGCGCCCTGCCGCCCGGGCCGCTCCGGCAGCCGGCAGGGTTGCGCTCTGCAGGCTCCGGCCTTTCCGCGGGTGGCCGCGGGACAGGCTTGCTCCACCCACACGGCCTTGGCGCACTGGCCTGCCTGGCTGGGTGTCTTCTCCCGCCATTCCCCCCTCCCGTGTGCAGGATGATGGAGGATCTGAATGACTGCGGTGGGAAGGAGCGATCACGGAACTGGGAGTTGCGGGGACGTGCCCCTTGCACCCGGTCACCCGCGTTCACTGAGCTGCCAGGGCTGCGGTAGCTCCTTTCCCGAGGCAGGGGGCCGGCCGTCCACAGCGGGCGGCCAGGGCTGGCATGTGCCCGCACAGAAGCATGGCCCGGGAGTTTGGCCTAGTGGTCGAGTGCTTGCTTAGCCTGCACCGAGACCCAGGTTCGATTCCTCAGTACCACGTGCATAGAAAAAGCTGTCAGTGGTGCTGTGGCTCCAGTGGTAGAGCGCTAGCCTTGAGAAAGCCCAAGGACAGTGCTCAGGCCCTGAGCTCAGGCCCCGGGACTGGCAAAAACAAAAGCATGGGCCTCCTCTGGGGGCGGTCGACCCCGACCAGGTCCTTCCCCCTTCTTCCGGGGCTCCATCCCCATCCTCCGCGGTGGGCCGGGGTGAGAGACCCCTCGGGACTCCCGCTGCCCTAGGCAGGCCGCGCGCATGCGCCGTGGCTTGCAGCCACGTCAGGAAGTGGGCGGCCGGAAGCTAGACCTGTCCCCTGGGCGGGGCTTCGCGGCCAGCGCCGCGCGCACCCGTGCAGGCGCCGCGCAGCCCTGCAGGCAGGAGCTCCTGCTCGGGCTGCCCTCGCTGGGCTTGTGGCATCGACGGACCGACGGACGCACAATGCCGTGTTCACACCGGTGTCCGCCACCCGCGCAGCGGGCAGCGGCCGCGAATGCCGCAGAGCCCAAGAGCGACGGGGTTCTGGCCATGACTTTGAAGGTCTTCCTCCTTTTCGCGGGGCTGACGGTCAAAGTTCCCGTGGGGCTGTATTTTTCCTGCAAATTGCTGCTTTTTCAGGGCTTGATGCTAATGTCCCCCGAAGACAGCGCCTTTTACGCGACCGTCGTGGCCGTGGCGGGGCTTCACGTGGTGCTGGCGGTGTTTGGGTTCACGGTGTGGAAGGAGGGCTGGCCGCCGTGGCGGGAGCGCAAGCAGCAGTAGAGCCGCGGCTCTGCTTCCCTCCTCCTGCTCCGTAGTGTGGGGAGGTGGCGGTGGGCAGGGAGGGAAATCCGAACATTTCTGAAGCTAACATTTCCGTGACGTGTTTTTTAACAAAAAAACCCCGATGTTTTTGACTGAGGATCCTGTTTGATGTAAATATTAATGCCCACAGAGGAAGCTAGTGTCAGTGTAGTACTGTCGGAGTAGAATTTATTTCCTATTACAGTGTGTCGTGATGTAATTTTTACGGCTTGGCTCAGGCAGCGGTGTTCAGAATGCACGTAAGTATGAGGACACAGAATTAGATTGTATTTCGCCATGAGTTTTGATCTTATCCTCCAGGAAGCTGCCAGAATTGATGGATGTATAGTTTTTTTTCCCCCCATGGATTGATTGATTGGTTGATTGGCGCTGAATTTTTGGCTTTTAGAATGAATCTGAGTTTTATTGGATTCTGGTATTTTATTTCATGAATTGTGTTTTTCGGTATACTAGATGAAAATTGAGGTGACTTTACGTAAAGACAGAATTATTGTCCAACAAGGTGCTCCTAATGGCGAGAACCGCAGTGTGGAGGGTTTTGGTGCATCCCTCCTTCCTGCAGCACCTGTTAAACAATGACTTCATTCTACGCAGATTAAGCAATGGCTTAAAGTCCAGCTACAAATAATTGTCTTCACTATTAGTTTCTATTCATTTTTTACTCACGTTTTGATGGTAAGGTCTAGCGAATCTAAATTCCTAAGGCAAGCATGTTTCTTAGTGACCAATCATAGTGCAGATTTTAATTACCTTGACAGAAAGACCATTCATGTAGGTTCATATTAAAAGTTTTATTTCAATTCACATTCTCTTTGCTGCTTAGCTCTAGATTTTATACTTTGTTGTCTTAATAGAAAGTGCTCAAGAGTGTATAATTCACTACAGTTTTGTTTTAATGATTCATTCCATGTGATTTTTTTAACATGTATTCTAATATTTGGTTTTAGGGTCACTATAGTGTAACAAAATAGCTTTACGAAAATGTTTGTGTGTCCCTTGACAGCCAAGTAAATTACTCTGTAAAAAAATGGAATATAGCTTGGACTTGTTCTATGTCTATGCTATATTTGCATAATAATGTTTTAATGATATATTCTCTTTGAGTGTAAAAATAGTGGTAAATGTGCGTTGTGATATTTTGAAGGTTAGATAATGGCTTTTCTATTATCCTTCATCCTCCCTCCCAAATTTTCTTAATCCCTCTCCCCCTCCCATCCTTCCTTTCCCCCTCCTCCGTTCCCTCCTCCATTGTCTCTTCCTCTTTTCCCTCTTCCCCCTCCCTTCTCTTTTGTATGCACCCACCCTTTCCTCCCCTTCTCTAGCCTACCTCTCAGCTCCTGCCCTTTCCACCTCTATTTGTCTCCTATCTGTGGAGGTTTTTCTGGTGGTTGTTGGTTTTTTTTTGGTCTTCTATTCCCCTGGCCTTTTTTTTTTTTTTTTTTTGTCGTAAGTGGCTCTGTTATAAGACTGTGCTTGACAAAAAGTGTGGATGAGAATGAAAGTATTTAATCCCTGTGTCATGTTCGTTTAGCCTCACCGATGCCACTCACAGGGATGTGGATGTGCTTTTACTGCTTTCCAACGCTGCCTACTACGTGGCCTAGTAAGTTACACACTGTTTTAAAGCTTTCTGTTTCTTAAGCTTAAAGAAATTTTCTTTTTAGAATTCACAACAGTTAAAAAATTAAGAATCTCGGCCAGGAGTTTGGCCTAGCATGCATGAAGACCTGGATTTGATTCCTTGGTACCACATACGTAGAAAAAGCCAGAGATGGTGCTGTGGCTCAAGAGGCAGAGTGCTCAGGCCCTGAGTTCAAGCCCCACGGCTGGCAAGAAAAAAAAATTAAGAATCTCATTGCTAATATATTATGAAAGTTTATGGAATCTTATATAATTACTAGTTTTGAATCAGCTTGGTGGCTTTCAGAATAATGATTCAGTGTGTTTGTGTTGCTATGATAATTGGATTTTCTTAGCTCATAATTGTTATCTGTGAAGGTTTGGGATGTTACATATATGTTTATCATGAGTGGCCATGTCAGTTTATAATACTGTGGCATGAATGCTTATCATTAGTGGCTGTATCCATCTGTATTTCTACTACTGCTGTAGTATAAGTGCCTCCTTGGTGCTCCCACACCTTTTTATTACATATATGTTTATAATTCATGGCCATGTCACTTTGTATTACTGTAGCATATTTGTTCCATGGTGCTTCCCATCTTTTTTTGCCATTAAAAAAAATGTAACTGTGTATCACAGGTTGTGTATATGTCTATGCACAATGTAAGCAGCTTGCTTTGCTTACAATGTTATGATCAATAATGTGACTTTGGTTTGTCAGATCCAGCTCTGGAAGGACTACCAATTAACAATACCATTACTAAAATATGAGTACTTGTTTACTCCTGCTTTACTAGGATTGAGTTTTAATTCATATTTTTAAACTAAATATTAGTTTTATTTCTGACTTTAATTGTCTTTCAGCTAATATCCCAAATGCCTGTTGGCACAGCTCACATGTCATTTTCACTCCTGATTTTGGGTATTAGATTTATCTGCCTAATAGTCCCATATAAGATTCAAAAGCCAGTGTGGTGGCTCACATCTGTAATCCTAGCTACTCAGTAGGTTGAAATCTGAGGATCCTGGTTCAAAGCCAGCCCGGGCACTACAAAGCCATAAGACTCTTTTTTTTTTTTTTTTGCAGTCCTGGGCTTGAGCTCAGTGCCTGAGCACTGTCCTTGGACTCTCTCAAGGCTAGAGCTCTACCACTTGAGCCTCAGCACCACTTCTGGCTTTTTTCTATGTATGTGGTACCAAGGAATCGAACCCGGGTCTTTGTGCATGCTAGGCAAGCACTGTACCACTAGGCCAGACTCCCGGCCCCCCATAAGACTCTTATCTCCAATTAATCATTAGAAATTGGGAAGTGGGGCTGTGGCTCAAGGGTAGGGCAGTAGCCTGAGTTGAAGAGCTCAGGGACAGGGCCCAGGCCCAGAGTTCAAGCCCCATGACCTAAAAAAAAAGAAGAAGATTCAATACACACACACACACACACACACGTATGTATTAGTGCTTTGATTTTAGGTTTTAATTTTATAGAAGTTTTAACTATTCCTAAATACATTGCCCTGGGGATTATTTTATTTTACCTACACTTACTAGTTTACTACTATTATATATACCTTAGCTGCGAAGCCGGATATGCTTCTGATTTTAATTCTTTTTCACTCCATTTCCTTAGTTATGATGATGAAGTTGATAAAGTAAATCAGTATCAACGACTAAGTTTAGAGGATCTGGAAAAAATAGAAATAGGTAAGTTTTAACATAATGGCTACACAAATCAAATGCTCTTGATCCAGTTATAGGACACATTTAAGCAACTAGTAAAACAATCTGTTGGAAACTAGAAGGGAATGAATTCCAGGCAGTCTGTCTTTTAGATGTCTTTTCTGTTTTTAGAGGTTAGGGATGGAGATAGTCTAATAATGCTAACTGCATTCCTTCTATTTTCATGCTTTGGGAGGATAACGCCAGGGATCAAAGTTTCAATAAAAAGTAAAAAAATAAAGAAGACAGCCTCATCTAATCAAATGATGGTTATAAGCTTGTGTTTTGCAGGCAGCTTAAAGATTATGTAGAAAAATATGGTGCACACCTAATTGATGGGTATTTGTGGGTCATTTTGAAGTGAAAGAAGAAATTGCTATGAAAGATAAAAACTCATGTTTGTTTGGGTTTTTAGGTCCTGAGCCCACTCTTTTTGGTAAGCCAAAGTTCTCTTGCATGCGGTTACACTACCGATCTAAAGGAGCAAGTGGTTATTTCCACACACTGAGAGCAGTGATACGCAATCCAGAAGAAGATGGAAAAGGTAAAAGAAAAGAATTCTGTGATAGCTTAATAGCTAATGCTGACGGAACAGTCTGTAAACTAGCCATAGTCTCAGAAGTAGAAGTCAGGAACCCTGCCCGTGACGAACCTAGCTGGTGCTGTGGCAGGCAGCACAATGCTTGGGCAAACACTGATCTGCAAGTTCCTAATCCTGGTTGATTTGACTCTATTAAAATTTGATTTGCAACATTTAGAATTGGTAGATGATGAGTAGTATTTTTCTGTAAATTATAACATATATTTAGGTGAGCACAGACTTCACGCAGACTTACATGGATGAAAATGCTGTTTTTTGTATGTTTTTGTAAAAATTTGGAAGCATATTACATGTATGAGATTTGTGTTTCAGATACCCTTCAGTGCATTGCAGAGATGCTGCAGATCACCAAGCAAGCCATGGGGCTGGATGTACCAATAACAGAGAAGAAACTTGACAGGTAAGGATAACACTTCTTCCATGAATGTCCATGGTCTTAGTTTTATTTTCCTTTGGGTGCTGGGGATCAAACTCAGGTTTCACATAGGCAAGTGTTCTACCAGTGAGCAGCAGTCCAGCCTTAAGGTTTTAGCGCTTTAGAAGTATTTGCAAGCTGGGCATCAGTGGTTTGTGCCTGTAATCCTGGGTACCCAGGAGGAGGCTGAGATTTGAGGATTGTGGTTCAGAGCCAGCCCAGGCACAAAAGTTTATGAGATTCTTATCTTCAATTAATCACCAGAAAAACTGCAAGTGGAGCTATGGTTCAAGTGGTAGAGCGGTAGCCTTGAGCTAAAGAGCTCAGGGACAGTGTCCAGGCCCAGAGTTCAAGCCCTACATCCAACAACAACAACAAAAAAAGTATTTGCAAATTGCTGGGCACTGGTGACTCATACCTGTAGTACTAACTGCTCAGGAAACTTCGATATGAGGATTGTGATTCAGAGCCATTCCAAGTAGGAAAGTCTCTGAGACTGTTATCTCCAATTAACCACCTGAAAACAGGAAGTGTCAATAAATAGCCTTTAGCAGAACAGTGCCCACAGACAACACCTAGGTCCAGAGTTCAAGTCCCAACACCAACTCCAGTTCCCTTCCCCCCCCAAAAGTTAATGTACATAGTAAATTTCACTACAGAAGCTAAGGATATTTTGTGAAGAATCATGACAAAATTCAGCTCAAAGATGCTCAGAAATCCCAAGGGCTGTTTTGACATCGAATACAACTGTGTAGCCACAGGTGAAACTGAAAGCACTGTGTAGAGAAGTGAGTAGTTGTTTTTTTTTTTTTTTTTTTTTTTTAATTTGGGAAAAGAATGGCTATCATCACATTTGGGGGTCTTAAACTTGTAGTTTTTCCCTCCTGGTATGCCCTGACCAGGCTCCATAGTGCAGGAGAGTGGGGAGAGCCATTCAGTTCTCTAGAGGAAATGGTTCAGTCATTTGTTAATGGAGAAAATTTAATTCTCTGATCGTTTCGTTATTTTTTTCCTGGTCAGTGAACCTGTATCATCAAGGATACTGGGTAGATATATCAACATTCCTTTATCACTCATGAGGGATGGCACTAAACTATATGTGCTTGTTTATACCTGCACTGTTACATCCCTGCAATGTGACTTAGTCCTGCACTACCCATCGTGGTAGCAGCTCTGAAGCCATGGGGACATGACAAGTCTGAGTACTGGTCTGTCATACCATGTGTCAGCCATTTTAGAGATGATAAAAAATTAAAGTTTAATGTTTGCTACAGGTTGATATGTTGGAAGGGCAATATATTGTATATATTGGGTTGAGTAAAGTGGTACTAAAGCCTCACATTTTCTTTTTAATGTGACAATATGTATCTTGTGCATTTCTTTTCAGCAGTATTTCAGTGTCAACCCTATGGGAGTTTTACTTAGTTGGCAATGCATTGTTCCAAAGAAATTGGGACCAATTTAAATAAAGTATTTTTACTTAGAAATCAGAATGGGTCTTCTGGCTTCCTTTGGAAATATAACCTTTTCTCTTCTGGTTTATAGGAAGAGCAGTAAACCTCACGAAGACATCATGGGAATCCGATCTCAGAACCAAGGCTCTTTGGCCCAGGGAAAAAAATTTTTACTGAGCAAATTTTCATCTCTAAATCAAAAAGTGAAGCAGACCAAATCCACTGTCAATATTGGCAACCTACGAAAGCTAGGGAACTTTACTAAACCTGAAATGAAAGTTAACTTTCTAAAACCAAACTTAAAAGTCAATCTTTGGAAATCAGATAGTAGTCTTGAGACCATGGAAAGCTTGGGGGTGATGGAAAACAAGGTCCAGGCTGAATCTGAAGGGGACATGTCTTCAGATGACTCCTACCACTCTGATGAATTCCTTACAAATTCCAAGTCTGATGAAGATAGGCAGCTCACTACTTCTCTAGAGAGTGTAGGGCCAGTAGACTATGTTCTTCCTAGCTGTGGCATTATTGCTTCAGCACCTCGATTGGGCAGCCGATCCCAGTCTATTGGCAGCGCTGATGTGAGCATTCATGAAGGCGCACTTGGAAAAGTACAGGAGTCTCCTTTGAAGAAAAGTCCTTCTGCTGACAACATACGCATGTTGGCTGGCTTTGCCAAACCTATAGATGTTTACTGCCACAGATTTGTGCAAGATGCACACAACAAAACGATGGAGCTGCCAGAGAGCAGCTCTGTGTCTCAGCAAGCTAGAGAGGAAGGAAACCAGATGACCAATCAAGTTTCTAATGAAGAATCCCATCCAGAATTAACGGACCAGACCCCTTCCCGACCATCTCAATTAGATGTGTCTTTTTCTGGGACAGGCACACAGTTTTTGTCAGTTGAACCAGTACATGCAGTTGTAGCCCAAAAGACACCCAGCTCTAGTTCCAGCATGCTGGAGCTTGAGGGAGGGCTTCATGTAACTCCTTCTCCTTCCGAGAGCAGTAGCAGCAGAGCAGTCTCTCCCTTTGCAAAAATTCGAAGCTCTATGGTGCAGGTTGCCAGTATTACACAGGCTGGGCTAACCCACGGTATCAACTTGGCAGTGGCAAAAGTTCAGAAGAGTCCTGCAGAACCGGAGATGGCTAATGAAATCCAGCAAAATGAACTTAAAAACATGTTTACACAATGCCAAACACGAATAATTCAGATTTAGGTTTTATCCACACATACTGAAAAAATACCATGGTTTTTATTTGTAAATTTTAGAAAGTTTTTCAGGTATTAAGCTAAATTAACTTGGACTATCTGGACCTAGGATTCACAAATTTTAATTATGCTTACTAGTGTTTAAAAGGAGTCTGAATCTGAGCAGACTTCCAGATTCCTCTGTAAGTTCATCCTAATTGTGTACACCTGACTAACTTATACACCACAGAGTGATTTGTTCTGCTGGACTCCGGGTACAGGTCATTTCGACAGAACCTGAGGAAGGATTTGGGAAGAGTTGGTTAGTCTATGAAATAGACACAGTCTGGGTATGAGCCCATTCATTCGATCAGCATTTTTCTACTGTTTGTCCATTTCCTTAAATACATTTAGTTTTTAGTGACTTATAAATGTTTGTTGCTGGTATGGAGAAGCATCTCAGTTAATTGAGAATTAACACTACAGTCAAATACAATTTCATTTGATCCTAATTTTCCTCATACTCTACTTGAACATTATATTCTGCAACAATACCACACCTTTAAATCCAGGAGCACTGACTTGGCTGTCACGCAGCAAAACAGGCACATCTGTGAACTGTAGCACTGATTAAAACTTTGTTTTGCTCTGCTTTCAGGAACATGAGAATATATGCATGTTAGCTTCTGGGAGTTACAGAAGGAAGTCTTCTTTTTTCCCAGGGGGCATTCTTCAACATCTTGTGCAGATTTAACACAACTATTGAAAATTTAGCCTAAAGCACAATTGCTAAAACTGGGTTTGACTAACGATAACTCTGATCACAACCAATGCCTCCTCTAGAACCACAGTAAGAGTCACACACCACATTCCAGCAGGCATTGGTTTCTCTGGTATCCTTAGAGCCTTACTTTGTGCGGTGATTCTCAGCTGAACATTATGGCTGTTGTAACTCTGATAAGCATTCCACTTTATTTATTTGTGGTTTCATTTTTTTTGAAGTGTCTAATCTTGTAACTTAATAAAGACCATTGTAATTAAAGCTACAACAGTGTATGAGAATTTTCTTGCAAAACATTCTAACTATAACGATTTGATTTTACACAAAAGTTCCGAAATGGTAAATGTGTCATAATCTGAACATTTAAGTATTTTTCCAGTTACTTTTAACCCTTTGAAGTGTTCTCCAGATTTTTTCTGGGCCAGTCCTGGGGCTTGAACTCAGGGCCTGAGAACTGTCCTTGGACTTTCTTAAGGCTAGAGCTATACCACTTGAACCATAGCACCACTTCTGGCTTTTTCTGTGTATATGTGTCATGCATGCTAGGCAAGCACTCTTACCACTAGGCCACACTTCCGGCCCCATTCTCCAGATTTTAAAAATGAAATTAACCACAAACCAAATTCTGAATCCCAAACTTTAAAAACAGAATGCTTTATTCTGTTCTGATCAACTTTTTGTCTGGGTGTTGAAAATAGTCTGGGTTCCACAACACGAGAAAATAGAAGCCAAAGTCAGCAAGAACTATGCCTGTTTATGTTCCATGGAAATGTGTTACAAAAGTTTTTGAAAGTTAAAATTGTTTTTAAGGCAATGTTTATTTCCATGCAGGGATCTAGATGTTTATTCAGCAGGTCTGACATCTTGCTTTCAACCTCAGCACTGTACTGTGCCTATACCTGGTAATGGTTTTCCAACAGAATATAGGGCTTTCCAACATAGAGGATCACATATTAGCTGTACCTTATAACTAAAGAAAAACAGTCCACGGTACTGGGAATTTGTGAAGTTTTATTTACAGGAAAGAGGGTTCAACGGAACTTTTCTGTAAGAAAGACCAAGCAAAATTATGATTTCTTTGGTAGATTACAATTTACATTGGCACAGTTAGACACATGGTAACTAATTACCTGTTTTAGAACAAAGGAAATACATCTTATTCTCACAAATCCAATTGAGCACTATATTTCTAAAAGTGTAAGGATGAGTCTTGTCTACCAGTAATAAAAATGAAAAAGTTAAATCCTAATATAAACATTATTTACATTAGTTTATAAAAATAGCTTTGAATTTAGGAAAAGAATGGTGAACTAGTAATTTTTACTTCCCATCGTTAAGCATGATTCCTTGATTTTTCAAGGCTGACCCTGTTTCCTTGGTGTTAACAATGTCGATGTAAGCCTTCCTGATAGGAAAAACACAATGAGGAATCATTTCATGTTTCCAGCTATGAGGTTAGTAAATGAAATTAATCTCAAAAAAGTGACGTTCTCACCTCCTGAACATTCTGCTGCCACAATTATACTACTATATTAATTTTCTTTCTTCTCTGTATGTAATGGTACTTTTTGTTCACATAAAAATTTGGTCTGGGGCCGGCAGTTTGGCCTAGTGGTTAAAGTGCTTGTCTAGCATGCACGAAGACCTGGGTTCGATTCCTTGGTACCACATACATACAAAAAAGCCAGAAGTGGTGCTGAGGCTCAAGTGATAGAGCCCTAGCCTTGAGAAAGTCCAAGGACAGTGCTCAGACCCTGAGCTCAAGCCCAGGACTGGCAAAAAAAAAAAAAAAAAATTTGGTCTGGGGAAAATCAATTGTTTTTGAGTTCATCGAATTAGCAGATATTAAAACTGATCCAACACAATTGGAACTGCTCAACTCCTAGAAAGTTTAATGTCCAACAATCATCAAAACCAAGTAAATTACATTTATGAAGAAATAATTTAAAATTATTTTTTTCTAGGTTGGGAATTTAACACTTGCCTAGCATGTTCAAGAAGACCTGGGTTCAGTCCCCAGAACCCCAAAGAGACTTTTATTTATATAAATAAGTTTACTGTTTGGTCTTTTCATATTTGGGCAAATTGTCATAGACGAACATTCCCTTGAATTTCATAAATCACATGGTTCCCAAGTGCACTGAAGTAATGAAAAAAAAATGATAGCTTCATTTATTCCACACAAAGGAATCTTACCTTTCATGAAGAAAAAAAATAGTAACAGTTATTTCAGTTTTCAGCTTACTTGGAAAAACAAGTGGGTAATCCTAATCTAAGAATTTCTAGAAGTATTATCTGCAAAATCTCAGTTCAAGAGCCACTTCTATGTAAAAAAGGCTAGTTTTCCAGGCTTGTTAACAGCTGCTAAGTGGAAAGTTTCTGTGGCCAAGTATTTGAGGAATACTGAAGGATTCACAGGTGAGTTAGTGGCAAGCACACTTCAGCTGCTAAACTTAAAAAGACTACAGCACATACTCAGCCCACTGGGAATTACTGGAAAAAAATACAAAACAGAATTGGGAAGTGCACAATTTCTCTAACTTGGAAATCGCAACAGTTTTCTTCAAATGAAGTTGTATTGGCATTTCAACAGTCTGGCCTATGTGACTTAGCTGTAGTTAAGGAAATGGTATAGCCAGCAACATTATCAACATTAAATTTTTAATATCAAATACACTTTTGTACATCATTACTAATTTGTATGGTTAGAAAACAAACTTCAAAAGCTCCTTAAAATCAGTAAGGGAAAAGCCCTTACTGAGTATCATATAAACATCAGGTGTTACCAGGCTTGATTTCAGGAAAAGTCTTTAATACAAATTGTCTATAAAACAATGTGGTATAAATGACGTCACTCAGAACTTCACAGTTCATTTCCATTCACACACTTTTGCTGCTGCAGCCTGTTTCTTCTTAAAGATTCCAGCTGCTTTGCTCTGAGCCACCGCTCTCTTGACAGTGTTGTCTGACCAGCACTGAGGGACAGAAACCTGGTTTGAAATGCAGAAACAGATTTAAGTCTAGAGCTAGACTAGTACCTTAAAAAAACAAAACAAAACTGAAGACCTAGCAAAAGTGTGTAAAAAGGCAGGGGGCCGGGAGCATGGCCTAGTGGTAGAGTGCTTGCCTAGCATGCACAAAGACCCGGGTTTGATTCCTTGGTATGGCATACACAGAAAAAGCTGGAATGGTGCTGCAGCTTGAGTGGTAGAACACTGGGTTTGAGAAAGTCCAAGAGTGCCCAGGCCTTGAGTTCAAGCCCAGGTCTGGGGAAAAAAATAGATCAGGTCAGGACACAAGAACATCTGGTAGCTAACGCCATTTAAGAATCAAATTAAGATTTCAACAGAGCAGTCTCTCCGTCACCAAGTGGAGGGTGGCCCATTGAAGCTCCGAACAGGGGACATGATTGTTTCACTGATGAGGGCATCGGCCAAACTCAATTCCTCCCCAGTAAGCCCTTTCATAAGCTGTTCTCTTTCCTTAAAAAACAACAACAAAACACTTTTCTGTTTTTAGAATCTGCTTTAGGTTTTGCTGCATAAATCAAAAGAAATCTGATGATGCACAGCTTCCAGCCCGGCCATTACAAACACACAGCACTCACCGCGCCACCACGAGCAGCTGGTGGAGGTCGTCGGCCGTGATGCTCTGAGGGTCGTTCTTCCGCATTTCCACAAAGTCATCTTCAACTGCCTTTATCAAAAGAATACATTCATTTTTAAAGAGTTCTTTAAAATTTCCTTAAGCATTCTCAAAACAGTTCCTTGTTTTCCTAAGGAAAAAGAATCAGGACCCTTTGACTAATGCAAAACTGAGGTTGTCAGCCGAGTGCTAGTTGTTCACGCCTGTGACCGCAAGAGGCTGGATTCTGAGGAGGGTGATTGGAAGCCAGCCTGAACAGACAATGTACAAGGCTCGTGTCTCCCAGTGACCAGCAACAAAGCTGAAAGTTACCAAGACTTCTTCTAACCAAGAACTGGACACAGTGGTGAGTGCTGTTCATCTTATCTACGACGTAGACAAAAACCAGACCTATCTCAAAAATAAAACACATGGTTCAGCTAGTACTGGAAAAGCGATTCTATACCCCAAATAACCAGATGGACTGGTTAAAAGGCTAGGCTGAAATCCTAGCTATCAGGAGGCTCACACTTGGAGGCTTTTGGTTTGAAGCCGGCCCAAGCAGAGAAGTGTGAGACTCCAATTTCAATTAGCCAGTCAAATGCTGGACTAGAGGTTTGGTTCAAGTAGCAGAACTATAGCCTAGGAAGTATAAGGCCTTAAGTTTAAACCTCAGAATTGCCAAAAAGACAACCAGTAACCAACAGGGTTAGAAATGTGGTTTAACAGTAGGGAGTTTGAATTCAAACTGCAGTACCGTTAACAAAATAAAAACAGAGAGGGTCTGTGCTTAAATAAACTTTTGGAAATGAGCTAGATAGCTAGATGCTACAATCTGAGGAACATTTAGACAAGGGGAACAGGCAGTTCTTTTTTTTTTTTTTTTTGGTTGGTCATGGGGCTTGAACTCTGAGCCTAGGCACTGTCCCTGAGCTCTTCAGTTCAAGACGAGTGCATTACCACTTAACCATGCAACTTCTGGGCTTTCTGGTGGTTAACTGGAGATAAGAGTCTGACAGTCTTTCATGCCTGGGCTGGTTCTGACCATGCTGGTGTAAATAGGCAGTTCTTGTGGTGAGCTTTGTGACACGTTCCTTGCTCCATTTAGTCTATCTAGCCTTGACTAGCACTGGGGCCCCGTCATCACTGGAGAAGATACAGTAAGGCTGGCATTTACTGGGGCTCCCAGGAAGAACCCATCTGCAATGCTACCTTTCCTTGATTTGAAGCCCACCACTCGAGCAGCTGCCTGCTCACTCTGGCTGTGTGGCATACTCATGTGATGTAGATCCACAGTGCCAGGCTTGCCTAGAACATGAAAAGCCCTGTACCAACACCCCAGTACTATCAAAAAGACAGGGAAAACATGAGAACAGCCTTCTAAAGAACATTTCAGGTGTGAAGCCGAACCCAGCCTTTTTTCTACTTTGACCTTTGTGTTCAGAAACTGTTCTCTCTTATTTGAAAACAATTGCCTAAGGTATCTGTTATGTACTGTGGGGAAATGAATGTACAAGAATTTAATCTGGAGGCCTGATGCTGGTGGCTCACGCCTACAATCCTAGCTACTCGGGAGGCTGAGATATGAAGATCGCAGTTCAAAGCCATCCTGGTCACCAAAGTCCATGAGATGCTTATCTCCAATTAACCACCAGAAAAACCAGAGGAGGTGCTGTGGCCCAAGTGGTAGAGCACTAGTCTTGAGCTGAGGAGCTCAGGAACAGTGACTAGGCCCAGAGTTCAAGTTCCATGACTGATTGAAAAAAAAAAAAAGAATTTAGGTTGTATGGAAGTAACATAAAGGAGAGAGGAAAGAGTGAAATTATAAAGGAGTATTAGTGTGTAAAGCAGACAGCAAGTTTATTGAATGTGAAAGGATGGAGGCCCACAGCAGGATGCCCTACCAGGAGTAACGTTTTATACGTTATTTAAATGGATTATTATAGTTAAGACAATAGTTTTAAATCCCAAGCCAAGTGCTAAAAAAACTAAAACCTAAACAAACAAACAAAAACAACTAAAATATAGTGGTACAGAAACTTCAAGATAAGAGGCAGGGACTAGCTCATTATTCCTGCACAGAGCCTGGTGGGGTTAGAACCCAGCACAGCAAAAATCAAAATCAAAACAAGTTGAAGATAGTGAAAGATATTTCAATATGCAATGGAGGTCTAGGAAAACAAAAGGAAAGTGAGGAGAAGAGCAGCTTCCCCTCGCCAAGGTGAGCATGGCTCCATGTGGGGAGGCAAAGACCTGGGGAGTGCAGCCCAGTGGTGGCCTCAGCTGGCGTACCTTGGTGATCTCATCAGATATGCTGTAGTCCAGGAACCTCAGCAGGGTCAGGTAGATGCGGAACTTGTTCAGCACAGATGGCAGCACCGCGGACAGAAGGCTGTTCATGTACTCCTCCATGTTGGGTGGAATCAGCTGAGGCTGTAAGTGCATCTGGCAGTCTGCCTGGAAAGAGGAAGAGTGCACACTCCTTCACATGCTCTTCTGCTCCTCGCTATCCTTGTATACCACACTAAGTACGTTAGGAATGTTAGGCAAAGAAAATTTTTTATTGGAAGGGTTGGGAACGAAAGCTGGTTGTTTTTCCTTAGTATTGGGATTTGAACTCAGGACCTTGTGTGGATGGCAATGCCCCACTTAAGTCAGGCCTCCAGCCTTCTACACGTTTTCAAAAGAGGATCTCACTTTTTGCTTGGGCCAATTCTATTTATGCCTTTCATTTACCCCGTATGCAGAAATGTTCCACTGTACCTGCTTTTAATTGATTGAGATAAGGACGTAAGCTGCAATCTTCCCAAACTTTGCTACCTGAGTAGCTAAGATTACACTTGTAAGCCTCTGTGCTCAGCCAGGAACAAGATTTTTTGTTTGTGTTTGCCAGTCCTGGGGCTTGAACTCAGGGCTTAAGTACTGTCCTTGGACTTTCTCATGCTAGAGCTCTACCACATGAGTATCAGCACTACTTCTGGCTTTTTCTGTGTATGTGGTACTGAGGAATCTTTGTGCATGCTAGGCAAGCACTCTACGACAAGGCCAAACTCCCGGTCCCCAGGAATAAGTTTTTAATATTAACTTACACATTATAACTACCGCAGCAATAGTTACAAAACAGAACATTCTGTTGGTCATTTGTAATATTTTCTCTATGGTTTTAGTAAACATAAAAAAGCAGCCAATCACTAAACAGCAGCGCATGAAACCAGATATCCCATTTTCCTACACAACTGCAAGCAATTTCATTCTTACTCAAAGATTCTTATCTATTGCATGTAAGCACACTTTTCCTACCCCTGGGGATGTTTATCTTCCTCAGAATTAACAACTCTTACTTATTGGTTGAACTGAAGTCTCACTAACTTTTCACCGGAGCTGGCCTTAAAACAAGATCCTCAGGACTGAGATCTGGGATTACAGACATCTGCAGCTACAATTTATTTACTTTGCCTCCCCACCCCGTAATTCTGCAGTGCTGGGGATTGAACTCAGGGACCTGAGTGTGCTCTCTCATGAGCTACCTCTGCTCTCAGGGTTTTGTGTTTTTCTCCTTTGTGAGATGGAGACATTCTATATTGACCAGGCCGGGCTGCAACTCACGACCTCTTCTCCATAGCCTCTGCAGAAGCCGGATGACAGACACGAGCTGCCGTGGTCCAGCTAAGCCACAATTTCTTACAGGCAAATTATGAATGGTAAGCACAGAATGTGGCTATCTTCCAGATGCAACTTCTCTACTTCAAACGAATACAGTGTACCGGGAGCAGTGACCGGCCCTCGGAGGTGATAAGAACGTTGATATTGCAGGGGAATTCCATCTGGTGGTAGCTGAAGTCATAGTCCACCTTCTGCCAAGTGATCAGGTTGCTCAGGGCAGTCACGTTGTGAACACCTGGAAAACAAGAACCCAGTTTCCTCATTTAGTCGTCACCACCAGCAGCTCCACCACATCCGTGACCAGGCGCCACGTACTCCTTGACTGACATGGAGCACCAGGACAGCTACGAGTTCCCCGAACCTGAGTCTGACAGGCCACCAGATGCAAAATGGGGCCCCAACGTAAGTCTAATTTCTACCTAAGGAACGTGCTTACAGGCTGAAACAATGCGGAGGATTCCTTCTAAACAGAGGTGGTTGCTGGATTTTGCTGACTTTCTGTTCACTTTGCCTTTACAGTACCATTGTCTCCAGCCTCTCGAATCAGCACGAGTGCAACATGGGTATCAACCTGTGCTTCCTTGTAAGGTTAGGAACAGGCGCTGCCAGGCCATTCAAACCACCTCATCAATCATGGTTTTTGAGACTCTAAAAATGTTTGATACACGCTGCTTTTCATTTCTGAGTTAACAGCTCCCAAACGCTCTGGACGCTACTGTTCACAAAACCATGACAGAACATAGGCGGTGTACCCAGCTCGCCTGCATTATCTGCTTTAGTTAAACGCATAGGCCAAGCTTTTGAGTATTTGTTGAAGTCAGACTGGTCTTTGTCCACAGATACACTTCTAAGCATGTACTGGCAGATCCGGCCTTCAGAGGGCAAGAAGGCCCCACATGCGTACCTGGTGTGTCCAGCTGGCCCTGCTCTAGAAGTGTCTCATCGATGACCAGGGACGTGTTGTTGGGCAGCTGTAGCAGTCCACTGACCAGGCGATTGGCTCCGTAGTCTTTGTGGGGAATGAATTTCAAATGGTTCATGTTCTCTATGGTCATCTGGAGACGAAATGACTGGAAGAGAAGATTTTCAATGAGCAAGGATCAAAGTGTTTTGTTTTAAGAAAATACACATTTGGAGTTCAAGCCCTTTGTTTCACATAGAAAAAAAAAGATCTTTTACATTTCTAAGGAAGTAGTAAGATTGTTTCTGCTACTCTTTGGAACAAGGTATCTATACCACAATAGAGCCTCACTCACCTATGAGCTGTCCCAACGCCAATGTGACTGCAGTCCTCCTAGACAATGACTTTTATTTTACCAGTGAAACAAACAGCAGACAACTGACATATATATGAAGTATATATGAAGTATCCATAAGCTTAACTTTTTTTTTTTTTTTAATAGTCCTGAGGCTTGAACTCAGGGCCTGAGCACTGTCCTTGGGTTTTCTCTAGGCTAGACCTCTACCACTTGAGCCACTGTACCACTTCCGGCTTTTTTCTATGTATGTAGTAACGTGGAATCGAACCCCGGTCTCCAATTATGCCAGGCAAGCACTCTACCACTAGGCCATGTTCCCAGCCCAACATTTTAAACCTAAACACAAGCTAGCAAAGCTGAAAATAAAATGTTTATTCTCTTCATTGAGAATAATGGTGTCATGTTTTACTATGGTCTTCAGATCAAAACCATACTCATCATCCCTGTCCAGCGCAGAGGGTTTTGAATAATGTACTGGCAGCACACCCAGGGAGCAGAGTGCATGCTCAGTGCTGCAGATCCAGTCACCAGAGCCACCAGTTCCTGAGAGCAGGGAGCTTGCCACGCCATGGCCACCACTCTCTCCTGAGGCCCTTTACCCTGCTCTAGGCCTTCTCCTCTCAAAGCTCTAGTCAGGAAAGAAGTAGGAGGAAAGCAGTTGACAAAGGGGTTGACCTACTGCCAAAATAGAGAAGATTTTCTTACTGCAAGAGTAGTAAGGAGGGAGCATTACATGTATAAATCTGAGCCTGAAGGAAGCAGAGTGTGTCAAAAGCAAAGGTGGCACACGCAGCGGGAAGGGGCTCTGCCACAGAAGTGCAGGGAGGTCATCTGCTTGGAATCTTTTGTAGAAACCAGTCATTCCAGTGGGAAGTGTTCAGAGTTCACAGAGAACTAGGTAGACATAAGCAAGAACGGGAAGGAGGTGGGAAAGTGAACAAGTAAAGCCCTGAACGTGACTGGAGTCACCATGTCCCATGCTCTCACCTTTCAATCCCTTCCTCAGAGAACTCTCTCACGCTGGGAAATGTAATCCTGCCCTGAGTGTGAGCGCACTTGGCCTTGCGGCTGAGGCCTCTATGGGTGTCTGACCCTACCCTCCACTCTCAGCCCTCCGACCTCATGAACTGGGCCTTCTTAGATGCATCCGAGGGGTGGTGCCTTGTCACTGCCAGGACTTCACCCTTTTCCCAGCTGCCTTTATTTCTGGGAAGGCAAAGGATCTGACTGCTTTAGTTATTCACACAATGTAGTACACAGGTCCAGGGAATTGGTGACACCCTTTTATGGGGTTCATGAAATTAAAAAAAAAAAAAAAAGTCACACTGTTTTTATCCTTTAAGAAACGTGCTTTGATCAAAATGTCACATTACAAGACCAAATTTGGAAATAGACTTGAAATTCTGGGGGACTCCTATTAATCAAGACCTTAAAGAGAATTGTCACTTTTACCACATTGTTTTTAAAATTTGGGAAAAGTTATTATTATAAAAAATATGTATTGCTTATAGCAACTGATTTGTTTCAAATGATTTCTCCAACATGTCTCCATGTTAACTTCCAGTGCAGGAGATGAATGAACAATAGCTGTAATCCTTGAGAGCTGCTTGTCTGTGTGTGGCCTCCCCCTGTGGCCTGGCAGAGCTGACACTCAGAGCTCCTTCATGAGCCACTTCAGCCCCTTTAGCTCCCAACTGATCAGAAACAATTCTCCCAGTCCCAAGAGTGCCTTGCTCACAATACTATGGTCCAGCTGCCCTTGCGAATGAGTTTGGCTCTACTCCCCAACAGGAATCAAAGCTGGGGTGGTGGAGACAGGGAGCCACATCACCTCAGCTAAGACAATCAGGCTACTGCAATTTAGAGCTTGCTTGCATTTAAGATTTTTAGTGCAGACACAGGATATCAAATTGAATAATTGGCATCAAGAATATAATTTTAAGAGAGTTACTACAACTGTGTGAATTGTTGGACATAACAGAAACTGGTGCAAAGGCAACAAATGGGATGTGTTTAGGAAAGAATACTTTTTTTTTTTTGGTCGGTCGTGGGGCTTGAACTCAGGTCTGGGTGCTATCCCTGAGCTTTTTTGCTCAAGGCTAGCACTCTACCACTTTGAGCTACAGCACCACTTCCAGTTTTCTGGTGGATAACTGGAGATGAGTCTCATGGACTTTCTTGCCTAGGCTAGCTCTGAACTGAGATTCTCA
Source organism: Megascapheus bottae (assembly GCF_031878675.1). Lineage (NCBI taxonomy): Eukaryota > Metazoa > Chordata > Mammalia > Rodentia > Geomyidae > Megascapheus > Megascapheus bottae. Next base: position 8,871,141 of record NC_143523.1, on the reverse strand, counting down.
GATTTCAGCCTCCTGAGTAGCTAGGATTATAGATGTGAACCAGTGCCCCACTGAGAATACATTTTTAATTAATAAATTGACAGGCTTGGCTTCCAATAACTGAGATTATTCAAATCTCAGAGTATTTGGGTTGGATGAAGACAATTAGATGCATTCATTGTGAACTTAGGTTTATAGTATGTATTTATATTGATCTTACTGCTGGAACAAGATGTTGAATAATTCGATATAAGTGTTCTGTGAAGGTACTATTCCGTGGGCAACCACTCAAGTTAACTGTAAATTTTCCTAGTGGAAGAACATCTCTTCTTGTGTATCTAGGGGGAAAAAAAAAGAAATAAAAAATAAGAACCTAAAGTGATTTCCTGATTTCCACTAAAGGCAAATAAAATACTGTCATTCAAAAATGTAGTAGAATACTCTGGGGCTAGTTATTTTATCTATCAGAGTAATTACAGTTAAAATAGCAGCCAACCCTTCTCTCTCTTAAGTACTGATCCCATGCCAGGGACTATTCTGAGCACTTACATGCTTTGTCAATCTCCAAACTTCCAGAGGTAGGGCCTAATTACCCATTTTACAGATGAGCAACAGCCTAAGAGCTAAGGATAACTGGAGTCACAGCTACCAAAAGTGCTGGAGACCACGAGTGTTCAGGTCTGGGTAAGGACAGACAGATTATGGAGTGAGCAGCTTTAATCTGAAACTCCACAGCTGGAATGATCCACTCTGAAACTGTTGGCAATCAATCTCAGATTGAAGAGACATTCAGGTTTTCAAGGAGAGGTGCTGAACCTGTCACCATCCAACTAGCTGGAAAATGACAGAGCTTGGATTTAAGTCTGTTTTCAGCTATTATGTACTACTGTCTCAGATGCCATCCAAGGAAAAATAACAAGAACGACTGCGATGGTATTTACTATATAAGAATTAATATAGTACAACCGAACTATTGTGCAGCCAACAAAAAGTTCATGAGGAAGTATGAGCAAATGTTTAGTATCTATTAAAATGTTAAAAGCAAGCCATGGCTCTGTGCTTAGAGTACATCGGGTACCTACATGAATATATGGGGAATACCTGTGGAAATAAGAGAACATGAACAAGTATAAGGGTACCCAAGATTCTCTCTTGGTGGGAGGATTACAGATAATTGTTTCCTTCCTGTGTTCTTGGGATTTGTTGAAAGAGCACATTGTTTTTGAAATCAGAAAACAAAGAACTATAGTGGAGTTAAAGGGTGAGAGGCTAATGTCAACCTATAGATGAAATGTGCATACGACAAGCTTCATTGATGTGTTTAGAAGTAGAGCCATAGGATACATAAACAGGGAACTCAGGATGCAAACTGTGATCCAGGGAGGTGGCTCTGGGGGAAAAGCACAACTTGCACGGCAATGAGCAAGGTCCTGGGTTCACTCTCCAGCACCACAAAAAAATAGGGGGAGGGAAGAATGCAAAAAGGATAAAACAGCTTATTTTACTCATCAGTCAAGTCTTTTATCCTATTGTAGCTCAAACATTTATTAAAAGGACATCATCGAGATGCTATGTGAGGCAGAAAAAAGGGTGGAGATGGGACTATTTGTGATTTGGTTTAATAACCTGTGACAGTGAACAAAAAATCCACTTGATGATGAATCCTGATAAACTAGAACACAAACACGACATCAGCAATCTTCCTTTTCTTTTCCACACCACAGCAAACTCCTTTACTTCCCACCAGCAATACAGCACTTACACAGTAGAGATGAGATGCAGGATAAGGTACTCAGCGGCCAAACTGTCACCCAAAAGCGCGTGTGTGAGGAACCCGAGCAACTCTGCTCTGACGGGGGACAACTCAGACATGAAACTCGACACAACTGCAGGAGGAAGGGAGAACAAACTGAACACTCGTGCCAGCACCTAAGTGCAAAAACAACTGTGAGACGGGTTAAGAACTCAGAGTACACAGATGAGCAAAACCAAGGTAGCCGTAGGTAGTTTTTCTCAGGAATGAAGAGATTTCTACTAAGAGAATTAACAGAAGAGGAAAGTGAAGCAAAGCTACAGATATACTAGGAAAACTGAATTCTAACAAATGAGGAGCTGCCTCAGTGCCACCACAAGCAATGGGCAGTTCCGACACGAGGTTTGTCTGTGGCTTGCTAGACGGGAACACTTACACTTACAGGTTCTGCTTTCCTCTTTGTTAAGGCAAGTAGGTAACAACGGATTGATGTGCTGCAGTTTCTGGGCTAAAATGACATGAATTCTTGGCACCAGGGAGGCGGGAGGGCTGTGGACCCTCTGCTCCTGCGCTGTGTCCGTGCATTCCATGGGGTCCAGCAGCGCAGAGGTGTCCCTGTGGGATATGCACACGCTGGGTTAGATGTGAAATAATATGCATTGTGGAAAGCAAACTTAGATGAAGTCAAGCCAAGAACTATGTGTGCTTGTCCTTAGAGAAGGCAGATTCTCATACACAGGTGCTAACGGGAGTTGGCTCTTCCTCATCCTCTCACTCATGCCTGAGCTGAATGGCTCTTCTCAAACAATCCCCCAAAACTGCCTCTCCCCTGGCCCAGAGAGAAGGGGCCAATGAATAGGAAATAGAACCTCTAAATTTCAAGCCTGAAAGTTCTTTTTTATAAGTTCACTGCCTCAGTTATTTCTTTTTTATACAACGTGTGTCTACGCTCCTTGTTCTGTGTGCTAAAAGTGTATTGAGCACTGGGTCTTGATTTCTGAATAGAATTCCTCATCAGTAAAAACTATTCTGATTGGAGTCTGGAATATGTAAAAGTTTAATGTGCCAGAAAATAAAGGATAAAAACAACATGGATCATTTTTCTCAGGACTCAGAACCTGCCTGTTACTAGCTGAATCTGGGAAAATTTAAGCCTGAATTATTGAAGAAAAAAAGGGAAAAGGAGAATAACAAGAGAAAAGAAGGAAGGAGGAAAGCAGAAGGAACAAGAAGAAGATGAAGGGAGGAGGAAAAAATAGCAATATCAAAACCATGAAGGCCAGAAAAAGGCTGGGGTCAGCCTTCCCTTCAGTGCAATGAGCCATCCAGATCCTGGACTAAGATGGTGGTACAGGAAAGAACATGACTGAGAGGATGGTTGTATCATGCACACATAGAAAATATCCTAACTCAGATACTGTGTCCTTATTACGTGTGAGAATCTCTGTTCTCAGGAAACATTCACAAGTATTGAGGCACAAAAGGGTTTAATATCTTAGAATCAGTCAAATGTTTCAGAGAAGGGAATAAGGGCTGAATGTAATGGTGCTCCCTGTAACTGTGGCGCACAGGAGGCTGAGGCAGGAGGATTACAGGTTTGAGGTCAGCCTCAGCTACACAATAAGACAATTCTAAAGGATAGCCAGTGCCATTAACAGACTTGCATGTACATAAACAGCACAGGAGAATGACAGAGCACACTGGCAAGAATAGTAACAATTGAGCTGGGTGTGGTGGCTCATGCCTGTAATCCTAGCTACTCAGGAGGCTGAGATCTGAGGATCACGGTTCAAAGCCAGCATGGCACTAAAGTCTGTGAGACTCTTATCTTTACTTAACCACTAGAAAACGGGAAGTAACACTGTTGCTCCCAAGGACAGAGCAGTAGGCTTGAGTTGAAGAGCTCAAGAACAACACCCAGGTCCAGGGATAACCTTCAGCTGAAGAGCTCAGGGACAGCACCCAGACCCAGAGTTCAAGCCCTACAATTGACAAAACGAAACAAAAAACAGTAACAACCAAAAATTCTGGTGGACGGGAAAGGAATTCTTTATAATTATCCTTACACCTTTCTGAAGATGTAATAGTAAATAAAAAGTGACCAAAGCCAGGTACCAGGGGCTCACTCTTGTAATATTCACTTCTCAGGGAGCTGATATCTAGAAGATCAAGGTTCAAAGCCGGCCTGAGCAAATAACCAGCAAAACACTTGGCTGGAGGTGTGATTCTAAGAGCTACCAGACAGGGGCCAGGAGTGTCGCCTAGTGGTAGAGTGCTTGCATAGCATGCATGAAGCCATATACACAGAAAAAGCCAGAAGTGGTGCTGTAGCTCAAGTGGTAGAGCATTAGCCTTGGAGAAAGTTCAAACCCAGGACTAGCAAAAAAAAAAAAAAAGGATGAAAGAAAGAAAGAGCCACCAGACAAGCAAATTTGACCCACTAAGTTCAAATTACACTACTGGGGATAGACCAAATAGACTCACCTTTCATCACTGTTCAGTATACTTAGCACTGGATCCACAGACAATACACCATATAATTCAAGAACATCATTTACTTTGAAACAATCCCAATCTTCATAGACCTAATAAGCAAAAAACACAAAATTGCATTAGTACTAAATGACATTAAAAAAAAAAAAAAAAAGCAGGGCCAGGAGTTTGGTCTAGTGGTAGGGTGCTTGCCTACCATGCACGAAGACTGGGTTTGATTCCTAGGTACCATATACATAGAAAAAGGCAGAAGTGGTACTATGGCTCAAGTGGTAGAGTGCTAGCCTTGAGAAACCCCAAGGACAGAGCTCAGTCCCTGAGTTCAAGCCCTAGAACTGGCAAAAACAAAAATCAACAACAAAAAAAACCTAACAAAAAAAACAAATGAGAAATTAAATCTTAAGGTTATAGTAATAATATCTCAGTACTTTAGATCAAGAAATGGCTATTAAAGTAACTACATTTCATAAACTGAGACCAAGAGAGATAATAGTGTTTAATTAGTAAAGAGTTTAATACTTCTACTAATCTGTAAATTGAATAGGCTAGACAACGCAAAACAATACATTCCCAATTCTCCCTTGGAGATGGCAGAAAAAGAGCATAGCCCTCTTACCACCTGATTTTACCTCAGTGACCCTCACACCAACCACACTTCTGGCCCAGAGCCTTAAAAGTAACAAATTTTATTGATGCAATCATCTAAATTTGTAGTAATTTGTTATAACAGTAAAGGAGTATGCATACAGATAGAGCTTTCCATTTAAGTTTTGAAGACAATAATGTTTCTATCAACATGTGCACTATAAAAGGATTTATTACCTTCACCAGGCATGCAGGGCCCTTCTCTCCTGGCAGTGGGTAATTCAGATCAAAAGGAGAAGAGAGATTTAAGGAGTTCAGGTGTTGGCCAGCAGATGCTTCCGTTTCTAAACGTTTTGGCTCTCCACACCATTGAAAACCACCGACATTCCCTATATTCAAAGGACAACATTGCATTTGGTTATTTCCCTCCCTCCCTCCCTCCCTCTCTACTCAGCAATAGTAAGAAGAAAACTACTGACATCACTCAGCACTGTGGATAGATGGATGTAAAGGGAATTATGCTGAACAAGAAGTATAAAGGGATGTGACCAGCTGAGTGCTTGGTGGTTCATGTCTGTAATCCTTGCTACTCGGGAGGCTGAGATCTAGGGATCATGATTCAAAGCTACCCTGTGCAGGAAAGTCCATGAGACTCTTATCTCCAATAAACCACTCAAAAATCAAGTGTCTTTGTGGCTGAAAGTGGTAGAGTTGTTAGCCATGAGTGCTAGCTGAGGGATGTGAGGAAGTTCACTGCTCATAAAAGCTGTGATTGTACCAGGCACTAAGTGGCTCATCCCTGTAACCTTGCTGCTCAGAGCCCACCCAGGCAGGAAAAGTCTGTGAAACTCTTATCCCCAATTAACCAGCAGGAAGCAGGAAATGGAACTATGGCTCATGTGGCAGAGCATTAACCTTGAGCAAAACTGCTTAAGCACAACACCAAGGCCCTGAGTTTAAGCCTGAGGACTGTGTCACACACAATACTTGTGATTACCAGCATGATGGCTCATGCCTCTTTTTCAAGCTACAAAATAAGAAACTGAGATCAGCAGGTGAAGGTTGCAGATTAGCCTAGGCAAAAAATACTCCTAAGGGCTGGGAGTTTGGCCTAGGGGTAGAGTGCTTGCCTAGCATGCATGAAGACCAGGGTTTGATTCCTCGGTATCACATACATAGAAAAAAGCTGGAAGTGGTGCTGTGGCTCAAGTGGTAGAGCTCTACCGTTGAAAAAGCCCAAGGACAGTGCTCAGGCCCTGAGTTGAAGGCCCTGGACTGGCAGCAACAATAACAACAACAAGAACAACAACAACAAACCAACCACCTCATAATAAATACTTCATCTCAATGGAAGAAGCTGGGCATGGTGGTGAGTACCTGTCACCCTAGCTGTGGTGAGCAGTTTAAAACAGGAAGATTACAGTACAGCAATAGGCATGGTATGATCCTATCGTGAAAAAGAGCTGGAGGTATGATTCACGTGGTTGAACATCTGTCTAGCAAATGTGAACTCAGGCACCCCAGTACCACAAAATCAAAACAAATCACAACCACAAAAAAGAACCAACTGATGGAAGTCAGTGATGTGGCAATTCTGAAATTTTATCAGGCTCTTAAAATTTTTCAACTTTTCTTCCTGCTTTAGTCAGAATGAATTGCATTTTAATAAATTAATCACTTAAATCCATCTAGTGTACCACAATTCTGAGCTTTTCCTTGATGTTTCTAGTCTTATAAAATTAAAGTATTGTGACTTAAAAAAATAAGGAACATCTTCAGATATAATTAGTTAGTGTAAAGTATTACACTTCCATATTATCTAAAAAATAGTAAGAACTGATAATACTTGGTAGCTAGCCACCTTAGATTCTAAATTCTTTGTATGTTTTTGTGGCTCTGGGGATTGAACAGAAGGCCTGGTACCTCTTAGGCAAGTGCTCTCCCTTGAGACACTTCCCTCCACCCCCAGTCCCAAACTATCTCAGAGTCTCAAATTTGAAGTAAGGCTGTCACATCGTTACTAGTTCCTAAATCTAGAATTACACTGTACCACAGTCAAGAGTGAAAACAAATGTCTTGTGAGAAGTCTACAGGACTTCCACTGGAGGGGCCACGGGCACATACTTACTACCTGCTTGCCTGGCGCCTGCGTGCTGCTCCTTTTGCTTACTGGGCTGTAGATCCATGTCCTCGTCATCTTCGTAACTCCTCTTGTGACGACTCGGAGTGTAGGAGGTGGATGGACTGACCCGAGCTTGGTTTGCATTGGCGTAGGCGTTAAACAGGCGGTTAAGAAAATACTATCATGAACTGAGGAATACCCTGAACTATGCTAACCATATATCACAGTTTGGCAATTCAGCTGAAGTATGCTTCAATGTAAGTTAACTTGCAGTTCTGGATGGGAGAATGTGCCCTCTTCCCATGTTGAATATAACCACAAGTGAAGCAACTGTCTTCAGAGATACTGAAAAACTTCCCGTCTTTCTAGCACTCTGGAGGCATTTTTCCAAACTGTAGCAACGAGAAATGGAAGCCTTGCTCTTGCTGAGTGGACCAAACAAAGTGCAAAGTTCAGGACTGTAGAAGCATCGAATTTGCAGGAAAGTACTGGCAAAAAGCAGTTATAAGTACAAGACCCAGTAACCTGTGCAGACTGCATTTGTATCTTTGGCCAAATACTCAAGGTTCTCCAAGGCCTGAAAGTGAACAGCTGCTTTTGGCAGAATTAAATGAAGACTTAAGTGCTACAAAATGGATCCTGCTAAATATCTCAGCCATTTAGGTGAGACCTAGAAACAGCACACCTCTCACAGGTAAGGACTATGTTTTGTAGATCAAGGGCTCCTTTACACCCCACCTTAGCAAATCTCCAAAACATGTCTTGTCAGGATCAGAAAGACTATGTAATTCTGCCAGAAATACATGCTGTGTTCTTACTGGGTGTGGTAGCATATACTTGTCATCCCAGCCACCTGCGGGACACAAATAGGACAGGTGTCCAGGCCAGCGCTGGCAAAAACACTTTTTTTTTTTTTGCCAGTCCTGGGCTTAAGCTCAGGGCCTGAGCACTGTCCTTGGACTTTCTCAAGGCTAGAGCTCTACCACTTGAGCCTCAGAACCGCTTCCGGCTTTTTTTCTATGTATGTGGTACCAAGGAATTGAACCTGGGTCTTCGTGCATGCTAGGCAACTACTCTACCACTAGGCCAAACTCCAGTCCCAAAAACACTTTTTAAAACTAACTCTAGAAGCCAGGCACTGGTGGTTCACACCTCTAATCCTAGCTACTCAGGAGGCTGAGATCTGAGGATCACAGTTCAAAGCCAGCCCATGCACAGAAATCCCGAGACTCTTATCTCCAATTAACCATTAAAACTGGGAGTGGCACTGTAGCTCCTGGGATAGTGTGGTAGCCTTGAGCTGAAGAGCTCAGACAGCGTTTAGGCCCAGAGTTCAAGCTCCATGACTGACACCTCCCCCCCCCCAAAAAAAAGTGTATTTTGAAAGTAACAAAAGCAACAAGGACCGGGGTATGACATGACACAAATGGTAGAATGCCTAGCAAGCTTGAAGACCACAGTTCACAAACAGTACTATCAAGGAAAAAAACTGCATAAGCCACCTCCTCCGCTTCCTGCGTGGGCCTTCCAGCCCTTACACGAAGAGCTCTGCCCAGTCCCTGCAGCTCAGTGTTAGCAACAGCCTCGAACCTGCAGTTCCCTTGCCTGCAGCAGAGCCCTGGCAACTTGGGCTGATGGTCCAGATGGCATTCACTGTGGCTGGCATGGCTGCAAGTGCTGGACGTACCTCACTGCAGGTTCAATGGCACTAGTAATGCCAAGCACTCCAGCCTGACATCATTTCTAGCTGCTTGTTTTTGTAAGATAAAATAGTTTTTGGAGGGTGCTCAGAACCAACATGATTTCTAAGCTCTGTGATGGTTTCAATGAGGTGCTACAACAGCACAGAATTGTAAGCAGATTGGTCTAACCAAAAGCTCAGAGAAATAGTTGTGCTGGGCAGGTGGCGAGGTGGCTCAAGCCTGTAATCCTAGCTACTTAGGAGGCTAAGATCTGAGGATCAAGGTTCGAAGCTGAAGCCAGCCCAGGCACAAAAGGACCTGAGACTCTTATCTTAATTAACCTCTAGAAAATGGAAAGTGGGGCTTGGCTCAAGGGTAGGGCAGTAGCCTTGAACTGAAGAGCTCAGGGACAGTGCTCAGGCCGAGTTCAGGGCCCAAGACCCACAATAAATAAATAAATTAAAAAAAAAAAAAAGTTGCCTCTGATTCAGGTGCCTGTGGATGACTGCCTGTAATCCTAACTCCTCAGGAGATTCGAAGATACCCACTCAAAGCCAGCCTGGGCAGAGAAGTTTGTGAGATTCAATCTCTTTATTAACTACCGAAGAAGCAGCAAGTGGAGCTGGGGCTCAGAGTGGTAGAGTACTAGCCTTGACAGGAAAAAACAAACTCAGGGACAGTGCTCAGACCCTGAGTTTAGCTCCATAACTAACAGAAAAAAAAAGTTGCCTTTGATGCCAATTCATTGGTATAAAAATGATACTCGTAGCTTTATTGCTTCAGAGTAGCCAACTGCATGGGCCTTTACTGAGAAGGCATAAAGAAGGGTTGGGAAATGTTGCTGTGGCCTCCTTAGAACAGTTGCTTTAATTTTAATGCACATCTATTTGAAAAAAAACCCTTTTTTCTTTTTCTTTTATTTTGGTCGGTCGTGGGGCTTGAACTCTGGGTCTGAGCAATGCCTCCTGAGTAGCTAGGGTTACAGGCACGAGCCACTGATGACCAGCCCATTTTTCTTAATAAAGAAAATAACAAAACACAATAACAATCACAATTAGCATTAACATATCTGTTAATAACCGAATTTACAAGCCTGGCAATAGTGGCTCGCGTCTGTAATCCTAGCTACTCAGTAGGCTGAGAGCTGAGGATTGTGGTTCAATGCCAGGTGGGGTAGGAAACTGAAAATAGATGGACTGGGTTCAGGGGAGCCTAGGCAAGAAGAGACACCCTATCTTAACAATCCCCAGCAAAAAACATGGCTGGAAGTGTGGCTCTGGTATGGTGCCTGCCTAGCAACCTGGAAATCCAGAGTTCAAAGCCCAGTAGCATCAAAAGAACAATTAAAAAGGCTGTGATATGGACATGGCAATGGAAATATAAACATAACTATGTAGACATAAAGACCTGTTACTCTATAAACATGTTTACTTCATAAATTAATGTTTCTACGACATCCAAACCCTTAGCCTAATTTTGATTAAGTTCTAAAAACTAACTTCTTGAACACTTGTTTGTTAAACTTGTCATTTGAAAAATGATGTAAAAATCAATGTTAATAAATTCTTTAATAAAAAAAAGGCTGTGATTGTTAGCTCAGTGATAGAATGTTTGCCTGGTACATAAAAGGTCTTAGGTTCAAGCTCTAATACTGTAAAAAATTAAAAAAAATTAATTTGAAATTATATATATTTTTTACTTCACCATGATAATTTTTCAGTCCCTATGTATCTATACCTAATCCTTTAAAAATATTTTTGGCAAGTTGTAGGGCTTGAAATGGGCAGCGTCTCTGAGATTTTCTGTTCAAGACTAGTAGTATATCATTTTGAATCACAGTTCTGGTGATTAATTGAGTAAGAGTCTCATGGAATTTTTCTGCCTGGGCTGGTCTGAACATGATTCTCACATCTCAGTCTGCTAAGTAGCTAGGATTATAGGCATGAGCCACCAGCACCCACATACCTCAATCTTCTTAAGTTTTTCACCACAGGAACATACTATACAATTTAGCATTTGTTAGTGATGAATACTTTCTTAAAATAAAGTCACATTTCATAAAGTAGAAAATTATTTTCCAGATAATGTTAGCATGGTAAAAAGTTAGGAAACTTGAAAACTTAATTATGGTCTTTTTAATTAAAAAGAAATTAGCCATGTGGCACACAGTAAGGTACGGATAAAGGATATATCTTTCACCCACATAGACTCCCCAGGCACGGGAACACAGTAGAATGTCTGTCTTTCCAATGTGGTAGATCGTGGAGAATTTAAATCAAGTTCTTGTTGAGGCTGTGGCATACACAAAAGTATTTTTAAATTCTTGAGAAAAACAAATTCAGAAAGATCAACTAAATTTTGCTACTTATAAAACCATAGTAAACACATAATTGCAAAGCTAATTTAAACTGGGAGCCAGTACCTCATTCCTGAAAATTATGGTTCAAAACTAGCTCAAGCAGGGGCCGGGAGTTTGGCCTAGTGGTAGAGTGCTTGCCTAGCATGCACAAATACCCGGGTTCGATTCCTCAGTACCACATACATAGAAAAAAGCTGGGAGTGGTGCTGAGGCTCAAGTGGTAGAGCTCTAGCCTTGAGAAAGTCCAAGGACAGTGCTCAGGCCCTGAGCCCAAGCCCAAGACTGGCAAAAAAAAAAAAAAAAAAAAAAAAAAAAAGTAGCTCAAGCAGAAAATTCCAAGAGATTCTTATTCCTCAAATATTGAGCAAAAACCTGCAAGCAGACGTATGGCTCAAGTGGTAGAGTACCACCTTAAATGACAAAGCTAAGTAAGAATAATACAAGGCCATAAATTCAAGTTCTATTACTAGAATGTGCATACTAGACACAGACACACACATGTTAATTTAATTAACTAGCAACTAATTTCAAACTACCACTTGTTGTGCTTCATTTTTGAGGCAGGGTTTGCTTACTATATAGCCTAGGCTGGCCTAAAACTCATGGTGCCCTAAGTCAGTCTTCAGATGTTCAGGGTGGTAAAGGTGTGTACACCAGGCCTGACTTTTCATAATATTGTTTTATGAAAGGAAAATTGACTAAATTCATTTCAAATGGAATAATCAAAACATTGTGTCTCTCAAACCCCTAATACAGTTGATTCTAGGTTACAAAACTCAAACTTTTCAGAGGAAAATTGGAGGTGGGGATGTACTCAGTGACAGAGCACTTGCCTAGCTTGCATAAAGCCCTAGGCTTGACCCTAAGACAGACACACACCAAACCCCTAAGATTCTGAATCTACACAACAGAGAACTAGACCTACAACACAGGTCCTTCCATGGAGACCTCAACTTCCTACTGAGGCGTTGCCTGAACCCCTGACTACTCAGTCTCGATAGTGACCCTTGCTTTCCTTCAATAGTCCACAGTTAAGAGTCTGGGTTTCCATAGAAACACATGAAAAACACAAGGAGTAAATTATGGGGAGATTTTTTGTTAATTTATTTTGACATGTTAATCATTCCTACTATTAAACTTGAAATAACATTAAAACATCCCTAGCTATTGCACCAAAAATACAGAGCAGGTGTGAGATTTAAATTAAACTTAACTCTGCAGCCTGTTTTGCTATCAGAAAATCAACACTGGGACAAATAAGATAGATTCCAAGCCTTGAGTGAGGCCTAGAGGTAGAGTGCTTGCCTAGCATGCATGAAGCCCAGGGTTTGATTCCTTGGAACCATATAAAAGCTGGAAGTGGCGCTGTGGCTCAAGTGGTAGAGCACTAGCCTTAAGAAAGCCCAAGGACAGCGCCCAGGTCCCGACTAAGCTCCACAACTGGCAAAAAAAAAAAAAAAGAGACAGATTCCTGTAGTTCCTCCATACTTTTTTGTCTAGTAAGTTTCTAGCTCAGGCCTATTCTTTTCTAGCTACCTTTATAAGCACAGTCTGCTTTCTTCTCCCACTGCTTGTAAATTTCTTTCATCATTTTTTTTCACCAATGGAAAGATGGTTAGAAACTGTATGTGTATATTTTAAACTAAAGGTTTGGCTCAGTGATAGAACATATGCTTAGCATGTGTAACAACTGGATTCAATCCCCCATATCCTCAAAATAAATTTTTTAAAAAGCAAGATTTAATTATTTTGAGGGTACCGTCCCAGGGCTTGAACTCAGGGTTTGGGCACTGTCTGAACTTTTATTCTCAAGGCTAGCAGTTGAGCCACAGCTCCACTGAATCTCAGGAACTTTTCTGCCCGGGGTTGGCTTTGAACCAGAGTACTCTGATCTCAGCCTCCTGAGTAGCTAGGATTACAAATGTGAGCTACCAGAACTCAGTTTAATTAATTTTTGAGCAATTGCTAGGTCTAAGTTATTTCTCTTTCACTGAAAGCAAAAATTATGTTATACATACATACATACATACACATATATAGGTATTGAGAAAAGATTTTGTTGTTTATAGTATTTTACCTCTGACAAGGGTAGGAAACCTTTTTTGTGCAAGGGCTATTTAGATATTTACAGCATCACTGTGGCCCTTACAAAATTATGAATAGCGGCAGACTGTATTGGGAAGTTGACAAAAAGCATTTCATGTCTTTTCCATTGTATACAGCCAAAGGCCTAGACATACTATATCCCTGTTCTAAAACATTTGTCATCTTCTTTTATTGGTGCTAGTTACTGGCTTTAAACCCAGTCTCTCACTCTTGCTTAGTTTTTCTGTTCAAGGGATGGCATTGCATCATATGTACACTTTGGACTTTTTACTGGTTAAGTGGAGTCTTTCAATTTGTCTACCTGGGCTGGGTTAGAACTAAGGTCCTCATATCTCAGCCTGCAAAGTAGTTAGGATTACAGGCATGAGCCACTGGCACCCAGTTATAACAGATCTTTAAAAGATAAATAATAAGAAAATCACAACAGAAATACTCTTAAATAAAATTAGATTATATTCATATAAGTTTTTAAAGACTTGTTTACATTTAAGACAAATAATTTGAAGACAAACCAAAAGATAAATAAATCTCATTTAGGGAAAATCATATTATTACAAAATGCTTTATACATCTTAAAGATACATACCCCACACTCTGCTATATCTCTATATTTTCCAAAATGAAGAACCTACAATTCAAAAACAAAGGATAACATTATTGCATCAGTATAATTAATAACATACTAATAAGGAGAAAGTTCCACAGAAAAATCAGTACATACGCGTGCTTTTGTGTTCTGGTTAACCGTTTCATAAACTCCCATGTAAAATTCAGGGTCAAACATATCCTGAATCATGCAGCGAAATTTTACAAAACTATTAGGCTTCAAATAATGAAGAGGAACTTCATTCAATGATGGTACCTTTAAAGCAAACAGATAATAAAATATCCTGTCTATAAAATCTAGGCACTTGTGCACACATGTGAGCAAATCCCCCCACTCTCAGACACAGTTACTCTACACACTCAAAATCAAGGCCTATTACAAAGTCAAATGCTCTCAATGGCCAATATACTATAACTGCTGGACAAAAGAAGTTTCCCCCAAAGAGGTCTATGGGATAGAGATCATACGACAGTAATTTATTTTAATTTTTTTTGCCAGTCCTGGGCTTGAGCTCAGGGCCTGAGCACTGTCCTTGGTCTTTCTCAAGGCTAGAGCTCTACCACTTGAGCCTCAGCACCACTTCCGGCTTTTTTCTATGTATGTGGTACCGAGGAATCGAACCCGGGTCTTCATGCATGCTAGGCAAGCACTTTAACCACTAGGCCAAACTCCCGGCCACGACAGTAATTTAAAAGGACGCTTTGCTTTGAATCCTTTTCAATGAGCAGACATGCATTTACTTTGATGAGTTCCTCTTAAAATTCATTCACCATAATTCTTTTAAATGAAGGTAAAGGAACAAAGGCAACAGAAGCTCTTATAGCCAGTTTCCTAGGAAATAAGTCATTTACTGCCACCTAGAGGCAAAAAGTGGAAATATTTAATTGCATGAACTTGTGACTTCTTTTTTAAAACGTACTTGGAATGTAAGCATACTTTTAACTATATTTTAAAATTACACGTGGATTACTGCTCTACTGTAAAAACTATAGCCCACACAACCCTCTTCCCCTAAAATAGCCAAACACATACCCATTTAGGAGCATTATTTTCCTTTAGCTTTTCCTTAAAGTATTCAATAACTTTCTTTTCCCAGTCAGGATTAACTCCATTTTGGGCTGAAAGAGAAATACAGTTTTCAGAGGTAAAGATACAATATACAATAACAGACCAGGTCCTGGTAAGTCACTCATTAGGTCACTCAGAGCAGAACTGAAATTTGCTGTTGTGATAAAGACATACATGGCAGCGTCTGTGGCCCCAGGGTCACTTAAGACACTGCCCCACAGAGTGCTGGGCTCTACAGACTCAGTTGCCAGTAGCTGCAGAGGACAGGGCTGGCCTCATAGAGCAGCAAGAACTTTACAACACCCCTCCCTGCATCAGCTATTTATGTAGATTAAAAACAAACCCAAGAACAACCTTGCAATGAAAAGCAGCTTTGTAAACATAAATCACACACAGCTTATGGACAGGAATTGAAGTCCTGCTGGCATCTGGTTTCATCCTAGTGAAATTTTTGGTTTACAGAACTATAAAATAGGGGCCGGGAGTGTGGCCTAGTGGTAAAGTGCCTAGCATGAACAAAATTCTGAGTTTGATTCCTTGGTACCACATACACAGAAAAAGCCTTTAGTGGTGCTGTGGCTCAAGTGGTAGAGCACTAGCTTTGAGAAAGTTCAAGGGCAGTACATAGGCCCTCAATTCAAGCCCTGGGGCTGGCAAAACAAACAACAAAAAAACTATAAAATAATAAATCGGGGCCAGGTGTGTGGCCTAGTGGTACAGTGCTTGCCTAGCATGCAAGAAGCCCTAGGTTTGATTTCTAGGTACCACATACACAGGAAGAAGCCAGAAGTGGTGTTGTGGCCTAAATGGTAAAGCCTTAGCCTTGAGAAAGCTCAGTGAGAGTGCCCAGGCCCCCAGTTCAAGCCCCAAGACTGGCAAAATAAAATAATAAATCCATTGTCTTAAGTTTGTTGTAATCATTTGTAGCAGATATAGGAAGGTAACAGTAACACAGTGATGCTTGCAGAACTGATCTAATTGACCAAAATTGCTGTTTATAGCAGTAATTGTTTATACTAACTTTTCAGAGAATAAGAAAGAAAAAAATAAAGCTAAGGGCAGACAAAAAAAGAACACAAAATCAATACACTAATTAATATTAGAATTGATCAATTTTCTGATAAGTCTACTTAGGAAAGAAATTAAAAAAAGAAAATCAGAAATACAAATATGAGAAAAATCAAAACACAATATCAAGGGGAAAAGTACAAATAGAGTAAAAGACAAAATGAATGGCAAAAGGGGAAATGCCATGGATAATGGAAATACCCACAACTTGGTAAAATGTCATAAAGTATGGACCAATACAAATTTGAGTGAAGTACACTAATTTCTGAAAGAATATATATTTACCCCAAACTCACAGAAGATCAGTAGATTGCGTTTTCATTTTCAACACATTTTTGTCAAACAATGTTTCTAATCTCAGTAAGAGAAACAGAGGAAACAGTAGCTAACCATTCCTCCTAGTCTCATGAAGTCCGAGGAGAATTTACAAAGTTGCAGGCCAATTTCACAAACGATAAACATGAAAAATTCTGTATAAAATTTTAGTTAAGCTAGGCATCATAGTACACGCTTAACAGTCCAGGCTACTTGACAATCACCTGAGCCCAGGAATGGGGCAAAATAAATATGCTATGAAAAAAAAACTTAAGAATCTCAGCACCGGGAGAGAAATTCAAACAAAAGGATTGTGAGACAGGCTGGGAGTTTAGGCCCTGAATTCAAGCCACAGGACTGGCAAAAAAAAAAGGATTCCAAGTTTGAGGCTAGCCTAGGCTACAAACTAAGACACCGTCTTAAAAATGGAGAAAAAAAATGATGACCAAGTAGTACTACCTCAAACAACAAAGCAGTCTGTTATCAGGAAATGATAGTGGTTGATGGTGGTAGAACACTAAAAATACACTAAAAACCACTAAAATATATGTTTCAAGTAAAAAACAAACTAAAGCGCAGTTAAAAGTACTTACGTCAATGGGTACAAATTCAGTATCATTTTTTTTTTGCCAGTCCTGGGACATGAACTCAGGACTTGGGCACTGTCCTTGGTGTTTCTCAAGGCTAGCGCTCTACCACTTGAGCCTTCGCATCACTTCTGGCTTTTTCTGTGTATGTGGTACAGAAGAATCAAACCCAAGTCTTTGTGCATGGTAGGCAAGCACTCTACCACTAGGCCAAACTCCCAGCCCTCATCATGCTTGTTTTTTAAATTTCTTTGGCAGTACTGGGTTTTGAACTCACTTGGCAAGCATTCTACTGCTGAGCCTTACCTCCAGCCTTGGATATTTTCTTTCTTTTTTCTTTGCCAATCCTGGGGCTTGAACTTAGGGCCTGGGCACTGTCCTTGGGCTTTCTCAAGGCTAGCTCTCTGCCACTTGAGCCACAACACCACTTCCTGCCTTTTCTCTTTATGTACGGAGGAATCAAACCCATGGCTTTATGTATGCTATGCAAGCACTTTACCACTAAGCCACATTCCCAGCCTAAAAACCAGATCAAGGGGCTAGGAATTTGGACTAGTGGTAGAATGCTTGCCTTAACATGCATGAAGACCCAGGTTCAATTCTTTAGTACCTGCCCATCTCTACCATACAACTGTGCTTTTTTTTTCTTTTAAAATGTGAGGTGGTCTGGTTAGATATAATTAAACAACTTTAAATATAACCAAAAATAATGATCCGGTTCAGCCAATACTTTAAACACAGGCTTTCTTTCCCTGTCTCTATCATGGTAGATCAAGGTGAAAAGGAGAACCCTATGTGGAAGCTTCCAGTCCCAAGCTCTGCCTCAACCTGTGCTGGGGAGAGTAGAAACAGGCCGACCTGCCTGGGCAGGCAAGGTGCTGGAGCAGCTCACAGGGCAGACCCCAGTTATTTCCAAAGCTAGATAACACTGTCAGATCCTTTGTTATCAGGAGAAATGAAGAAATCCTGGAGAAGGGTCTGAAGGTGTGGTTTGGGGATCCAGGAATACACTGACCTGGGCATCAAGTATGACCCAAGCATTGGTATCTACGTCTTGGACTTCTCTGTGGTGCTGAGTAGGCCAGGTTTCAGCATGGCAGACAAGAAGTGCAGGACAAGCTGCATCGGGGCCAAACACAGACTCAGCAAAGAGGAGGCCATGCACTAGTTCTATCAGAAGTATGATGGGATCATCCTGCCTGGCAAATAAATCCCCCTTTCTACCCAAAGGCCAATAAAATGCTCTCAATGAAAAAGAAAATAAAGTAAAAACAGTAAGAGAGATCAGAATTGCTAAGTATTCCTCTTCTTTTCCCTCGCCCTGTCCATGCTTGTACTGGACAGGAACTCAGGGCCAAGCTCTCCCTTGCCTTCTTTGCTCAAGTCTGGCACTCTACCACTTGAACCATTCCTACTCCAGGCATTTTGCTGTTTAATGGGAGATAATAATCTCATGGACTTTTCCTGCCCAGCCTGGCTTTGAATAGTGATCCTCAGATCTCAGCCTCCTCAGTAGCTAGATCACATACAGGAGCGAGGCGCCAGTGCCCAAGTGTCTTCTTCATTGTAAAATTAAAAGTAATCCTGACTGGGCATGGTGGCACAGGCCTGTAATGCTGGCTACTAAGAGGCTGAGGCAAGAGGATGGTTTGAACCCTATAGTTACAGGCCAGATTGGGCTACAAACAGTGAGATCCTAACTTGAACAAAGCACCTGGGTGCCAGTGGCTCACGTTTGTAATGCTAGCTATCCAGGAGGCTGATATCTGAGGACTGGGGTTCAAAGCCAGCGCAGGCAGGAAAGCCCAAGAAATTCTGATCTCTAATTAACCAGTAAAAAGCTGGAAGTGGAGCTGTGGCTAAAGTATTGTCCTTAAAACACAGGAACTCAGGGATAGCGCTAAGAGCCTGAGTTCAAGCCTCAGGATTGGTGTACATGCACACATGCCTGTGCACACATTCAGTTAAATAATTCAAGTAACAGTGAAAAAATAATTTTTGAACTCTGGGCCTGGGTGCTCTCCCTGAGTGACTTCAGTTCAAGGCTACCGCCCTACCCCTTGAGCCACCGTGCCACTTCCTAATCTTTTTTTTTTTTTTAAAGTTAAGGTTCTTGCCTTAAAGGAAGCAATTGGATTTGGATTGGTAATAAATAATCACAGTAGAGATTATGCCATCAATATCACATATAATGAACTCCATATGATCTGAATTATATTCCTAAATGTTTAAACCCCAGGTCTTGATACTCTAGTTAGGAATTAGAAATAAACTACTAAAGACATTTAATAAAAGCTGATAGGGAAAAATTTATATATGAGCAACTATAAAATGGAAGATATAAATTCAAAACATGCTGGCTTACAAAGACGAAATATTGGCTACCTACACGATTTCAAAATATCTTACCTGAACAAGAATGAAGTTTTACATGTGAAAGTAACTCATATCTGGTACAATCATATTCTCTCGATTAACATGAGAACTGCCCACCTTAAACTGAGGTTTGTGGCCAGACACCCAATTTACACCCCTAATCAGTCTCTTCACTGTTGCTGTTCAATAAATGTCTACCGAGCATTTTTAACGTGCCAGGCGTACTTTGGACAATGCATATAGAGCGATGAACAATGCAGACACAGTCCCTGAGAGTGCAGAGTCAAAAGCTAGCAAAAGAACCCAAGAAACAGGCCATTTCAATGATGCTTCACATGCTAATTTTTCAGTGACGTAAACCAAACAAGTAACATGAAGCAGGCTGTACCTAACCTAACCTGGCTTCTAAGGACAAGATTTAAACAATAAAGTGAACTAACTTGGCACACTAAATAGCAAGTGCAGAGGACCTACAGGTGTGGCTCAAAATTACAGAACTGAGGGAGGGCACTGAAGGCCACATAGGAGAGTATAAGAGAAGTCTGTGAGCCAAGCAGGGGTGAAACCAACAAGGGCCTCACAGGCCCCTTTAAAAAGGTCTGGATAAGCTACTAAGAGCTAATGAGATACTAATGGGAAGATGTCCTGGAGGACTTCGTCCCAGTATGGAGAAAGGAACATGCAAGATAGGAACTAACATAGACCTGTATTTGTGATCCTAGTTTTGGAGATGAAGATCATGGAAGTTTTTGTTTTGGCCAGTTCCGGCAGCAATGCTTGAGCCTCACCACCACTTCCAACTTTTTTCTGTGTATGTGGTACAGAGGAATTGAACCCAGGTCTTCGTGCATGCTAGGCAAGCATTCCTGGCCCCTCAAGAGAATTTTAAGAACCAGTTCTATGAAGATATAATGTCAGAATTCAGATTCTGAAAAACAATACTAAGTCGGTGATGATCAAAAACCTAGTATCACATACTCAAAGTACTCCGGAGCTATACTGTCCATAAGCTGCTTCTATTTTTTTTTCTCGTGGGTTATAGGGCTTGAAGTCTGGGCCTGAGCACTGTCCCTGAGCTCTTCAGCTCAAGGCTACAGCCCTACCCCTTGAGCCTCAATCCCACTTCCCATTTTCTAGAGGTTAATTTAGGTAAGAGTCTCTTGAACTTTAGTGCCCAAGCTGGCTTTGAACCTTGATCCTCAGATCTCAGCCTCCTGAGTGTCTACGATTACAAGCAAACACCACTGGCACTCCACAAGAGTTGGTGTGTGTGTGCGTGTGTGTGTGTGATGTGTCCAGAGGCCTGGACTCAACGCACAGGCAGGCACTGTCCCTGTGCTTTTGTACTCAAGACTAGTACACTCCCACTAGAGCCACACCTCCAGTCCCTGATATTTTGGTAGTTACTTGGAAATAGCAGCCTCCCACAAGTTCCTGCCCTGGCTGGCTTTGAATTGAGATCTCAAGATCTCAGCCTACCGAGGCTTGGGCTACTGGAGCCTGACTGAGGGTTTTTGTTTTGTTTTAAAATATGGTTTTAGTATTAAGGTGTTGTACAGAGGGGTTACCATTTCATAAGTTAGGTAATGAGCATACTTCTGTTTTTGAACACTGTCACTCCTTCCTTCGTCGTCCCCCCCCCCTTCTCCCTCCCGTCCCTGACCACAAGTTACACACAGCTCATTTCAGAGTTTAATCAACAAGGTTGTTAGTATTCATTGGCTATGATCTGGCTCTCTAGCCAGCCTTCCACTCTGCTGCCTCTCATGACAGTCTGGGAAACCAAATTAACTAGTTAGAGAGGCAAACCCGAAAAACTGCGGCGGGAACATTAGAGGCACCTCAGTAAGAAATAAATTCCTTAACTTTGGTTTTGGCTGCGATCGCGTCTAGCGTCTTACCTCCCCGTCTTCTCCCCGGTATCCCGGAGGGTAGCATGGGGTTTCTTGTGTGGTTTTTTTGGGGGGAGAGCTGGGTAACGTAAGCAGTAAACCCCCTTACAGGCTAAACACACGTTGCACCAAGGGCGACAGCCCCAGCCCCTCAGGACCAGCTAGGGACAGTCTGCAGCTCAACGCCGGCGCCAGTCAGGTGCGGCGACCTGGCCACCACGTAATGCCGAGTCTCACTCCAGAGAGCCGGGACGGGGTGGGGATCAAAGGCCCAGTGCGCGGGGGACGAGGTGTCCCTTGGCCAAGGCGTACCCTTCCCGGCAAGGCAGCCCCGCGGAGCGACCCGGGGGAGCAGGGCACCTTCCCCCGCTGGCTCCGGCACCACAGCGCAGGTTCTGAAGCCAGCCGGGCAGAACGCACGGCCCAGCCCCGGCCCTGAGCTCCGAGGGCGCGGGCGCCGGCGGGGTCCGTGCCACGACGGGGCGGGCGGGCGGGCGAGCACGCCCCCGGCACACCGGAAGTTTTGAACTGTCCTGCGGGTTCTCCCCGGCCGAGCGGCTCTCCACCGCCCCGGCCCCGGGATCCCGGATCTCGCCGGGTCCGCGGCTCCGGGGCCGGGAGACCGGCGAGGAGCCAGGCCGCCGTCCGTCCCCGCGAGGGCGCGCCGCGGCGTCCCCGCCGACGGCGAGGCGGCCCCGGGCAGGTGGCGGCACCTGCAGCCCGGCCGAGGTGCTGCGAGCCGGGGGCCGCCAGGCCGCGGGGCCCGCGCGCGCGCGCGAGCGCCCGCAGGGGACCCCGCGTGGGGCGGCGGCACCGCGGCGCCGGCCGGCCGGGCCGCCCGCCCCGGCGCCGCGCCACTCACCAAAGAAGCCCTGCACGATCCCGAGCGGGTGGCTGAGCCAGTCCTCTCCGCAGGGCATGTCGCCGAGGGCCGCGGCCGGCCCGCGGGCCTCCGCACCGGCTCGGCCGCTCCTCGTCTGCGCCGTCCCGCGCGCGGCGGGCCTCGGGGCGCGGCCGCTGCGGCGGCGGACGCCGGGGAAGTGCTGACGACCGCGGGCGCGGCGCTCCGGCCCCAGCCTCCACTTCGCACAATGGCGGGAAACAGGCGCCGCCGACCGCGCTGCCGGCGACCTGGGTGGAGCTCGAGGCGGGAGGGGTGGCGGGAGCGCGCGGCGCGGCCCCGGCGGGCACGGGGAGCGCGCGGCGCGGTCCCGGCGGCGCGAGGGGCGGAATGGGGCGGGGTCGCGACGGGACGCCCGCCCTCTGGGACAACCGGCTGTGGCACGCGGGGCGGGCGGGCGGCGGGGGCGCGCAGCGCGGCCCTGCCGGAGGGGCGCGGCCCCAGCGGGGAGGCAGGCGGAGGGGCGGGGAGGGGAGGGAGGGACAGGCGCGGTCCCGCGGGTGGGGGCGGGGCCTCGACGGGGCGACCGCCATCTTGGAGACGGGCAGAAGAAGGGCAACGCGGCGGCTCCGCGAGCTGAGCCGGGCCGGGCGGGCCGAGGGCGGCGCGTGGCCGGGCGTCTGGGCGCCTACACCGGGGCCGAGGAGTGCCGGCCCCAGGCGGCCTCGGGGGGCGGCTGCCCCTCCACCTCCTCTCCGCACCCGCGCTTTGCTGCGTGCGTGTGTGGGGGGCTCGGGGTGTCGGGGTGTCGGGGTGGGGTGGGGGTGTGTCTGGGTGCGCACGCCTGCGGCTGGCCCGTGGGACTGCGAGTGTTTGGGGCCCGCCTGGGCGGCATTGTGGGGTGCTGATCTGAGCACCTCGTGTGCTGAGCTCTGCGCTCCCCCTGGAGCCGCCTCCAGTGCCTCTGCCCGCCCGCCTCCCTTCCTCCTTCCCTTCCTTTCCGCACCTTGGTTGCTTTCAGCCCAAGATAACCTTAATGTTAGTCGGAGGGATGACTGCACAGACCCTGGGAGATGCTCTTGCCGCCCATCCCATTTGGACAAAGTTCAGGGATGGCCTGGCAGACACCTTGTCTTTTTTTCTAGAGGAAATCGGGTTTTTTTTTGTTTCCTTAATGATATTCTGGTTTACTTCAAAATAGTTTGCTTCAGGTGGGATTTTTTTTGTTCATCATACTTGGCTATTTAAAAAACGTTATTGTAAAGGGTTACGTAGGTCACACATGAATCTTTTTGAACAGTGTTTATGGCTTTTGTGAGTAGAGAAAACAGATGGCTCCCTGCGTTCACTCATCTAGTGGAGACGGTTGCCAAGTCCCTGGTTTTGAATGAGAAACCCTACATTTTAACTTTGTGTCCAGCAATCTGCAAATTAAAGATATGATACGAAATGATCTTAAATCACTAAATTTCAGATCCTCCTTTAGCTGAATTGCAACTATTGATTCAGCAGTGGCAAGTAAGGGAGAGGAAAACTTCATTTTCATTTGGATTAAAATCTCCGTGGACGTTTGTGTGTTGAAGGTTTCATTCTCCAATGCAAAGTTCAGAGTGGGTCTTTGAGTAACTGATTAGATTATAAGGGCTCTGCCCGCATCAACAGGTTAATTCTTGGTTAGATTCTTAACTTGATGGCAACTGGGAAGGGGAACCAAGTTGGAGGAAGAGGGTCACTGGGGATGTGCCTTTAAGGAAATGTGCCTGGTCATCTACTGGCCCTCTCTGCTTCACACTCACCATGAGTTGGGCAGCTTTCCTCTGCTGTTTCTCTTCATGATGTTCTACCTCACCACAGGCACAGAGTGGTGGGACCGAGTCACCAGGAAGCCACAGGGCCGGGAGCATAGCCTAGTAGTAGTGTGCTTGCCTGGTATTCACGAAGCCCTGGGTTCAATTCCTCAGTACCATATGCCCATAAAAAGCCAGCAGGTGGTGCTGTGGCTGAAGTAGAGCTATAATAGGCTGGAGAAAGCTCATGGACAGTGCCTGAGTTCAAGCACCAGGACTGACAAAAAAAAAAAAAAAATCCACAAGCAAAAAGACAGGTCTGGTTCGATTGGTACAGCACTAGCCAGGCAAGCGCAAGAGAGAAAGAAATCCCAGCCTTCAGAAGCTGTAAGACTGCTCTTTTTTTTCATATATTTTTATTGTAATTGATGGGTTACATTATTTATATTCATCAGATAATTGATTCACAAACATTGATACCCTTGCTCTTGTCTTGGTCCCCACTTCCCTACCCCCACCCCCGGCCCCATCTGCTCTTTTATAATCGATGTCAACAATAAAAGATGAAAACCGTGTCCCAAGTTACCCGTCGTGCACTGACCTCATCAGCCTACTGCGGACAGATGGACAAAACTTTCAAATGTAAGATTTTAGAACTCCACCTAGCTTTATCTTAACAGTCCCCCCGCCCGCCCCAACGGCTTAGAAATTTCCAACGTTTTACTGCTTTTCCACCTAGCAACGATAAAGGCCAGGGTTTGAACCCCAACACCGAAAACGGCAGGAGAAGTTACGCTGCGCCGGGGATGGGGGTTTCCGTGAGGGCAGTACCGCCTTCCTTCCTGCTTCCCCGCAGTACTGCAGGCTGTCGGCAGGTGGAACCTTCGCGTTGTTTCTCTTTATCCATTTTGGCCAGTTAAAGCATCCCGTCCAGCAGCGGGTGGTGGGGTAAACCTCCACGCCGCGGTGGGGAGAGCTTCGATCCTGAGGTCCAGGCCGGCCTGGGGTACGGGGAGAGACTCAGAAAAAACCACCAAGGCCCCGCAGCCACGCCCGCGGCGCTTCCACGAAGGGGCCGCGCAATCTAAGGCGTTCGGGGGTCAGTGGGGCTCGGATCCCCAGCCGATGGGAGGATCGAGCCTCTCCCCCTCCCCGTTTCCCGTCGGGTTCCTGCCGCGCCTGCGCAGCCGCTCAGGGCATCACGTGGTCGGCTTCCGGTTGAAGCCAGCGCCGCCATCTTTGTTCCTGGCAGCGCCCGCTACAGGATACTGCAGGAGAGTGTCTGAACTGGAGCTGCGTTGCCTTCCGGTCCCTGTGCGCAAATGCGGAAGTGCGCTGGCCAGAGGTGACTGGTTTCCGGCCCGTGGTGCAGCCCCGGCTTCCCGGAGACGTGTAACGGACTGGGGGCCGCGGCCATGGCCGAGAAGAAGAGTAACGGCGGCGGCGCCTCCACCTCCTCGACGGGGACGAACTTGCTCTTCTCCTCCTCGGCCACGGAGTTCAGTTTCCACGTGCCCTTCATCCCTGTCACTCAGGCCGCGGCCGCCTCGGCCTCTCTGCTCCTGCCCGGAGGTGGGAGAGGGCGTGCTGGGGCGGTGCGGGCGGGGGCGCGGGTCCGGACCCCACGCGCGCCCCGGGTCGCCTGTCGGGGCCGGCGGCGGCGTGAAGGGGCCGGGGACCGAGAGCCCAGCGGCAGGCAGGGCCGGGTGACGGAGCTCGCGCTCCCGGGAAGGAGCCGCCCCCCGACTCCCCCCTCCCCGCCCCAAGTTTTGTGGAGTACTGGAGCAACGCGGTGGGAACCTGCTGGCCGCGGGGTGCGGGCAGGGTTCAGGCTAGACAGTGGCACTGCCCTGGTGCAGGTGGCACGCCGTCCTCGCGGGGACTCCCAGGCTGTCTCCTGAGGGGCGCAGGAGGCCTCTTCCAGGGTGGAGAGGGTCCCCTCTTGAGGACACAGCAGGCGGACAGACAGTGTCTCCCCTCCTAGCGTGGTTGCAGTGTAGAGACAGAATGCCTTCCTCGTTTTTCAAGACCCCTAGGAAGTGCTTTATTCTCCCTCAGGCCCCACGCCTGAGAGAACACCTCCAAGCCGTTCGTATTGTCTAGGGCCATTGCTTTGTGATGCTTCTGTGGCATAACCCAGACCATAGTGTCTAGGGGGCACAGACTGGCCCTGTCAGAAACTCACTTCATAACCTCAGGCATGCTACCTTACCCATTGGTGCTCCGGTTTCCATGTATGGTCACATTCCTAGAGTTGTCGTGAGTAATGAGGTGATGTCTGTAAAACACTGAATATATAGTGCTTAGCAGGTAGTGTTATAGAAGTGTTTGTCAATGGAACGTGTCTGCCACTCTACTTGAACCCTTTTATTTCCAGGGTCGTGTCCATTGTTTAGCACCTGTGTCCTTATTTATATGCCGAAGTCCCCTTCTCCCCCGTGAATAATTTGTTACTGTTTGTAAGACTAAGGAAAGTTTCATGGAGAAGTGGAGAAAGACATACTGAAGCAGCTTTATGCAGAAGTATCCTTTTCTTGTATTTCTTCTTGATGCTTGTTACTCTGCCTGATATGTACCCATGCTTATTTATCCTACCCCACTAGAATGTAAGCTCCATGAAAGCAAGGTGTATGTCGTGTGTCCAGAAATGCGGTATTGGGCAGATATTTGTTGAATGCATGCCATTTAGGCTGTGATTGGGATGTTAGGCACTCTTGTCTTTGATGTATTGGCACTGCTGGAAGAAGTGCTGTGAGAGGACTGGGGAATAGATCAGGTCTTATATATTTTTGTAGGAACTGTTTTTAGAACTTTCTTTAACAAATACTTTCCCCTCTAAAAAAGGTTTCATAATTAGAGAACCCTTTAGATCGTATCCAGAGGCAAGAAAGAGGTTGTCTCCGTGGGAGCAAAAGAGATACTAGGATTCAGTTTCATACATTGAACAACCATGGCCTGAGCAGCTTCTGTTTGCCAAATCCTGTTCCAGGTGTCAGGGAAGCACAGATAGCGGACAGTTCTGTCCACAGTGGCGGCATAGCATGTATAGCTACACAGATACCTACCTGGTAAGCATGTATGATACTGTTCAGAACAGCCAGAAAGAAGGATGGATGGACTGCTGTAAATGTTGTGGGTCTTAAGGGACGGCACAGGGAACAGATGTCCCTTAGGCCTTAGGTCCATTAGGACATGGTATCTGAGTTGAATCTGAAGGATACATAGAAATGAGGGAGTCTGGAGCTGTGAGAAAACCTGCAGAAAATTTGGCAGGATATTGATAGGGAACATGGAACAGGATGGATCTCTCCCCTCTTTTCTCTCCTTTACCCCAGTGCCCCCTCTCTTCTTCAAGTGGATCACTGAGTAGAGTATGTGCAGGGGTGTGGGTGGCTCTAGAGGGTCATGACTTCACATGCTATACAAGGAGTTTATAGTTCCTCCTATGGGCAGCCTTTGAATGATTTTCAACAAGACAGTGAAATCAGAGTTGTGTTAACAAAGAGGTTATACTGGAATAAGGCTGAGCTGTAGCAAGAGGAATTAGAGTACGGCCATTGTACTTCAGGCAGGAGTGAATGGTCCTGTAGCCCAAATGGGCCGCAATGATATGAAGGGCCATGAAGAGAAGGTTGTCTTTTAGCCGAGAGGTCCATTTTTGTTCAGTGTTAGTGTCAAGACTGGGCTCTGAACCTGGCATGTAGTGAGTACTGTGTATTTCTTGAATGAGTATCTGGCTGGCTGAATGGAAGGTCTGAAGATTCTGGTTGCAGTCTAGTTGGATGTTGGTAAACTGTTGGGATAGTGAGGTCTGGTAAAAGGATACAGGGTAGTGAAGGTCATCCATCAACGTAAGGGTTATTAAGTTTGAAGTATATGCGGCTGGATCTGCTGGAATTATTGGGGATGTAGTTGGAGTACGTGAGGGCAGTGTAAATTTGGAACAGTTTTGAGTGTTGCAAGTATATTAGTTCCTTTGGAAAGTGTCTCTGAGGTGAGACTAGCAGGGTTTTGAGGTCATGATTTCATTTATAATTGATACTTATTAGAAGTATCTTGCTTGGACCAAGTAGATCTCAAGAATCTTAACTGGTGAAGGATACCAACAGATTTTTCCAATGCAAGTAAAGTTCACAGGACTACAAAGAAGGGTTGGAACTGGAAATCCTCTAGACTTGCAGAGTGGCTCAAATAGTAGAGAGCCTGCTTGGCAAGCGTGATGCCTTGAGTTCAAACCCCAGTATCACATGTATGCAAAAAGAAATATATCTGAAAAGTAGAAAGATGCTAGTAGACATAGGGCCTTGTGTTGAAAAGGGATATTTTTAGTTTAATCACAAAGCCAGGCACCGTGGTTTATGTCTGTGATCCTAGCTACTCAGAAGTCTGAGATCTGAGGATTACTGTTCAATTGAGGCCAAGTTCAGGCCGGAAAGTCTATGAGTCTCTTATCTCCAATTAACCACCAGAAAACTGGAAGTGGTGCTGTGGCTTAAAGAAGAAGAGTGCTAGCCTTGAGCAAAAAGAGCTTAGCTTAGCAAAAAGAGCAGCTATGCTTTGAGTTCAAGCACCATGACTGACAAAACAAACAGGAGGGTTTTTTTTTGATTTTTTGTTTGCCCCCCCCCTCCCTCCCTCTCCCTCCCTCTCTCTCTCTCTCTCTCTCTCTCTCTCTCTCTCTCTCTCTCTCTCTCTCTCTCTCGTTTGAGACTAGCCCACGCTGGTCTCAAACTTATCAGCTTTTCTGCCTGCTTCAGTCTCTCAAATAACTGGAACTACAGTTTTGAATAATGTGGTATTGAATAATTCTGAAGGATAATCCTGAATGCCATAATCTGAGTTATGGCATTGAAATCATGGCCAAATGTGTCTCATGGAGTATTTAGTGAAATTGGTGTGTATGAAATAAAGTGGAATAGAGTAGAAGCTCAAGGCAGAAGTTCTCTGAGCCTAGTGGCCTTTTTTCAGCAGAGGTGAAGGAGGAACTCAGGGCTTTGTCAGGTCTCTTAAGGGCAGGGCCATCGTATTACTGGATGCTAGGAATGGGTCCACTGTACCGATGGACTCCGTACCCTAGCAGTAGATAAGTGGTATCCAGGTAGGAGAAGGGTATATTAATGAGAAAGAGGAAAGCTGCAAGCTTAAGGGCTTATAAAAATTTAGTAGTGGGGACTTTTGAGGTCATAGGGAAGGAAAATGAAGAGAAAATGAGTTGATAATACCTACAGTGAAGATCAAAAGAAAGTGAGAGCTTCCCTTACTTAGAGAAGTGACTTTTCTGGTTATTTGGTGTTCTATAAAAACTAATTATCTGGTTGTGACACTGCATGATTTAAGGATAACATAATTGATGCCCTACTTTGCCTTGGGAATACGAGTACCACATGTTCATTTACTTCTATTATCCTTGCTTTATAAGGAAGAGCCTGACACACCCATTCTTGTCAACAGAGCTGATGTTTATAGTTTCTCCTCATGGTTGAGAAATAAAATATGTAGTAAAATTATCTGGGTTATAGAGCATATTTATTTGAAAAGTATGAAGGGAGTACCCATGTGTTAATAATAGTGATTATCACTGAAAGGCAGATTTGTAAATTATGATCTTTTTCTTTGCTTTTGATTTTTTTCTGATTTATATTTTCATTTCAAAGAGAAAAGTGGTTTTTGTTTTGTTTTGTGCTGGTACCGGGGCTTGAAGTCAGAGTCTGGGAGCTGTCCCTGAGCTTTTTCACTCAAGGATGGCACTCTACCACTTGAGCCATAGCTCCATGTCCTGCTTTTTGGTGTTAATTATAAATAAGAGTCTCATGGACTTTCCTGCCTGGCTGGCTTTGAACAGCAATCCTCAGATCTGTCTCCTGAGTAGGATTATAGGCATGGGCCACTGACACCTGACTTAAGAGAAATGTTTTTGAAGAAGAAAAGATCTTGCTTTTCTTCCTCTGCAGAACTAGACAATAGAATAACAATTAAGACTACTAATTGTTGGCTTTTGTAGAAGACCATAAGAACTGCTGGGTCCTTTAAACCATGGATCTCCTATTCTGTTTCAGAAGATGCCACAGATGTTGGTGAGGAGGACAGCTTCCTTGGTCAGACTTCGACACACATGTCCACCCCACAGACATTTAGTTACTTTCCTCAGGTATCAAGCAGCAGTGATCCTTTTGGGAACATTGGACAGTCACCATTAACAATGACAGCAACATCGCTTGGACAATCCACTTTTTCCAGGCCCCCGGCTGCTCTGCCTTTTACAACTGGGTCCCAAGATGGGTTAAATGCATTTCTACCATCTGTTTCAAAGGGTCCGTATGGTGCTCAACCTTCATCGCAGATGGAAATAAGTACATATTTGCCTTCTCAGCCCAGTAGTCTCCCTCCTTCAAGTTTTGGGATTCCACCTCAAGGAAAACCCCAACAAGGATACAACCCCTATCGCCATACCCCTGTCAGTAGCAGGGTGAATCCCTATATTACACCCCCACAGCTGCAGCAGAGCCAAACTCCAGGCCATCCCTTCCATCCTCCACCCTCTGGACCCCCTGTGCAGACGTACCAGGTGCCCCCAGGACCTTTGCCACCGGTATGTAGTCAGGCTTTATGTTCTAAAAGCCACTCTTAATTTTTCTTTTCTTACTTAGCTGATGTTATGTAAAAGCTATGTGTTTCATAATATATACTAGGACAAAATACTTTTCTAGCTTACTAGGTTTTTTTTGTGATATTAAGTATGGAACTTATGCTTATACATGCTAGGTAGGCAAGAACTCTATTATTGGGTTACCTACCCTACCATTTCATTAATTAGTTTTAGACTTTTTTTGTGTGTCAGTTGTGGGTCTTGAACCTTGGGTTTGGGTGGTATCCCTGAGCTCTTCAGCTCAAGGCTACTGCCCTCCCCCTTGAGTCACAGCACCACTTCTGGTTTTCTAGTGGTTAATTGTAGACAAGAGTCTCAGTCTTTAGTGCCCAAGCTGGCTTTGAACCACAATCCTCAGATCTCAGCCTCTGGAGTAGGCTAAGACATTTTAGTTTGAATTTTACTTACTTTTTCAGAAGTGTTTGTAGTGCTGAGGATCAGTCTGAGGGTCCTGCATGTTCAGCCTTCTTTTCAACCCTCTTAAATTTTGAGACAGGGACTTATGAAATTGCCCCATCAAGACTTGAACTCTTTATCCTCCCACATCAGCCTCCAGGGCAGCTGGTAGGTGTGAGGGCCTATTCTTTAATAGACAGCTGGGATTCTAGGTGTGTGCCAGAGAGCCCATTCTTTTATAAGCTTTGTACTTTGAAGTAAATATAAATGTAGACTAAGACATGGCTCATATCCTAGTTTAGGTAATCTTTTTATTAAAGTAATAATTGACCTTGCTTACTAGCTATATACTGATAAGGCCAGATTTTAGTGTCAGATATAAATACTAAATGTCATCTAGAACTATGTGAGAATTATGGATGAATAGCCAGCTTCTCATTTTTTTTTTTTTTTTTTGCCAGTCCTGGGCTTGAGCTCAGGGCCTGAGCACTGTCCTTGGACTTTCTCAAGGCTAGAGCTCTACCACTTGAGCCTCAGCACCACTTCCGGCTTTTTTCTATATATGTGGTACTGAGGAATCGAACCCGGGTCTTCATGCATGCTAGGCAAGCACTTTAACCATTAGGCCAAACTCCTGGCCCTCATCTTTTAATTTTACTAGTCAATGAAGATACTGTTATAATGATTAAAATTGTATTCTCCATTTATTTATATTTGTGGGGCTTGGATCCACAGAGGCAGAGTCTTGTCTCAAGGGTGATGATGGAATAACGTTTGTATGAGGAACATTTTATGAAAGTCCTTTATTCCCTTTGCTTAATGGACTTCTGGAGAAAAAGCAACTGAATTGAAAGTCAAGGAAGGGAATTATTAAGAACATGACCTACTGGCAGAAATTGTTCCCTCAAGTAGGATTTCTCTTTCTCAGGGCTCCATTTTATTTTCTTTTTCTTTTCCTTTTTTTTTTTTTTTTTTTTTTTTTTTGGCCAGTCCTGGGGCTTGAACTTAGGGGTCTGGGCACTGTCCTTGAACTTGTTTTGCCAAAGGCTAGTGCCATATCACATGAGCCAGAGTGCCAGCTCCATCTTTTTCTGTTTCTGTGTGCTGAGAAATAGATCCCAAGGCTTCATGCATGGTAGGCAAGCATGCTAGCACTAAGCCACATTCCTAGCCCTTTAATTTTATCATTTAAATTCCAGCTTTACACAGGTTCTTGACAGTGTTACATTTTAACATATTGGAAAGTAACCATGAGGCTGGTAATGTGGCTTAATGATAGAGTGCTCTTGCCTAGTATGCATGAAGCCCTGTGATTGATTCCTCAGTACCACATAAGCAGAAAAAGCTGAAAGTGGTGCTGTGACTCCTGTGGTAGAGCGCTAGCTTTGAACAAAAGAAATTCAAGGACAGTGTCCAGACTCTGAGTTCAAGCCCCAGGACTGGCAAAAAAAAAAAAAGAAAGTAACCATAGTCTTACTTAATAGATTGTAGCACACTGGTTATAATTTGCTGAGTTAATTTGAAGATTTTAAAATAATTTTTAAATGGTAATTTAAAATTTAAACTTAGAAAAACATAAGTAGGACAAAGAATATTCTAATATCCTTTATCCAAGTGTATCTATTATTAATGTTTTAGCAATTTAAAAAATTAAAGCATTTTTATTTTTGCCTCCTATGTAGCTGGGATTACAGGTGCGAGTCATCTCTTATCTCCAGTTAACTGCCAGAAAGCTGGAGATGGCGCTGTGGCTCAAGGGGTAGGGTGGTAGCCTTCAGCTGAAGAGCTCAGGGGCAACGCCCAGGCCCAGAGTTCAAGCCCCACGACCAGCAGAAAATGTGTGTGTGTATATACATACATACATATATATATATATATATATATATATATGAGAAAATCTTAGAAATAGAATGTCTGAACTGGACATTCGTGGCTCACACTTGTAATCCTAGCTACTTTAGAGGTTAAGAACTGAGGATTGTGCTTCAAAGCCAGCCCAGATATAAAAGTTTAAGATTCTGATTTCCAGTGTACCAACAAAAAGTCCTAAGTGGAACTATCGCTGAAATGGTAGAATACTAGCTTTGGGCAAAAAGGGAAGGAGTGAGGGAGGGAAAGAAGGAAGGAATATCTGAGTTAAAGAATATATGTGCTATAAATATTAAATGCATTTAGAAGGCTTATTGATATCTGTGAAGTTTTCCATTTACTTTGCCACCTGTATGGAAAAGTCTAGTTCATTTTACCACTGCTATAAGGGTATTAGATTTTAAGTATTTACTTATTTTGCTTTGGGGTCCAGTATACTAAATAGTCTAGGAATAGATGTAGGATTATTATTACTAATAACAGTTTGAGTCTGAAGCACGTAGCAAGCCATATATTTTGGACATGTTATGATGGTCTTTATTGTTTCTTCAGGTTCCTCCTTCAGTACAGTCACCAGCACAGCAGCAGATCCTTGCTAGACCTGCAGGCCCGCCTATGCAGGGACCACCTCCTTTTGTACTTCAGAACCAGTATGAACCAGTACAGCCCCACTGGTTCTACTGCAAGGAAGTGGAATACAAACAACTCTGGATGCCTTTCAGTGTGTTTGACTCTTTGAATCTTGAAGAAATCTACAACTCAGGTAAGTATCTTATGTTGCATTCCTGTTTGGTTTTAGGAAGAGAAGGAATGAAGAACATTTATCCTTGGGCTGGTTTTGTGACTACCAGATTCCTTAATCTAAAGACACTCCCGACTTCCTTTAAGGTGATGATACTAACATACATCCTGAGTTATCTGAACCAAGAATTGGAAGAAAGGATTTATTAATTTTCCTTGTTTAAATGGTGTTTTAACTCAGAGTAAGTCATTTATGATCAGTTTTGTTTTTCATAATTCTTTTACCCTCATTTTTTTTGCCAGTCCTGGAGCTTGAATTCAGGGCCGGAGCACTGTCCCTGAGCTTTCTCAAGGCTAGAGCTCTACCACTTGAGCCACATCACCGTTTCTGGCTTTTTCTATGTATGTGGTACCAAGGAATCGAACCTGGGCCTTTGTGCATGCTAGATAGGCACGCTACCACTAGGCCAAACTCCTGGCCCAAATTTGTAATTTAGTATTAGTAAACATTTTCTGTGGAATTCCAGTTTGTGGAGATGCTCTGTGGAATGTGTTCTGTGTCAGATAGCAGTTTGAAAATGTTGCTTGCTATATACTTTTTAATATGCTGCACAGAAGTGCATTGGGCTCTGGGAAGTCTTGTAGTATACAATATGGCTCTTTATCCTCATATTTATTTGATCACAGGACTTAAGAACTATCTAGTATTCTCTAGCAATACGTTCATGAAGTATTACTGCTTTGAGAAACTGCGACAATAAATTATTTCCGTTATTTCTAACCAATTGACTGGAGTCATAGTTTTGAGCAACACAGATTAATTATTGCTTAGTTAATAGTCTTTACGTTTTGAGTAATCGTCATTGCCATTTTCAAATAATCACTGTGATGGTCGGGGGAAATGTGGTCTTTTGTTCTTTAGTCCAGCCAGACCCGGAGAGTGTGGTACTAGGCACTGACGGTGGTCGCTATGACGTTTACCTCTATGACCGGGTGAGGAAATCTGTGTATTGGGATGAGGAGCCGACCGAAGTGAGGCGCTGTACTTGGTTTTACAAAGGGGACACCGACAGCAGATTTATTCCCTACACAGAGGACTTCAGTGAAAAACTAGAGGTATGTGCACTTTACTTCCTTTGCTTTTTTTTTTGTCCGTTGTGGGGCTTGGACTCTGGGCCTGGCTGCTGTCCCTGAACTCTTCAGCTCAAGGCTAGCATTCTACCACTTGAGACACACGCCATTTCTGGTTTTTTGGTAGTTATTTGGAGATAAGATTTTCATAGACCTTCATGCTAGGGCTGGCTTTGAACTGAGATCCTCCTGAGTGGCTAGGATTATAGGCATGAGCCACCAGTGCCTGGCTCCTTTGCATTTCTTTACAGGACATCTAGTGGAGCCTTAGGTGACACTATTATAGTTCCTGACTTGATTTACAAGACAACTTGTCTTAATGTTGTTCACACACATACAAAAAAGGGTGGGGGGAAGGCTGATATTGTAGCCTAGTGTTAGAGTGCTCACCTAGCATGTACGAAACCCTGGGTTTTATTCCTCGGTGTCACATACACAGAAAAGGGGGAAAGTGGTGCTGTGGCTTAGGTGGCAGAGCACTAACCTTGAGCAAAAAGTGTTCAAGGACAGTGCTCAGGCCCTGAGTTCAAGCCCCAGGACTGGCAAAAAAAAAAAAAAAAAAAAAAAAAAAGAACAAATAAGAAAAATTTGGCCACAATCTTAATAAATTAAACTCTACCTTTAAAAAAAATAGTATTTTTTGTTGTTGTAGTTGGTCATGGATCTTCAACTCAGGACATAGGTGCTGTCTCTGAGCTTTTTTTTTTCCTTTTTTTGCCATTCCTGCACTTGAGCTCAGGGCCTGAGCACTGTCCTTGGATTTTTCTCAATGCTAGAACTCTACCACTTGAGCCTCAGCACCACTTCTGGCTTTTTCTAAGTATGTGGTACTAAGGAATTGAACCCCAGTCTTCGTGCATGCCAGGCAAGCGCTCTACCCCTAGGCCAAACTCGCGGTCCCTCTGAGCAATTTTTTGCTCAATACTAGCTCTCTACTTTGAGCCACAGCGACACTTTCTATTTTTGAGAGAGTAACTGGAGATAAAGAGTCTCATAAGAACTTTTTCCTCCTGGCTTCAAACCTTGATCCTCAGATCTTAGCCTCCTGAGTAGCTAGGATTACAGGTGTGAGCCACTGGCACCTGGCTTTAAAATATTTTCTAATGCTCAACATCCCTGACTATAAAGGAAATGCAAACCAAAACAACTTTGAGATTCCAGCTTACCCTAGTTAGACTGGCCAATATGGTGAAACCGAACAACAAATGCTGGTGGTGATATAAGGAAAAAGGAATCCAAATGCACTGTTGGTAGGAATGTAAAGCTGGTTCAGTCACTCTGAATTGAGGTGTGGAGAGTTTTGTTGGTGATGGTGCTGTGTTTGTCTTTTTGGTTCTTCAGTCTGTCTTTTGAGTGGGGGAAGGGGACCATGGAAATGGAGGAAGAATCAACACATGCAGTCATGGCACTCAGTGGAAAATGAAACATGCAATTTGTGGGTAGGGATAGAAAGGGAGAATGAGAAAAGCAAAGGAAGGGTGACATTGTCCAAAAAGAAATGTGCTCATTACCTGACTTATAAAGTGGTAACCTCTCTATACAACACCGTAATAATAACAATGAAATTATACTAAAAATATTTTTAGGCTGTTTTCCTCTATAAACATGTATACACACACACACACACACACACACACACACATATTTACTTATTTATTTTTGGTGGGTCATGGGGATTGAACTCGGCCTGGGTGCTGTCCCTGAGATCTTCAACTCAAGGCTACCGCCCTACCCTTGAGCCAAGCCCCACTTCCCATTTTCTAGAGCTTAATTGGAGATAAGAGTCTCAGGTCCTCTTGTGCCCAGGCTGGCTTTGAATCTTGATCCTCAGATCTCAGCCTTCTGAGTAGCTAGGATTACAGGCATGAGCCACTGCATCTAGCTGCAAACATGTATTTTAACAACTACAGATTTTTTTTTCCCCATGTACATACCTTTGTGTGTATATCTTTGTTATCTTGTTTTCTTTTCTTGTTTAGTTGTATAATTACAGTTTTTAGACATCATCAGTTATACCTGCTCTAGGGACATTGAACGCTAATAGTATATTAGTGACTTGAAATGTTGTTCTGTCACCAAATCCATGAGCAAAAATAAACAAACCAGAACTGCTATTACTGTGATTTTTGTTAGCATCATAGATTTTGTTTTCCTCCATACTTTGTCCTGATGTGATACCGATTTTCATGGTGAATTATGTTTCTGTTATTGTAGGCTGAGTATAAAAAGGCTGTCACCACAAATCAGTGGCACCGAAGATTAGAGTTTCCCAGTGGAGAGACCATTGTTATGCACAATCCAAAGGTAATGTGCTTTTTCTTTCTTTCCTTTTTTTGGTCAATCTTGGTGCTTGGGCTAGGTTGTGTCTTTAAGCTTTTTCACTCAGATCCAGCTCTCTTGTACTTAATGCCACAGTGTCACTTCCAGTTTTCTAGTAATTATTTGGAGATAAGAATCTTATGGACTTTCCTACCCAAGCTAGCTCAACCTGTGATCCTTAGATATCAGCCTCCTGAGTATCTAAGTGGTACTTTTTTTTTTTTTCTTTCCAGTTCTGGGGCTTGAACTCAGGGCCTAGGCACTGTTGCTGACTGAGCTTTATCTAGAGCTCTGCCACTTGAGCCACAGCACCACTTCTGGCTTTTTCTGTTTATATCGTACCCAAGGAATTGGACCCAGGGCTTTGTGCATGCTAGGGAAGCACTCTACCACTGGGCCACACTCCCAGCCCTAAGTGCTGCTTTTTTGAAGATACTAAGGTGTTAGGGTCATTTTCATAATTATTCTGCTATATGTAGGTGATATTTTCTGCAATGTGAGTATGTAATAATTGTATTAAGAAAAACAGTTTACTGCATTTTATTTATGTAAGCACAAACAATTTAAATTTATCACATGATGCTTCCATTTGGTGACATGTTAACTGAGGCTTAGTATGCACCACAGAAGTAACGTGATAATTTTTTCACTTGATTAGAGGTGTGCTAAATTTTTCTCTAAAGGTCTAGGGAATAAGACTTTGCAGGCCATCTGGTTTCTGTACTTACAAACGTTGCCATTTTATTAGAAGCAGCCAGAGTCACAGCACCAATTTCATTTAGGAAACTCTGTCTCCTGTTTACCAGCAAAAGGCTGGAAATAAATCTATGGCTCATGTGGTAAAACACTAGCCTTGAGTATAAAAGCTCAGGGACACTACCCAGGCCCTGAGTTCAAGCCCCAGGACTGGCACACACAGAAAAAAATCATTCATTGATTCATTATATTTTAATTTATCTTGGGCTTTAGGTCCTGTGTGTGTGGGGAGGGGGGGGGCGGTGGGGGGTTGGCGCCAGGACTTGAACTGAGGACCTGAGAGCTGTCTCTTAACTTTTGCCTTTTTTTTTTTTGCCAGTCCTGGGCATTTTTTAGTTCAGGGCCTGAGCACTGTCCTTGGCCTTTCTCAAGGCTAGAGCTCTACCACTTGAGCCACAGCACCACTTCTGGCTTTTCTATGTGTGTGGTACCAAGGAATCGAACACAGATCTTCATGCATGCTAAGAAGCACTCTACCCTAGGCCAAACTCCTGGCCCCCGCTTTTGCTTTTTTTATTCAAAGCTGGTGCACTACATTTGAGCCTTACTTCTAAGTCTGGCTTTTTGTTAGTCATTGGAGATAAGAGTCTCTCTCAGTTTGCCTGGCTGGCTTTGAACCACAGTCCTCAGATCTCAGTTTCCTGAATTGCTAGGATTACAGGTATGTCACTGCTCCTGGTGAATTCCAGGGCCTTGCCTGGAGTCACATTTACCTCTCAGGGTTATAGTTTAGATAAAGTAAAAGTTAAATGCAAAAGCATTTAACATTGGGCTTGGGGTATGATAGTTTCTCAGAACACAGGCTGTTTATTTTTACAGAAAAACAAAGTAACTTACTTAGTATAATAGTTCCTGTAAGTCTTTGTTGACATTGAAGTAAAACTTAAAAATATTTAGATGCCCACAAAATTTAAGCAGTATATGACTTCTCTTGTTCTTAGAAAAAAGTTTGATACATAAAAAAATTAAACAGTATAAAAATATACAAGGAAGTAAATGAAAAGTAAAACACTTCCTCTTCCCCCCCTTTTCTATCTACCTATGTATCCATGTATCCATGTATCTGTCTGTCTGTCTGTCTCTCTCTCTTTCTCTCTCTCTTTCTCTCTCTCTCTCTCTCTCTCTATCTATATCTGTATCTGTATTTGTATCTATATCTATATCTATCTCTCTATATATTTGGTTTGGTTTTGTTAGTGCTGTGCAGGATTTGAACCCAAGGCCTATACCTAGTAGATAAGTGCTCTTTCACTTGAGCCATGTCCCCAGCCTCAATGCCCATACTTAACCACCTCCCCCCTTTTTTTTTCAGGAGGTATTGTGGTTTGAATTCAGGTTCTTATGCTTCCAGCCAAGTACTCTCTACCACTTCAGCTTTACTCCAGTCCTTTTACTTTTAGGGTGTTTTTTAGATAAGATCTTGTGCTAACTCCCAAGTAGCTGGGATCACAGGCATGAGCCACCATGTCCTACCATGTTGTTGTTGTTGTTTTTTGCTGGTCCTGTTCTTGGGTTTTCTCAAGGCTAGAGCTCTACCACTTGAACCACAGTACCACTTCTGGCTTTTTTCTGTGTATGTGGTACTGAGGATTCAAACTTGGGTCTTTGTGTATACTAGGCAAGCACTCTACTACTGGGCCAAACTCTCAGCCCCTACTACATTGTTTTTAAAGAAAAAAGTCTGTATGGCACAGAGCTAAATTTAGTTAGTTGATTTAATGGAATAGATTTCTTCTTAGAGCTTTTTTTTTTTCGGGAGGCGGGGGACATTCAGTTTTTGTTAGTGAAGTTAAATTTGTCAGTTACTTGGGAGCCTTGTCATTCAAAGAATTTTGTCTAACTTTTTTTTTTTGGTCGGTCATGGGACTTGAACTCTGTGCCTGGGTGCTGTCCCTGAGCTCTTCAGCTCAAAGCTACTACCCTACCACTTGAGCCACAGCACCACTTCTGATTTTCTAGTGGTTAATTATAGGTAAGAGTCTCATGATCTTTAGTGCCCTGGCTGGCTTTGAACCTCGATCCTCAGATCTCAGCCTCCTGAATAGCCAGGATTACAGGTGTGAGCCACCTCACCCAGCTCCTAACATGTTTTTATAAGATAGATTTCTTAGCTGCAGATAACTTGGCCTTGATTTGTTCTTTATAAATACGGAGGTTTTAGTTTTGTTTTGTTTTTTCCCAGTCCTGGGGCTTGAACTCCGGGCCTGGGCATTGTCCTTGAGCTTTCTCAAGGCTGGTGCTCTACTACTTGAGCCACAGCACCACTTCCGGTACCAAGCAATGGAACCTAGGCAAGCACTCTACCACTAGGCCACACTCCCAGCCCCTAAGTAGGGAGTTCATTTGTTAGATTTAAAAAATCTTCAAAGTAAGCTGGGTGCCTGTGGTTCACACCTTTAATCCTGCTATATCAGGAGGCTGAGATCTGAAAGTCGTGGTTTGAAGCCAGCCAGACAGAAAAGTCCCTGTGAAATTCTTATCTCCAATTAACCACTCAAAACTTGGAAGTGGCTGGTGAATGTAATGTAACCCTTCTATTAATTACAATAAAAAATATATGGAAAAAAATTGGAAGTGGGCAGTGGTTCTAAGTGGTAGCCTTATGTAACAGAGCTCAGAGACAGTACCTAGACTCTAAGTCCAAGCCCCACAACTGATGAAAAAACAAGCCCCACAACTGATGAAAAAAAAAATCTTCAAGATGTACTTTTGCTTTTTTATTTATGTGTGGTACTAGCAATGGAACCCAGGATTACTTTTGATTTAGTTATATAATTTTTCATCATGAGCATTGGAAATGATGATATTGATTTATTTGGTTTTGATGGTTAACATCAGCAGAAGTCTTAACAAAATTTGTTTGGGAGCATAGTACTTCTACTTGATTTATAAGCTGTTCATACTTAAGCATAGCTTACTCTGCTGAAATAACGTTACTTAACCTGTCATGGGAAAGAATCTGGAAATGAGCTCTGTAATAATTCTATTGTGTCCCAAAGGTTATTGTGCAGTTCCAGCCTTCCTCAGTGCCTGATGAGTGGGGGACTACTCAGGATGGACAGACAAGGCCCAGGGTGGTGAAACGTGGGATTGATGACAGCCTTGACGAGATTCCTGATGGTATGTGTAGTTTGTTTAGGTGTCAAGTCTTTTACAAAGTCTTCTTTATTTTAGCATCATTCTTTTTTTTTCTTCATACTTTTTTATTGTAATTAATAGAAAGGTTACAGTTATATTCGCCAGACAGAAGGTGCACGGGTGCATTACTTCACACACATTAATACCACTTTCTCATGTTTTGTCCCCATTTCCCTCCCTCCACCCCCTTCCTCATTCTTTTTTTTTTTTTATTGTATTTTATTGTTAGGATAATGTATTAGAGAGGTTATAGTTACATTCATCAGGTGGTAGGTACATTATTTCTTGAAACAATACCCCTTCTCATGTTTTTGTCCCCCTTTCCTTCCTCCCTCTCTCCCCCTTTTTTTTCCTTTTGTGGTTTTTGAACTTTGGGGTGCTGTCCCTGAGCTCTTCAGCTCAAGGCTAGTGCTCTACCAGTTGAGCCATAGTGCCACTTCCAGTTTTCTGGTGGTTAATTGGAGATAAGAGTTTCATGGACTTTTGTGCCTGGGCCACCTTTGAACTGCAGTTCTCAGATCTCAGCCTCTTGAGTAGCTAGGATTATAGGAATGAGCCACGAGCACTGGCTTGATTATTCTTTAGAAGGATGAAAAAGACAAGTTCTTAGGATGACCTATCATAGCACTTGGAAGTTATCCACTTGGGTACAAACCTAGCTTTTATTCTTTCACTATTTTATTTCTTTCAGCTTGAACTCAGGGACTGGGCACTGTTGTTGGCCTTTCTCAAGGCTAGTGCTCTACCACTTGAGCCACAGCACCACTTCTGGGTATGTGCTACGGGGAATTGAACCCAAGGCTCCAGCATGCTAGGCAAGCACTTTACCACCTAGCTCCTTTTTTTAAAGTTTTATGTTGACTAATTACTTTTTCTATGTGGGGCTGAGGTTTTGTTTTCTCCTTTTAAATTTTTTTTAAGTTTTTAAAATTATTATAAAAGGTGATGTCCAAAGGGATTACAGTTACATAAATCAGATAAAAAGTGCATTTCTTTTTGGACAATGTCACCTCTTCCCTCTTCTTTTCACACCTCCACCCCCCCTTTTTTTTTATATTAAATATTGAACCCAAAGCCCGTGTCCATGATAAGCCTCCAATCACTGTGCTTAGGAGTTCTGAAAAGATCTCAAGAGGATGGAACACTGTAGATACAAAATTCCAAACCACATATTGATGGGTTTTGTGTGCAGAGAACTTGCTTCTCTACCTTTTCGTCTCATATATGCCTAGTTGGACAAAGTACTCTAATTTGGCATAAGGTAAAACTTACTGTAATACTAAAAAGAATATTTGATGGATTTGGCTATTTGATTAATAAAACTCAGATTCTCGATTTAAAAATTTTTTTAATAGGGGAAATGCCTCAGGTGGACCACTTGGTGTTCATGGTGCATGGCATTGGGCCTGTGTGTGACTTGCGCTTTAGAAGCATTATTGAATGTGGTAAGTAGTAAGTATTTTGTTGTGTTTTTGTTCCTAGAATGATTTAAGAACTAATAAAAGAACTTGTTTGTTTGTTATTTTTAGTATCGCGATTGAGCTCAGGGCCTGAGTGCTGTCCCTGAGGTTTTTTGCTCTAGGCTAGCACCCTACCACTTTGAGCCATAGCTCCATTTCTGGTTTTTTGGTGGTTAATTGGAAATAAGAGTCTCATGGACTTTGCTGCCTGGACTGGCTTTGAACCATGATCTTCAGATCTCAGTCTTCTTCTTT
This sequence comes from Megascapheus bottae, assembly GCF_031878675.1. NCBI lineage: Eukaryota > Metazoa > Chordata > Mammalia > Rodentia > Geomyidae > Megascapheus > Megascapheus bottae. Next base: position 8,828,810 of record NC_143523.1, on the reverse strand, counting down.
TTTTTTTGCCAGTCCTGGACTTGAGCTTAGGGCATGAGCCATGAGCCATGTCCTTGGACTTTCTCAAGGCCAGAGCTCTACCACTTGAGCCTCAGCACCACTTCCAGCTTTTTTCTATGTATGTGGTACCGAGGAATTGAACCCGGGTCTTCGTGCATGCTAAGCAAGCACTCTACCACTAGTCCAAACTCCCGGCCCTAGATCTCAGTCTTCTGAATAGCTAGTATTACAGGTGTGAGCTCTCAGTGCCCAGCTCCAGAAGAACGTTTTAAGTATTCAGTGTTAAGATAGTTCCCAGTTGTATATTTCTTCCTCTCATCAGTGGAAAATATTGATTTGTATTTGGTGTGCTCTTACACTATTATAGTTTATAAAATCTTGTGTTTGAAGAATTAGAAGGAAGTTTACAGGGGAAAGAAATGGTCTAATAGCCTCTGCCAGACACTTGCAGCAACATGAAAGAACTATGAACTAAGTTGATTTATAGGGAGAGCCATGAAGATACTTAGTTGATTTAAATCTTTGCAGTTTTCGTTTATACCTGTATAGTTTATATATACTGAATACATGGTATTCGCCAAATACTTTGCATGTATATTATATCATTTAACCCTGTTATATCATTTATCACTGTTACCACACTGCCAGGAGAGGATCTGAGGTAAGCTGTCTCATCTCATAGTCCGTACTGGAACTCTTAAGTCTCCAGTAGGAAGCTTGATTCATTTCTTCTGTTGTTTTTTTTTTTTTTTTTAAATCATGTTGAGCTCAGTAATGGTAAACTTTTTTTTTTTTTTTTTTTTTTTGGTACCAGTTTTGGGGCTTGAATTTAGGGCCTGGGTACTATCCCTAAGCTTTTTGTATTTAACTGGAGATGAGTCTCACAGACTTTAGGGCACATGGCTGGCTTTGAACTGTAATCCTCAGATCTGAGTAGTTAGGACTATAGGTATAAGCTACTGGCATCTGACAAAACTATTTTTTTTTCTAGGCATTCATTCTACAATGATGGAAAGTTAAAAGAGGTTTCTAAAAGTTGTAATTTATATTTTTACTGTGTCATTTAAAAACGTATTGTTATGTTATAAAAATGCTGGCATAGTTAAGATTATTTGCAATTGTCTGTCATAGCCAGAAAATTTAATAATTTATCTTCCTTGATTTGTTTTTAAGTGGATGATTTTAGGGTGGTTTCTCTGAAATTGCTGCAGACACATTTCAAGAGATCTTTAGATGATGGGAAAATAAGCAGAGTGGAGTTCCTTCCAGTTCACTGGCATAGTGCCTTGGGTGGGGATGCCACAGGTGTTGACAGGTTTGTAGACTTTCACAAGTTGCTTTTCAGTTAGAGGCAAAATTGAAATCATAATATGAAGTATTTGTTATGACTTTAAGAAATATTTGTTTTAATTATACACTTGCTCTGGTATATGATTAATTAGTAGCTGTACCATTTATGTGCTACTTTTCTCTTTGTATATTGTATATCCATTTTTCCCTATTTGAAATGTTTAAAACCAGGCTTGGTGGCTTAAGCCAATGATCCTAGCTAGCTATTTGGGAGATGGAGATGAGGAGATTATCATTCACGATCAGCCAATGTCCTGCTGCAGGGAGGCACAGTGACTGGGTGCCACAGTACATGGCTTTCATCTAAGTGACAAAAGGAAGCACGAATAGTTTCATAAGTCCAGTCCAGGCATAAAGCAAGAGAGGCTGCAAGATAGCTCTTGTTTAGCTAGCAAGCATGAGGTTCTGGGTTCAGAGTTCCAATACTATAAAATATAAAGTTTACGAAAATCTTCAAGAAATTTTAACTGGTTGTGTTTTACCTTTTTGTGTACTGGAAACTGACCCTAGGTCCTCACATGTACTGAGCACATATTCTGTCACTGAGCTAAATCTTTAACCGTCAAGCTGGTTCTAAAATACTGTTCTGAGCTCTCATAATTAAGATATTTAGGTTGCTTAACAGCCTTCCTGCTTGAGTAGCAGTAGCATGCTCCTCCTTCACCATATAACAACTGAAAATGTCTCAGAAATTGGCAGATAGCCCCTCGCGGGTAGTGCCATTCCTAGCTGAGAACTGCTGATTTAGATGTATTGTTTTTCAGTGGAGAATGCTCTTTAAAGTACAGTCTTTGTTATATACAACTGTTGCATTGCAGGCCATTTTAAATCCTTGGTCAAAGTGCTGGCACTGTTCACCAGACACTGATCAAAGATGCCCCACTCCATTTTGAATAATCACATTGCAGATCCAGAAATTTAGATAATGTTTATGCTATGCACAGGACCAACATTTATATTGATTTTAGTGACTATCATGCTGTCTTAGGACACATGGTATAATGTAGCTAATTCTACAAACAGCTTTCTCTCTAAAGTATACTCTGTTTTAAGGGCGTTTGCTTTCTCAGTGAATGTTTACAAACTGCACTCGGGTCATTCTCAAATCAGGAAGGGTTGTCAGTCCATTAAATTCTTTTTTTTTTTTTTTGAGTGTGGGAGGGTGTCAGGGGCTTGAACTCTGGGCCTGGGGGCTATCACTGAGCTCTTCAGCTCAAGGCTAACACTCTACCACTTTGAGCCACAGTGCCCCTTCCAGTTTTCTGGTGGTAAATTGGAGAGAAGAGTCTTACAGGATTTTGTAATCACGTTGACTTTGAACCATGATCCTCAGGCCTCGGCCTCCTGAGTAGCTAGGATTACAGATGTGAGCCCCCAGCTCCATTAAATGCTTTCTCATTCCATGTGACCTCTTTTGTTCCTTCTGTCCATAATTTTTATTAGGCATTTAGATTTTCAAATAAAAAAAAAATGGAAGTACAAGCTATCGTCTTTAAAAATGAAATATAGGACTGGGAGTTTGGCCTATTGGTAGAGTGCTTGCCTAGCATGCACAAAGACCCGGGTTCAATTCCTCGGTACCACATACATAGAAAAAGAAAGCCAGAAGTGGTGCTGAGGCTCAAGTGGTAGAGCTCTAGCCTTGAGAAAGTCCAAGGACAGTGCTCAGGCCCTGATCCCAAGCCCAGGACTGGAAAAAATAAATAAATAAATATAAAACTGGGTTGTAATAACTTACACCTGCAATCCTAACTACTAGAAAGGCTGAGACCTGGAGGTAATAGTTCAAAGCCAGCTTGGGTAGAAACTTTCTCAGAATTCCCATCTTAAACTAGTAAAATACTGGAGTGGTACAGTGCCATTTGTGAGGAAGGATGCTAAGAATCTCCACATTCATAGTACAGTTGGAGGTGCAAGTAACTTTTTGTTTAATTTTGATCTAGTCATAATCTGTCTACAGAATCGTAATTATTCTGTAACATTTATGAATTGATACATTCCATTTAGAGTGCTTAATGTAGAGCTGAAGGTTGTAGAGGCTTGCCTAGCAATCAGGAGTCCCTAAGTTCAAATTCTAAAATGGATAGAAATGAAAAATAATCTAGACTGATTATCCTATACAATTTTACTGTTTTCAGAAACAAAAATTTAAATGTGAAATAGATTAAAGGTAAATACTGATAATATGTTTTTCTTTTTAAACAGGAATATTAAGAAAATTACTTTGGCAAGTATTGGTCGGTTTCGTCACTTTACCAATGAAACTTTGTTAGATATTTTATTTTATAACAGCCCTACGTACTGCCAGACAATTGTGGAAAAAGTGGGAATGGAGATAAATCGACTCCATTCCCTCTTCATGAGTCGGAACCCAAACTTCAAAGGAAAAGTCTCTGTTGCAGGTCACAGTTTAGGTAAGACTGTCATTTCTTTGCATTATAAATTTGTTAAATTATCGCTGTTTTTCATGTGGGTGACATTGTTAGTGTGAAACTTAGAATTATACATCTAAAGTTTTATAAAGGGAAGAAATGAATGCTTTGAGTTTAGATTCTGCCTTCTTCATATCTACAGTTATGTGGATGCTGTTGTATATTTTAATTTCTTCTGTTTGATAAAACAAGAATATTGAGCATCAGTTTTTATTTTGTACGATTTCTGCATAGGGACTTTGAAAAAATAGGAAAACATTTAGTATCAAAAACACCTATCATATTATAAAACAAAATACTTGTTTTTCTTAGGTTCTTTAATATTGTTTGATATCCTGTCTAATCAGAAAGATTTAAATGTCTCAAAACCCCTGGGACCTGAAGCTATTGCTAATGGAGTTGTAAAGCAGCTGAATTTTCAAGAAAAACAGGTATATCTGCACATGAGATGGAGCCAAACCATTTTTCCCACATGTGTCTTATTTGCTGAAGCTTATTTGTTTTTATATGTCAGAATATATGGAGACTTAGTACATTGAATAGATAGGTTTGGTAGTACATGTCTGTAATCCCAGCTACTTGGAAGACTAAAGTGGGAAAACTAAAGCAGCATAAAGAGATAACATCTCTAAGATAAAACAAAAAAGTTTAATGTGATTATGTAACTCATTGAGTTTCTCATTCTACTTCCTTTTCCTTTATACATGTTAATGTGGAAGTTTATCATTCTTAAAAATGTCAATAGCTGGGGCCTGGAGTTTGGCCTAGTGGTAGAGAGCATGCATGAAGATGGGTTTTGATTCCTCAGTATACATACATAGAAAAAAGCCAGAAGTGGTGCTGTGGCTCAAGTAGTAGAGCTCTAGCCTTGAGAAATCCCAAGGACAGTGCTCAAACCCTGAGTTCAAGCTCCAAGACTGATCCCCCCCCCCAAAAAAAAAAGAAAGAAAGAAAAAATAAGTAAATAAATAGCTGGGCATGGTGACTCATTCCTGTAATCCCAGCTACTCAAGAGCCTGAGATCTGAGGATTGTGGTTCAATGGCCAGCCCGGGTACTGAGGAACACTGAAGAGTGTGAGGCTCTTATCTCCAGTTAACCACCAGAAAACTGGAAGTGGTGCTGTGGCTCAAGGGTAGGGTGGTAGCCTTGAGCTGAAGAACTCAGGGACAATGCCCAGGCCCAGAGTTCAAGCCCTATGACAGACGAAAAAAACGTAAATTACTATAGGAAATTGGAGTAAGTGACCTGATTTATATCTTTCAAAATATTCACATGTTGGATGTAAATTATAATTTGCAGGACAAATTGTTAAGATTTTGTGGGGTTTTTTTTGGTAGATCAGAGAGACTTTATAAGTGCTTTTTTTTTTTAGCTTTATAATGTTCCTTCCCCCTTATTCTTTTTTTGTTTTATTAAGATGCCTGAGGAGTCAAAGCTGCCTTTGGATGAATCATGTGACCTTGATGTTGAAAATGAGAAAGTCCTAACTTTGCAAGAAACTCTGGAAGCACTTAGCCTCTTTGAATATGTTAGCACTTTTGAAAAAGAAAAGATTGATATGGAATCTCTGGTATTGATGATAATTTCATTCATTTTGTTTAAAATTATTTATATTGTGTATAAGTTCAAAAAAAATAGAATAATTTAAAAGTTGAGCACAAAGGCTGGGAGTTTGGCCTAGTAGTAGAGTGTTTGCCTATCTTGCATGAAGACCCGGGGTCAATTTCTCACTACCACATACATGGAAAAAAGCCAGAAATGGTGCTGAGGTTCAAGTGGTAAAGCTCTAGCCTTGAGAAAGTCCAAGGACAGTGCTCAGGCCCTGAGCTTGAGCCCAGGACTGGCAAAAAAAAAAAAAAGTTGGGCACAAGTAGTTCATGCCTATAATCCTAGCAACTCAGGAAGCTAACATCTGAGGATTGTGGTTCAAAGCTAGCCTATCCAGAAAAATCCTCATGACTTTATCTCCAGTTAACCATTAAAGGTACAAGTGGAGCTGTGGCTCAAGTGGTAGAATACCAGCCTTAAGCAAAATATCTCAGGGACAGTGCCTAGACCCTAAGTTCAAGCCCCTGGACTGGTATAAACCCCCCCCCCAAAAAAATAGAATTAAGCATCCTATGTCAAAATGTATTCCCCATAAGGCAAAGACTTAAATGCTTGAAAAAGCAACACACATACCCAGCTCCCCCCCCCCCCACAAAACTAGCAAACACAAGAATTAAATTAAGAAACAAAAAACACAACAAAAAAAACCCAGAGTCCCGCAAAGTTTATAATGTCTGTGTTCCTACCTGCTTGGAAGGTGGAGATAAAGGAACCATGGTGTGAGGCTAACTCTGGGTTTAAAAGGTTAATAAGACCCTCATCTCAACAAACTGAGTGTGGTATTTCACACCTGTAACCTCAGCTCCTTGGACAGACAGAAGGATTTGAGGTGTGAAGCTGGTGCTGGGCAAAAGTAGATGACCCTATCTGAAAAATAAGTCGAGATAGAACACCTGCCCAGAAGCTTAAAACCTTGAGTTAAAAAAAATGTATAAAGTCTTTTCTAAGGATGATACAAATCCAGATGCCATGAAAGAAACATAATTGCTTAGCAGTAAACATCATAAGCAACATCCATAGACCAGTGATAGACTGGGAAAATGTCTTTACCACATCACAAGAAGAGTTGATTTCCTTAATACTCAGAATGTCTAGGAAGCCAGTGGAGAAGCACTAGGCAAACATGTAAGTAATAGATGAGGATTTATAGAGAGGAAGGTAAGTGGTATTTACCATACATAAATTCATAAGAATATAAATTGGTGCAATTTCTATGGAACTTTGTGATATCTTTGTGTGTGTGTGTATGTGTGTGTGTATTCATCCTAAAGCTTGAATTCAGGGTCTGGGTGCTGCCCTGAGCTCCCTCTCCCCCACGCCAGGTCCTGGGTCTTGAACTCAAGAGGATGAGCACTGACCTTGGGCTTTCTCAAGGCTGGAACTCAACCACTTGAGCCACAGCACCACTTCCATCTTTTTTTTTTTTTAATGTATGTGGTACTGTGGAATTGAACCTGGGTGTTTGTGTATGCTGGGCAAGCACTCTACTACTAGGCTAAACTCCCAGTCCTGCCCTGAGCTTTTTTACCTAAAGTAGTTCTTGAGCTACATTTCCAGTTCTTGGGTGTTTAATTAGAGATGACATTCCTGCTCAGGCTGGCTTTGAATTGCCGTCCTCAATCTCAGCCTCTTGAGTAGCTAGGATTAGAGGCATGAGCTACCAGCACTCAGCTGTGATACCTTTTAACATGTAAAAGTTATGTCTTTTTTCCACAGTTTAACTGCTAGAAAGACTTTGTAGAGAAAAGGTGTCCCAAGAGTATGTACAGTATACTCACTGAGCAGTTTTGTGACACGTGAAATCTTAGAAACCTCTTCAAGCATGCATTGGTTGGCCTGGTTAAATTACTTCTATGTGGTTACACAGCAAAAGACCTGTGCCTGTGAACAGATGAGGCAGCAATGGAGATTCTGGTGAAAGAGAGGAGTTGAGTTCTGTGTGTACAGAGAACACATGCGCGTACACACACACACACTTACATGTGTGTGTGTGCTTGAGAAACCTCTGGCAAAAAACAAATTGCCAGTGAGTGTTGCAGAGTGAATGGGTGATTGAGACAGAATGGAAGGGGGAAGCTTCATTATATGTTTGAGATTTTACATATAAATGTGGATGTGTTCTTTTTAATTAGAAAAATAGTAAAATGTTTTAGGTTGAAGAGGCTTTTTTTTTTTTTTTTTGCCAGTCCTGGGCTTGAGTTCAAAGCCTGAGCACTGTCCTTGAATTTTCTCAAGGCTAGAGCTCTACAATGTGGTACTGAGGAATTGAACCCAGGTCTTTGTGCATGCTAGGCAAATACTCTACCACTAGGCCAAACTGCCAGCCTGAGGCCTAATGTTTTTTTTTTTTGTTTTTGGTTTTGGCTTTTTTTTTTTTTTTTTTTTTGCCAGTCTTGAGCTTGGGCTCAGGGCCTGAACACTGTCCTTGGACTTTCTCAAGGCTAGAGCTCTACCACTTGAGCCTCAGCACCACTTCCGGCTTTTTTCTATGTATGTGGTAGCGAGGAATCCAACCCGGGTATTCGTGCATGCTAGGCAAGCACTGTACCACTAGGCCAAACTCCTGGCCCTGTTTTTTTTTTTTTTTTAATTAAAGAATTTATTAACATTGATTTTTACATCATATTTCAAATGACAAGTTTAACAAACAATTATTTAAGAAGGGAGTCTCTATATACAATCATTGGGACTTTGTTTTTAGAACTTAATCAAAATTAGGCTAATGGTTTGTATGTCATAGAAACATTAATCTATGAAATAAAACATGTCTATAGAATCATAAGTTTTTATGTCTATATAGTTATGTTTATATTTCCATTACCATGCCCATAGCATTGGGTATGCAAATATTGAGTCCTCGCTCTTGTACTCTTTGGATTTAATAGCCACATATTAAGGATACCATGCGTGAGGCCTAATGTTTTAAGGAGTAAATTTTTTTATTAAAAACAAGCCTCAAACATAACTTTAAAGAAGTGACTGATTCTTATAATTCTTTTTTTTTTCAATTCAACATGTTATTTTATGTGTATACCATGTATTTTGATCAATTTCTCCCCTTCTGAGTTCTTTTGTTTTTTTATAATTTTGTATTGTACTGTAATTTCATCAATGTCTGGATTGATTCATGGGTGTGTTTCTTTTTAAAGCTCATGTGTACAGTTGATGACCTGAAGGAAATGGGGATACCTCTTGGACCCAGGAAGAAGATAGCTAACTTCGTAAAACGTAAAGCAGCCAAACTGGTAAAGTTTATATATCTGCCTTCAAGATAATACTCATTTTTTTTTCTTTTTTTTTTTTGTGGGTTATGGAGCTTGAACTGGTCTGGCCTGGCGCTGTCCCTGAGCTCTTCAGCTCAAGGCTACCACCCTACCCTTGAGCCAAGCCCCACTTCCCATTTTCTAGAGGTTAATTGGAGGTAAGAGTCTCAGATCCTTTTGTGCCCAGGCTGGCTTTGAACCTTGATCCTCAGATCTCAGCTTCCTAAGTAGTTAAGATTACAGACATGAGCCATCTCTCCCGGCAATACTCATTGTTTGACCTGTTGGGTTTTTTTATTTTAGAAGTTTGCAGTTCCCTGTGGTTGAGTAAGCTAGTGCATAGTAATGGAGCTAATGGAGTCCAGAAGAACTGGGTTTAAATCCATATCAAACTAAATGACTGTTTAGGAGACAGTGAATTCACAGACCAGTGAGCTTTCAGCTTTTGAAAATGATTGTTGAGGATTTTCTGATGTAAAATCTCATGGTTCTGGGCAGATAAATGGTTTAAGTGTCACTCCTGGCACAAGTATACATGCATGCATAATTGGCTTAATTTCTGTGATGCTTGTTTTTCGTCATTTCCAAAATGAGCACAACAGTTCCTTCCTCATAGGTTACAGTGGTGAGGAGAGAGCCAGGAAGGCCTCACTAGTTCTCCTTGCCATGTGGAGATGGGGAAGTGTGCCCTGAACACTCCTTAAATGATAGCCAAACACCAAAACAAAGCAACAGTGAAAAGCATAAAAAATAACCCGGGATAAACTTTCTTTAATTTGAAAATGCATGGATTTTATGATTAATTAGAAAATTTAAATAAAGGTGTGTTATTTTTTGATTCTGCAGGTATATATATATATATGTATGTATGTATGTATGTATGTATGTATATTTTTATTTTTATTTTTTGGTGGTACTGGGTTTGAACTCAGGACCTGGTGCTATATGCATGCGATTTTCCACTGAAGACTATGTCCCCGGCCCTTTTTGCATTAAATTATTTTTCGCATAGAGTCTTGTTTTTTTCTAAGACAAGACTCATAGTTAGATCCTCTTCTGTATCTCTTGAAAAGCTGAGATTACAGAGCCAAGTTTATTTGTTGAGATGAGGTCTTGTTAGCTTCCTGCTCTGTCTGGCTTTGAACCATGATTCTCTTGATGTCTGTCTTCTGAGTAAATAGGATTCCTGTCAACATGATCTTTAAAGATCTTTTTCATTTTTTTTTTTTTTTTAAACTCAGAGGCATATCTTTAGCAGCCATGAGTCCCTTGTCCTCATCACTGTTGGTCCGGTGCTGCTGGGAAGCCTGTGTGGGCCAGGGGACAGTTAGGGCAGAGGTTCACACAGTGACAGTGTGTGGTGGAGCTGGAAGGGCATGAAGCTAGGGCTCATACCAGCCATCTGGTATTTTACTGAGACAGAGTGAGATGACAGTATAAACTCAGATGGAAAGAAAAGGCGCAAGTACAAGACATTGTAGAGCCAACTGTATTTGATTAGATGTAGAAAAGGGTTATTAGCATGGCAGGTTACAGGTGGTTTTCATCTAATTTTTCTTGTATTGAGTTGAATCACTGTCCAATTACAATTCACAAACAATTCTTCGTCATGCCGGGCTTTGCCAGCACGCCCATGAGCATGGTGGCAACTTCGTTATGCATGTTGGTGGTGTTCCTGTATGCAGGTGTGTGCTCCACTCACACAGTACACCGTACAGGCCTGTAATGTAGGGCAGAAATAAGAAGGGAGCAGCTGTGTCTTCAGGCCCTGAATCATGTTCTTGATCTTTCTTTAAGTTTTTGTTTTCCCCCAATTCTGGGACTTGATTTATGGCCTGGGCACTATTCCTGAGCTATTTTTGCTTGAGCCATGACTTCATTTTCAACTCTTTGGTGGTTACTTTATAAGTCTTGTACTTTCCTGCCCAGCCTGGTTTTGAACTGTCCTCAGATCTCAGCCTCTTGGGTAGCTAGGATTACAGGCATGAATCCCTCACACTGGGTGTCATGTCCTTAATCTTCTGTAACGGAGGTAGAAAGGGATTCTGTAGTTTTTGAAAAATTTGTAGAAGGAGCTTATTTTATAGACTGAAATTGCTTGGATATACAAATTATGGCATTATGAGAATTTCTGAACTCTTCAGCACAAGGCTAGTGCTCTACCACTTGAGCCGTAGCTCCTCTTCCTGTTTTCTGGTGGTTAACTGGAGATAAGAATCTCAAGGACTTTAGTGCCTGGGCTGGTTATGAACTGATTCTGAGATCTCAGCTTCCTGATAGCTAGGATTACAGGCGTGAGCCACCGGTGCCTGGTGACTATTTTGATTTTTAAAAAATGTTTTGATGATCAAAATTTTTGGCATTATCTCTCTCTCTCTCTCTCTTTTTTTTAATCTAAGAGTAATTGGCTTTGGAAGACCATGAGACCTTTTCGGCCAAATTACATCAACTGCTCTGTGTGGCCCACAGATAACATGTGCTGCCAGATGGTGTCCTGTTGATTTACTGTCGCTGAAAAAGTGGGACCAGTTAACGAAAGCTGTTTTATTTAGCTGTTGTTGATAGCTATTGAAATGAAAACGAGCACATATACCCCTTCACAGCTTAGGGAACAAAGGTTCCTGAAACCTGCAGAGAAGACAAGTTAGCTGTGGCAAGTGTTCTTATTCCCCTGACCTGTGGAGTTCGTGGTGTAACCATAAACCACCAGGAATGGCTTTAGCTCATTAGCTGTGACTCCTCTTATATGTTTGCCCTTAGCTCTTGTCTGTTTATGGAAGTGCACAGATCTTAAGTGTTCTGGGCAGTAGGTTTTGACAGTTATATGCAACCATCTAAAACAAGAAACAACATTTCTGTCCCATAGGTAGCTCCTCATGCTACTCACCAGCTATTTCTTCTCTCTCTATGAATCCTGTTCTGATTTCTATCATTATGGAATGGTTTGCCTGTCCTAGAAATTCATAGAAGTAGATTCAACAGTATGTACTGTTTTGTATCTGCTTTCTTAAAATACTTTTACGATTCATCTGAGATAGCCAATACTTAGATTTTACTGTATTTTTCTTTGATAGTCTTTTTTTTCTATTAAGTTTAAGAAAATAATGGATACCATGGCATTTCTTCTTAAATATTCAACGTGAATCTCTGAAAAGGACATTTCCCAACTAATCCAGGGCTGTTGTTATTCGTACATCACTAGTCATTCCTCAATAACAAGATAATATGTTTTGTTTCGTTTTGTTTTGTTTTGCCAGTCCTGGGCTTGAGCTCAGGGTCTGAGCACTGTCCTTGGACTTTCTCAAGGCTAAAGCTTTACCACTTGAGCCTCAGCACCACTTCTGGCTTTTTTTTTTTTCCTATGTATGTGGTACCGAGGAATCGAACCTGGGTCTTTGTGCATGCTAGCCAAGCACTCTGCTATTAGGCCAACCTCCCGGTCCCAATAATATGTTTTTTAGTGATCACCAAGAACTGAATTTTCTTAAAGATAATCTTAGGAAATTTTGGTGTTTCTTAGGAACAGAAAAAAGTGGCATCGGAGAAGAAGGCGGTGATGGCCACTTCAACAAAAGGACAAGATGAGAGTGCTCAGAAAGCCAAAGAAATGGCTTCTCTCCCTTCAGAGTCAAATGAGTCAAAGAGGAAACTTCCAGTTGGTACTTATGTGTCTTCTGTGCGTGTTGATTATGAGTCTTTTGAAGTTGGCACAGGGCAGGTAAGTTTATGTATCAACTAAGGTTACATATTTGATGTCAGAAGCATTTAGTATATGGGTGGCTTTGTATTCTTATATAATGTGTTTGGGGCTATATAAAGTTGATTTTTCTCTATGATGCTTTTATAGTGTTCAAAATAAGAGATGTATGTATATTCTGAACATAATTATCTAACTGCAGCCCCTTCTGTTGTTACTGGTTATAGGACAAATACTATTAAATTATGACTGGTAGGAAAAAGTTGAGACAGCAGTAAAACATCTCACATACCATGAGGCAGTTCATGAAAGCACAGCATGGAACTTGACACCTCATGCAAACAAACTGCCATCTCAGTCTCTTTCCTTTTTCTGTTGGTGGTACCAGAGCTTGGATTTAGGGCCTCACAGTCCCATTTGGCTCATTTGTTCATGTCTAGTGCTCTATCACTTGAACCATGTTATGAAAATAACCCTTTGTTTATTTTGCAATACTAAGTCAGGCCTAGGAATGTGAAGTTTAGCCTGTTAGGAAGGTAACTGGATGGAGTAAGTAGGAGCGCTGGGGTTGGAAGTGGATGTTGTGGGTCAGTCTTCTTTTTGCCATCTTTACTACCTTTATCTCCAAAGTGGACTTGAGTTTTGCCTTACCTTCCTCTCAATGGACCTTTGTAATGCTCTTAGATTATACCATTTATTGCTTTTCTTTTCTTCTCTCTCTTTTTTGTGGGTCATAGGGCTTAAGCTCTAGGCCTGGGTGTTGTCCCTAAGCTATTCAGCTCAAGGCTACTGCCCTACCCCTTGAACCACAGGCCCACTTCCATTTTCTAGTGGTTAATGGAGATAAGAGTCCCAGGGATTTTAGTGCCTGGGCTGGCTTTGAACTGCAGTCCTCAAATCCTAGCCTCCTGAGTAGCTAGGATTACAGACATGAGCCACCATGCCCAGCTGCTTTTCTTTATTAAGACGTGAAAATGACACTTTCCTATGTTGCTGTGAAAACCCTGAAAGATGTTTATAAACTATAAGTGCTATTACAAAGGTGTTGATGCCTTTGTTCAGGGATTCAATGGAAATATCCAAAATGTGCTCCTTTGGGACAAATCATTTTTCTCACAGAAGGAAACTTTCTTGACTAGAAATTAATGGAATATTTAGGGTCAGCCACCATGGTTGTGGTTTTTTGTTGTTGTTTGTTTTGCTAGTCCTGGGGCTTGAGCTCAGGGCCTCAGCACTGTCTTTGGGTTTTTTTTTTTTCTCAAGGCTATAACCCTACCCCTGAGCCATAGCATCACTTCCAGCTTTTTCTATGTATGTGGTACTGAGGAAGTGAACCCCTGGTCTTTGTGCATGCTAGGCAAGCACTCTACCACTAGGCCAAACTCCCAACCCATAGCCATCATGTTTTATGTGGCCTTGGTTAGTGACTTTTTTACTACACTGACTTCAGTATTATAAACATGCTTTTTTTTTGAATTATGCTGCTATTGGGGCTTGAACTCAGTGCCTGAGCATATTCCATGTTCTATAGATGTAGGAACTGAAGCAAAGTTAAGAGAGATTAAACAGTTTTCCCAGAGTCACACAGTAAGTAAACAGTAAATTCAAACACAGGCATGAGGACTGAGGATTCTCCAGATTTCTGTAATAGAAATAGCATACATTTATTGCACTAGAGAATAAATGAAAAGATATAGCCAAATGATATAATAGCCAATGAAGATTAAAAGCTAGCAAAAGTTATCTGTTAAGGCATCATCTGTATTGCTTCTTTTTTTAATTATAATTAATAGAGGGGTAACAGTTATATTCGCCAGATAGAAAGTACATTACTTCTCACACATTGATATCCCCTCTCATGTTTTTGTATCCATTTCCCTCCCCCCGTTTCACATCTTTTTAAGTAAATACAGTTCTAACAAAAAAATTCAGAAGAGTTTTGTATATGTGACAGTGGAATGATTATCTTTTATTGCTGTTTGATTCTTCCTAGGTTTCTGTTTCTTACAACTCACTAGACTTTGAACCAGAAATTTTCTTTGCCTTGGGATCTCCAATTGGTATGTTTCTCACTATTCGAGGAGTGGATAGGATAGATGAGAACTACAGGCTTCCTACTTGTAAAGGATTCTTCAATATCTATCATCCAGTGAGTAACTCGAATTTGCTTTCTATTTTGAAGAATGTGAAGAGCCTGTCCTCTTCATCTTAACAGATCCCCAAATCTTTATTCCTTTTATTTCTTTTTTTGCCAGTCCTGGGGCTTGAACTCAGGGCCTGAGGTCTGTCCTTAGGTTTTCTCAAGGCTAGAGCTCTACTACTTGAGCCACAGCACCATTTCCAGCTTTTTCTATATATGTGGTACCAAGGAATTGAACCCAGGTCTTCGTGTATGCTAGGCAAGCACGATTACCACTAGGCTGAACTCCTCACCCCCAGATTTTTATTTCTTGGAAACTAATGTTTAGCTCTCTGTCCTAAAAGAGAGTTTGATACTTTCCAATGAACTTTTCTGCCAGAAATTCTATTCAAAGAAAAGTAGTTTTGAAATGGGCACTGATGGCTCATGTGTGCAATCCTAGCTACTCAGGAGGCTGAGCTCTGAGGATTGAGGTTCAAAGCCAACCCTGGGAAGGAAAATCTGAGACTCTTATCTCCTGTTAACCAACAAAAAAGTGGAAGTGGGCTGTGGCTCAAAGTGGTAGAGTGCTAGCCTTGAGCAAAAAAAGCTCAGAGTCAGTGCCCAGGCCCTGACAAAAAAAAAAAAAAAAAAACCAGTGACAGAAACCCTGGTTGGATGTTAGCCTTTTTCCTACTCAACTGAGGTACACGATTCAAGAAAAAATTTTATAAATTTCCAATTTTTCTCTTTACAGCTTGATCCAGTGGCATATAGATTAGAACCTATGATTGTTCCAGATTTAGACCTAAAAGCAGTTCTCATTCCACATCACAAAGGCAGAAAAAGACTTCATTTAGGTAAGAAACAAATATTGTAAAACTTTTTTTTCTTCCCAGTAATTCTGTACTGCATTAAAAAATCTTAACACTATCTGGGTGGTGGTGGCTCTTACGTATAATCCTAGTTTCTCAGGAGGCTGAAATTTGAAGATCGTGGTTTGAAACCTTTCAGACAGGAAAGTTTGTTATCTTCAGTTAACCACCAGAAAGTTGAAAGTAGAGCTGTGGCTCAAGTGATAGAACACTAGTCTTTTGCAAAAAGAAACAAAAAGAAAAGACAGAAAAGGCTAAGGGGCAACATCTAGGCCCTGAGTTCAAGACCTCAGACCAGTGTGTGCGAGACAGTAGTAATGAAGACTGTGCTTCAGTAATAGTGAAAACTTTTCAACTGAGAAATTGGAGGAGCTGTGAAGAATTCTCTTTTGTTTGTTTGTTTGTTTGTTTCTTAATGCCAATTCTGGCTTGAACTCAGGGCCTGAGCACTGTCCTTGGGCTTTCTCAAGGCTAGAGGCCTACCACTTGAGCCTCAGCACTACTTTGGGCTTTTTCTACGTTTGTGGTATTGAGGAATTGAACCTGGGCAGGTCTTTGTGCATGCTAGGTAATCACTCTACCACTAGGCCAAACTCCCGGCCCCTGTGAAGAATTCTGAATGAATACCTGCTCTTTGATGGCATTGTCATTGTTGAGATGAGGAATGGGAGGGAGGAGTTGATAAGATTCGTGATTAGGTTTTGATTATTTAGTTGTAATTTTGGGGATTGGGGAGAAGAGTACACTTAAATTAATAACCAATCTATCAAGAAATACTTGATATTGTCTAAGTCAGGTAAGTTGTTGTTTTCTTGAATTTGTCTGTCCTGACTGGCTTTGAACCTTGATCTTCAGATCTCAGTCTCCTGAGTAGCTAGGATTATAGGTGTGAGCCCCTTGCACCTGGGCTCTTTTTTATTTTTCCCTAAGCTTGTGGCTTGAATTCAGGGCCTAGGAGCATTCCTTGAGCTTCCTTTTTGTTCAAGGTTAGTGCTCTACCACTTGAGTCACAATGGCACTTCCAGACTTTTCTGAGTGTTTTATTAGAGATGAGTCTCTTAGGGACTTTTCTGCCCAGGCTGGCTTTGGGCTGCAATCCACAGATTTCAGCCTACTGAGTAGCTATGATTACAAGCATGAGCCACCAGTGCCTGGAATGGATTGATTTTTTTTTTTTTTTTTTTTTTTTTGCCAGTCCTGGTGTTTGAACTCAGGGCCTGAGCACTGTCCTTGGGCTTTCTCAAGGCTAGAGCTCTACCACTTGAGCCACAGTACCATTTTGGCTTTTTCTATGTATGTGGTACCAAGGAATTAAACCCAGGTCTTCGTGCGTGCTAGGCAAGCACTCTACGACCAGGCCAAACTTTTGGCCCTGGATTGAATTTTTTTTTTTTTTGGCCTGTGTGTGGCTTGAACTCTGGGCCTAACTACTGTCCTTGAGCTCTTCAACTCAAGGCTACCACCCTACCCCTTTCCAGATTTCTAGTGGTTGAGAGTCTCACAGAATTTCATGCCCAGGCTGGCTTTGACCTATGATCCTCAGATCTCAGCCTCCTGAATAGCTAGATTACAGGCATGAGCCACTAATACCTGGCTCAGGACACGTTTAGCTCAAGGCTAGCACTCTGCCACTTGAGCAACAGCACCACTTATGGCTTATTCTGTATATGGGGCACCCCGGAATTGAACCCAGGGCTCCATGCATGCTAGGTGAGCACTCTACCACTAGACCATGCTCCTGACCAAACTTTTTTTTTTTTTTTTTTTTGCCAGTCCTGGGCTTGAGCTCAGGGCCTGAGCACTGTCCTTGGACTTTCTCAAGGCTAGAGCTCTACCACTTGAGCCTTAGCACCACTTCCAGCTTTTTCTATATATGTGGTACCAAGGAATCGAACCCGGGTCTTCGTGCATGCTAGGCAAGCACTTTAACCACTAGGCCAAGTTCCTGGCCCAAACTTTTTTTTTTTTGAGAGAGAGAGAGAGAAGGGAGGAGATTTATGGATTTGGGCTGAATGAAGTTTGCTTTTTGTTGTTATTTGTGGGGCTTGAACTGCGGGCCTGGGCTCTGTTCCTGAGCCTCTTTGTCCTCAAGGCTAGTAGTGCTCTACCATTTCAGTCACAGTGCCACTTCTGGTTTTTAAATGGTTAGTTGGAGATGAGAGTCTAATGGGGACTTTTCTGCCCTGGCTGGCTTTGAACTGTGATCCTCAAATCTCAGTCTCCTGAGTAGCTAGGATTATAGGCATGAGTCATTAGTGCAGGCTGAAGTTTACTTCTTTAAAAAACAAAAACAAAAACACCAGCCGGGCATGGTGGCTCACACCTGTTGTAATCCTAGCTACTCAGGAGGCCGAGATCAGAGGATCTTGATTCAGAGCTAGCCCGGGCACTAAAGACTGTGAGGCTCTTATCTACAATTAACTACTAGAAAGCGGAAAGTGGGGCTGTGACTCAAGGGGTAGAGTGGTAGGAAAAAGTGATTCTCACCTGTAAGAGAAGAGTTTTAGCTTTTTTTTTTTTTTGCCTGGGCAGTGTCCGTGAACTCTTGCTCAAGGCTAATGTTCTCCCACTTGGAGCCACAGCTCTACTTCTGGTTAAGAGTATTCTTGACTTTACTGCCTGGGATTAGCTTTGAACCACCATTCTTAGACCAAAGCCTCCTGAGTATCTTGGTGTACAGGCTTGACTCTCAGCACCCATCAAGTTTTTTAACTTAATCATTATTATTATTATTGTTTTGGTCAGGGTTTGAACTCAGCCTGGGTGTTGTCCCTGAGCTCTTCAGCACAAAGCTAGTGCTCTACCTCGAGTCACAGTGGACTTCCGGTTTATGGGTGGTTAATTGGAGATAAGAGTCTCACAGACTTTGATGCCAGGGCTGGCTTTGAACGGCGATTCTCAGATCTCAGCCTCCTGAGTACTAGGATTACAGGAGTGAGCTAATAGCACCTGGCTTTAACTTTTAATTTTTGTGATGCAGAATTTTACTCAGTGACTAATTCGCTTGATATTACATTTTAATCTCTCTAGAGTTGAAAGAAAGCCTCTCTCGTATGGGATCTGATTTGAAGCAGGGTTTTATTAGTTCTCTGAAAAGTGCTTGGCAAACGCTAAATGAATTTGCCCGTGCGCATACTTCTTCAACTCAGTTGCAAGAAGAATTGGAAAAAGTTGCCAATCAAATCAAAGAGGAAGAAGAAAAGCAAGTAGTTGAAGGTAAATTCATGTTTTGACTTGTGTGTGTGCCTGAATGCTGGTACTGGGGCTTGAAATCAGGGACTTTTGCCCTCTGTTGACTTTTTTGCTCAAGACTGGCTCCTAATACTTGAGCCATATCTTTAGTTCTGGCTTTTTACTAGTCATTGGAGATAAGCATCTCTTGAATTTGTCTGCCTGGGCTGGCTTAGAGCCCTGTCCTCATATGTCGGCACCCCATGGAGCTAGGACTATAGGTTGAGCCACCGGCATCCAGCTCCCTTTTTACTTTCAAGGCATTTTTTAGTATAAATCTCATTTATGAACGTAATACCTATTTCATGATGCTTTTTCTTTTTTGTGTGTGAAATCATGTACTTCCTATAAAGGAAAATCTTTCTTGGTAGATTCTTTTGTCAAGTGCATTTCCTGAAAATACTTGTCTCCTTGTAAATTAGGGTTTTATCTGATAGTTATGGACTTTTTACTCTGCAATTTAAAAAATTTTACTGATTGTAAAAGTCACGGTGGAGAGAAGTGTATTGGGTATTTTAAAGACTCAAGCCTACAAGTTATCCTGATACTCTTGTTTAACTGTCTTCTTAATAAATTTCATATTCAGTACCAGGTCATTCTGCTATGTTTTTGATGTTCAGATTCTTATTCTATTTCCTTTTTTTTCTTCAGTGCTCTTTCCCCCTTATCTTTACAACTTCTGTCAGCTGTTGACTTTCTCTCCTCTCCTTTAGAGAACCAAGCCTGCCTCCCCTGTTCTTTGGAAGAATGGGGAGTAATCCTGGTAGCTCCCAGTTTCTACATGTGTCAAGCAATATTCTCATTGAGCCTAGAAACTCAGCTAAAATTACAGGAAAATGATTAAGTGATTGACTTTGATATTGAAATGGTTTAAATTCTAGCAGAAAAGATCGTTGAAAGTCCAGATTTTTCCAAGGATGAAGACTACTTAGGAAAGGTTGGAATGTTAAATGGAGGCCGCCGAATTGATTATGTTCTTCAAGAAAAGCCAATAGAGAGTTTTAATGAATATCTTTTTGCTCTTCAGAGTCATTTGTGCTATTGGTAAGTATTCTTCACTTTAATAACTATTGATGGCTTGTAGGTACCAGCACATAACAGCAGTTTGCTTTGTGAGATTCTTTTCCTGACCTATCATTTGTCATGTCCAAAGCACAATTTTTCTCCTTTCAAATTTGCATAGATCTTGACTTATCCACAAGATGGCAGTATGTAATCTGTCTCAGACCAGAGACCGCTCATACTGTACACGGTTTTTGTTTGTTTTTTGTCCATACTGGGACTTAAACTCAGGGCCTGGGTACTGTTCTTGAGTGTCTTTTTCTTAAGGCTTGCACTCTACCACTTGAGCCACAGTGCCATTTCTGGCTTTTTCTGTTTATGTGGTACTGAGGAATTGAACCCAGGGCTTCATGAATGGTAGGCAATCACTCTACTACTAGCCACGTTCCCACCCCCTTGTACATTGTTTTTTGTTTTTTTGTTTTTGCCAGTCCTGGCCTTGAGCTCAGGGCCTGAGCACTGTCCTTGGACTTTCTCAAGGCTAGAGCTCTACCACTTGAGCCTATGTATGTGGTACCGAGGAATCGAACCCGGGTCTTCGTGCATGCTAGGCAAGCACTTAACCACTAGGCCAAACTCCCGGCCCCATGTATATTGTTTTTGTAGGGTTATCTTTCATGGTTGGAGTGGTAAACACTTTGAAAAACTATTTTTCCATATGTTCCCATTAGAAAGGAGACATGACATTTTTGGAGTTGATAGATATCCATATAATTTAAGGATCATACTGAGATTATACTGCTCTGCCATCCTTTGATCCTTTGCCTTCTCATACAGAGTTGAATAGAAAACAAAAGCTGTATTTACCTTTATGTAAGAGGTTAATTTCTTCTAACTATCCCTTAAGTAAATGCACTTTTCCTTTTGCTAGGGAATCTGAAGATACTGCCCTTTTATTACTTAAAGAAATTTACCGAACAATGAACATTAGTCCGGAGCAGCCTCAGCATTGATCAGACTTCCATTTTTGGTGAGAGTTTATCCTTAGTATAAATTCTGAATGTTTGTACTCTGTGGTTTTGTGTGTGTATGAGTGTATATAGTTGATATTGACTTAGATTTTTCTCTTTATTCTTTTGTTTTCTCTGAAGTAGTTTTTATTTTTGTTGGAGTTAGAATAGAGATAAAAGGAAGGTGCTTGATTGCAGTGTATGTTCTTGACTTGTTATAATCCTTTTGGAGCCAGGTATGCTGTTACATGCCTGTATTCCCAGAACCTGAGAGGCTGAAACAGGAGGATCATGAGTTTGAGGCCAGCCTGGGCTAAATAAGTAAGGCTTCATTTCAAACAGATAAACAAACCCTCTCCCCTGTCCCCCCCACCCCCCATCTTTTCAACTTCATAGCATTTAAGTCCTTTTAGTTGTAGTTTCTTTTAAAAGTAAATTCCCGGGAATATAGTTAGGAATTTCTTTGGTAGGTCCCAGAACCTAGTTCACAGTATCTTAAACAAATACTGATTTATTTTCCTCCTGTAACAGGAAGGGTTCCTCTGTTGAATGACACCACCAGCATCTTTCTGCCAAAATGTTGGCTCTTGCTGCCTCATGGTTACAAGATGTCCCATGGTTCCAGATATCGCATCTGTATTCATGGCATGATTAGTGGGGAAGGTCAGTGTCCATTATACCTTTCCCCTTTAATTAAAAAAGCAGAAGCATGCCGGGTGTGTTAGTGCACACCTATAGGCCCAGAACTTGGGACGCAGATACAGGAGATCAAGACTAGTCTGGGCCACATAGTGAGACCTTGTCTCATAAACAACAAAACAACAATACTTTGATGCATACTTATTGATGGTTTCTGGGTTTTCAGTACATACCCCACTTCCAGTGTGTATGAAGATTATAAAGGTGATGCTTTTAAGTGTTTGTAATCCTTCTACAGGGAAAGAATAGAGATGGGGGCAGAGTCTGTGACGACTGTCCCCACCTACTTATCAGCTGAACTCATTCCTAGCTGACCTCCTGAGACACTAGGTGCCTTTTCTTCCTCACTAGATTATGGGTTACTTGAAAAACAGGTAACGTGTTTCTAAACAATAATCAGTAAAGCCTTTGAAAGAATGAAAATATCAAATATTGCATTTCTCTTTCTGCGAAGTGATTTCTAGCACTTTTTTTTTTTAAATTACAGTATGAGGGCTTTGACTGTGGGCCTCTGGTTCTCTCTTGGCTTTTGCACTCAAGGCTGACATTCTGCCACTTGAGCTACACTTTCACTTTTGGCTTTTTGCTGGTTATTTGGAGATAAGAGTCTCATAGTCTTCCAGGGCTGGCTTTGAATCTTGATCTTCAGATCTCAGCCTCTTGAGAAGCTAGGATTATAGGCACAAACCATTGGTACCCCACCAATATTTTTGTTTTGATCATAAATAGTAAGGAAGATTCTTACCATGTCCTACCTTTTCATTTTAGGAAGGTAACCACTTTAGTCAAATTACTTCAGAGAAAAGTTTGTGCATATTCATGGGTTTTAAAACAAAAGGATCTCATTCAGTATATTGTTTTACAGTTAGGATATTTTCAGGCATCTATTAGCTTGCATGATACCTTGCATTAGCATGTCTGGGTTTTTCTCATTTTTTTCATTGACTATAACCCACTGTATGCCTATACTCCCCTCTATTGAACCAGTTACTGAGTATTTAGATAGTTTTCAGTTTTTTACTGCTAACTGTTAGGAAATTTTAGCTAATAGAATAGCTTGGTTTCAAAAAATATAAACTGTACTTTTTATTAGTTCTTACCATTTCTGCTATCATAATATTAAAGTAAGTTGAATGTAATTTCAAAACCTATCACAGCCCAGATTTTCAGTTACAAAATCACTGTTCAGTTGCTTGATAAATATTTATTGAGTACTTGCTGTGTGACAAGCACAAATTTTCTTGTTGAAGATGAATAGCAATCCAGCCTTTTTGCTGGGTGCCAGTGGCTCATGGCTCTAATCCTAGCTACTCAGGAGGCTGAGATCTGAGGATCATAGTTCAAAGCCAGCTTGGGCAGGAACATCCAGGAAACTCTTATCACCAATTAACCACAGAAAAAAGCTGGATTTAGAGCTGTGGCTCAACTTGTAGAACACTAGCCTTGAACAAAAGAAGCTCAGGGATAGTACCCAGGCCCTGAGTTCAAGTCCCAGTACTGGCAAAAGGAAAAAGAAAAAAAGAAACTTACCTTGTATTAGGAGATTGGCGGGATAAGTTGTATTTTAGGACATAATGAATTTCAAATATTAACAGATCAGTGGAGAAAGTAAAATAAGTTCAGATAGGCATAAAGGATCTGATTATGAAGAATGTGGGACTAAGTGTTAGGGAAAACAAGAGTAACATGGTTTGTTTTGTGCTTTAGCAAGCTTGCTTGGTTGCTGGATAAGGAGTAGACTATGAATGGGGCAGGGAAAGCAGTAAAGAATCAACACAGACTCTGGTGATTAAGTGATAGGGATGGTGAGAAAAGACTGGTATCTGATCCACTTGGAAGGAAGAGCTGTTCGTGACTGTTGAGTTCAAGTGGTATATGAGGGAATGAAAGGTGAAGAATGACTCCTGCATCTTTGATGGAGCAACTAGGTGGGATGGTGGTACTGTTTCATGGTGAAGCTTATGGAGGGGGCAGGTGTTTAGAGGGTGGGTGGGATGGACTGTTAGTTCTGGCTTGTCCACTCAGTACTTAATGATGTTGTTTTGAAGCTCAGAAGAAAGCTCAGAGCTAAAGATAACTTTAGAGTCATCAGAATGTGCTCACCATTTGAAGTCACAGATGGGTGAGATCATCAAGAAGGAGCGTGTAGGTAGAGCCAGTGAGATGAGAGAAAATTGAGGACTTGAGTTCTCAGTTGAGGGAAGAATGCTGCAGGACGTGCTTAACTTTGGCTGTTCCTGTATAGCCAGGATTATAGGTGTAAACTATCAGTGCCTGGCTTAAGTCTTTTTAATAAGGGGCATATAAAGGATCACCCTCCTGTATTTCTTCCTCAGCTTTCCTGCCCAAGGATACCCAATTTTCCAGGTTTTGTATATCTTTCCAGACATCTATTTATCTGCACATACCTATAATCATAATTTTTTTTTTTTTTTGCTAGTCCTGGGCATTGAACTCAGGGCCTGGGCACTGTCCTTGGGCTTTCTCAAGGCTAGAGCTCTACCACTTGAGCCACAGTACCATTTCTGGCTTTTTTTCTGTGTATATGGTACCGAGGAATAGAACCCGGGTCTTTATGCATGCTAGGCAAGCACTCTACCACTAGGCTAGACTCCCGGCCTCATTAAAAATTAAAAAAAATTTTTTGCCTCTCCTAAGGTTTGAACTCTGGATTAGGCACCGTCCCTGAGCTTTTGCTCAAGGTTAGCACTCTACCATTTGAGCCATAGTGTCACTTCTAGCTTTTTCTGTGATTTAATTGGAGATAGGCATCTCACAGACTTTCCTGCCTAGGCTGGCTTCAAACTACCATCCTCAGGTCTCATCCTCCGCAGTAGTTAGGATTACAGGTATGAGCCATACAGGTATGCCTTGCTTGCTTAATTATTTGTTTGTTTGGTTTTATTTATTTATTTTGCAAGCCCTGAGGCTTGGGCACTGTCCTTTTACATTTTTTGCTCAAGGTTAGTGCTTTGCTTGAGCTACTTGAGCTACTTCCACCTTTTCTGTGTATGTGGTACTATGGAATAGAACCCAGGGCTCCATGCATGCTTGGTGAGCACTCTATCACTAGGCCACACTCCCAGCCTTTTTTTTGGGGGGGGGGGCAGTCCTGGGGCTTGAACTCAGGGACTGAGCACTGTCCTGGCTTTCTTAAAGCTAGGGCTCTACCACTTGAGTCACGTCACAGCAACTCTTCCAGCTTTTTCTATGTATGTGGTACTGAGGAATCAAACCCAGGTCTTCATGCATGCTAGGCAAGCACTCTACCACTAGGCCAAAATCCTGACCCTGGATTTTAACTCTTTTACTAAATAGTTAATCATTTTTGCCTCTGCCATACATATATGAATAGTACTATTTGTTAATAATTTTTTATTATGTCTAATATTTTGTTTTCTGGGCTGATTTATTATTTATCCTATTTCAATTATTGAGTCATATTTTCTACATTTTAGCATATTTAAGTCTGAAGTACTTTTTGATCTCAGCTGTTGGCTGGAAGTTGGAATTCTGAGAGGAATTGCATTGTCTTCTGCTAGTACTATGGGGAATTACCTATTTGAGTCTTCTTAACCTAGTTTCTCTGCTTGAGAAGCTTTTTGACTCTATTAGTAGTGGTGTGAATTCAGACTACAGAATTTGCAGGTGAAGTAGACTGGGTTTATGTTTGGCTATCAGGATATTTTTTCCCCTTTGTGGAGAAGGAGGTGTGCTGGCTTCACTATCGCTTCTGCATGGAGGGCTTTTCCTTTTAATCCTCATCTAGGCAGTAACTGTCAGAGCCCCCACTTCCTGTCTCATCTGAGACACCCTTTCCAGGGCATCTTTCTTTTCCTGGAACATAAACTGATAACATCCTATGGTAATTTAATAATTGTAGTTTTATGCTTTGTTTTGGTATTACTGGGGTTTGAACTCACCTAATGTTTGTTTAGGAGGTGCTCTACTGCTGAGCCATAACTCCATTTCTTTTTTACATTGGTTAGTTTTGAGAGAGGGTCTTGCTTTCTGTCCAGCATGTACCTGGACTATGATCCTCCTACTTTTACTTCTTACTATACCTGGGATAACAGGTATTCCACCACCCCCACTGCTTCTGTTGAAATGGAGCTTCATGGATTTACCTGCCTCATCTCGTTGGAACCAAAATCTTCCCAGTGCCAGTCTCCTATGTAGCCAGGATAACCAGAACCTGCCACTGTCTCCAGCTACTGGTTGAGGAAAAAGTCATGGGAACTTTTCTGCCTGGGCTGACCTTAAACTGTGATCCTCCTTATCTCATTTTCCGAAGTATGAGACTACTCAGGTGTGAGTCACTGGTACCTGTTTAGACAAGTTCACAATATACCACAGTCTTTATCTCAAATTAATGTTGAAATGAGTTAAGTTCCTCTTATTTCCTTTTCCACAAAACCAACAAAATACAAGAACTAGTCATTCTAGGAGTTTTTGTTGGTGGTGGTGGTGATCGTGGTGGTGACGGGCTTGAACTCAGGGCCTGGGCACTATTTCTGAGCTTTTTCCACTCAAAGCTAGTACTCTACCATTTTAAGCCACTGTCCACTTCCTATAGCATAGTAATTAATTGGAAATGAGTTTTACACATTTTCCTGCCTGGACTGGCTTTGTACTGCAGTGCTCAGATCTCTGCCTCCTGAGTAGATGAGATTGTAAGCTTGAGGCATGGGCGCCCAGCTGTAATCCTAGCATTTTAATATGGAAATTTTAGTGAGGAGCTTCTTGCAGGATCTTTTCACTATAATAATATTAATGATTCTTGTACTTGCCTATAAAATTTAGGCTTTAAACTTAAATTAGGATTTAAATTCATAGTACTATAGAAGTACCACAAAATAATTAAGTTCAAATATTATTCTTGGTTAAATCAAGCAAAATTTATTTACCTGAATAATACTTGCGTGCTATTTCCCTTCAGTCCTTTTTAGAATTCGTTTTTAAAAAGCCTCAAATTAATCTGACAAATAATTAAAGTTTGTTCTTGGCTTCTGGTACTTGCTTGGTTGGGAGGATACTTTATTGTTCTAGATCTTTCTGGTGGGCTGTGTACCTGCATCCTGTGGGAAGAACTCATGCTCCCTGGCTCTGTTCCTCAGGGCAGCTTAGGCCTGACTGTGTGTTCTTTGTTTTAGAATGAATAGCACTGCAGTACTAATAGTTTGAGTCTGGAAAGTTTACTGAAGGACTTTTTTTTTCTTATCTTCACAGGAAATCCCAGTTTAAATTATGTTGCTAAGAGGATCTTCAGAGGCTGTTTTGTTTTCTCCTGTTCCTGTGATGGATGACAGCATTTGCTCAGATGTAATTCTCAGATGTAGAGATTCATTTAAAAGAAAATGCACAGAACAGAACCACAGTGAAAAGAATCAGTACCACATTTGGATAATATAGACGAGAAAACACAATTATAAAAATGATGCAATGAAAACTTCCTCAGATTGTTTAGTTATATGTGATATCAATGAAGAAATACTTGTAGCATGCAAACGGTTATTTCTACTTTTTGAAAACGATTGTCAGTGGGCGTACATTTTTCTTTTATTAGTGCAGTATGGACTTGCCGGGAAACTATAGAAATATGATTTTTTAAAAAATTGTATGTAGTGCTCTAAATGTGAATTGTAGTTCTGGGCTGCTTTGATGTAGGGTCCTTGTGTTAATGACAAGGAAGGGTCTAAGTCTCGTATTCCATGCTGGATCTGTGTTGTACAACACTTCATGCCCACTGAGAGCCTAGATGCGGAGGAGGCAGCTCCAGCTCCATGGGATGAGGAGGGACAAGTTTGTATTTTGTCACCTGAAGTAGCAGTGCCACACCTCATTGCTGAAGTTCCACTTAATGTGAGAACCAAAGTAGAAGTTTGTGTTTTTTTTTATTCATATTAATTTCTCTTATACCAAAGTATTTGAAAGGATGAAATGTACTGCATTTAGGCTATAAAATTACTTCATGAAAAGACTGCTCTATAATATTTCACTTTGTTTTACAATAAATCAAATGATCTAAATATTTTCCTAATACACAGGAATACTGATTTTCTTCTTTATTAGGCAGTAGAAAACTTTACGTTGTTTACATAGTTCTTATGGAACATGAAATTTTTTGAAAGTGAGATGATACACATTTTTTTGTGTATACTAATTAGTGTGAATAAAACAGTAACATCAATATATTTTTTAGATAGCAACCTTCTGTACTTCTCATGTCTTCCTTGAAAATACTTGTGTGAGTTCAGTGTTCATTCCATTTTCATTGTTTGTAGCCACTGTGGTGTGCTAATCCATCACTTCAGCATTGCTACTAGTTAGAACAGGAAGGTTTTTGAGGTTTCGATGACCCCAGACAACATATATTCCAGCCACCTCATTCTCCAGCTCCTTTCCCAGACTGGTAGGTGGCAGTTTTCAAAAACTGGTAGTTTTCGTGACTCCCTTTTGGCTTTCATTTCTTTATATCAGGATAATCACTTTCCACTTTATTTCCTAACACTGATGAAGTAAAAGTACATAAGGGTTATTTATGTATATTTTAATAAAACCCAGTTTGATTTTTTCAACTTTCAATCTGTTTTGTTTGTGTTATTCTGCCCATGTCTTCTAAACCATGGGCATGGAGAAGGGCTACTTGGTCTAGTGCACATAGAAAAGCATGTGCCACTGGTGGCCAGATTGTTGCCTTTCTCTTTATACTTGAGGAAACATGAAGTAGAATTTTTAGTGACACTGCTTATAGACATATATTTTTTTCCCTTCATATTCAGTCTCTTAAAAAAACAAAAACAAAACTAACCTAGCACCAGTGGCTCATGCCTATAATCCTAACTACTTAGGAGGGTGAGATTTGATGATTATGGTTCGAAACTAGCCCAGGCAGGAAAATATGGGCGACTCTTATTTCCAATAAAGAAAACGAAGAAAAATGCAAGTAGAGCTGTAACTCAAGTGGTAGAGTGCTAGCCTTGAGCAAAAGAAGCTCAGGGAGAGCACCCAGGCCCTGAGTTCAAGCCCAAGGACTGGCTTATATTCTCTCTCTGTCTCTGAGTCTCTGTCACTGCCTCTGTCTCTCTGTCTCTGTCTCTCTCTGTCTCTTTCTGTCTCTGTCTCTCTGTCTGTCTCTGTCTCTCTGTCTGTCTCTCTCTCTCTCTCTCTCTCTCTCTCTCTCTCTCTCTCTCTCTCTCTCTCTCTCTCCACACACACACACACACACACACACACATACACACTCATGCAGCAATAGGTCCCCTGTGTCGGTGTCTTAATCAGTGTTGTTGGCCACCCTGTTTGACACAGTAAGCTACTTTCCAAATATTAATCACATAAAGGAATTAAAAAAAATCAAATCCATAATTTACAACTTGGAAGGAACCTTGGAGATTCTGTGGAGACTGTTTGATGTATCTGCCTTGAAGCCTCTACTACCTAAGTGGCTTGATGTTACTAAGTACCTATTGGATTGCCAGTATCAATTTTACCACCTGGGAGGAGGCAAGCCATCCTGGGTGGTGCTTTGGTCAGGTTTCTGGTAGTTGATACTGCTAGCCAGCCCTGCTCTGTATCTTGATACTCTGCGGAGTGATGGCCTGTGGGCAGATAGGTTCAGGCCTGGGGAGGTGGGGCCAGAGGCTGTGGGACTGGGGTGGCGGAGATGATGGAGGGCTTATTAGATTGCCTTCACCTAAGGCACAGGTTCATACAAAGCACCTTTGGGCAATGTCATTGTGAACTGATTCTCTAGGATCATCTTGAAGTACAAAATTCCCAAATTACGCCCACTTTACTCTTTGCTTTTGAACCTCAACTCTATTGTAGATTTTTCCCAAACATATGGGTCCCACAGAATGCTTGGAAAACATGCTGTTAGGCCTAGTTGGGAGCTAGTGGGATGACACAGCAGGAAACTGCAATATTTCCTTCTTCATGTTTCAGATCCAGTGAAATGAGTTCAGGCAGTGCACATGTTCAGTATTGCAGTAGGTATTACTAAGACTGCGTATCCTCAGAATAGGATGACAGATTCAGACCAGGGCCTATCTACGAGATGTTGGAGAGATGATGGACAGAGGATTCATATTGGTTAGTGGTGGGCTGCAGTTCAAGCTCATGGTTGGATAGGTAGAATTGGCCTATATGAGTGGATGTACCATATTTCCCCTTATTTCTTGTATTATGGGCCTATTGAAATCATGGGACTTGAACATATACTCAAAAGCATGGAGGATGGTATGCTGAATTCCTGAATACCCTTCTAGCTTCAGTGGTGGTACTGGGATGTAGAAGGTGTGGATGGTGTCAGGTGGAAAGGAGAGAAGAAAAATAAAGCAAGACCCGTGGAAGATGCATGTGGGAGAGAGCATCAGGCCTCTGGGCAACTGAAGAAATGAAGCTGGGTATGAGATACTAAAAGAGCTCTTACACTGAATATGCTTTCATTGAGATTTTTTTTTTTCCCATTCCAGGACTTGAACTCCAGGGCATTGTGTACTCAGCTTTCTTGCTCATGGCTGGTACTCTTCCACTGAAGCCATGGCTCCAGTCCAGCATTTTGCTGATTAATGGGAGATAGAATCTCCCATTTTTCTGTCTTAGCTGGCTTTGAACCATGATCCTTCAGGTCTCAGACTCCTGAGCTGCTAGGATTACAGATATGAGCCAGTGTTGCCGGGCTTCATTAAATAAGTAAAAGAAATCATCTGTAGTAGTGCCTTTTCTTTTGATGGCCACATAAAATCTTGTTGAAGGAGCAGTTTGTAATTGTGGAAGAAGCTGCCTGTCAGGATTACTTCGGCAAACCTGCGCCCCAGCCATTTCTCTGTGGCCTCTGCTTTTCTTTACAGTGTAGGCTTATTAGTGAGAAGTTGAAAAACTGTTCAGAAGAGCCCTTCTAATGCCTGGAGCAGTGTCAGCTGAGCCAAATGTGACTTCCTCATTTGGAGCAGATTGGGGGACATCTTGTGTTTTCTGTGTCCCGTGTCTCAGGCACTGCCAAGTCAAGGTCCTCCCTGTGATGTTTTATAGACAAGAGAACAGAGGCCAGAGGGGCTGGCTGTGTTGCTCAGTCCTGCTCCTGAGACTACAGGCAGAAGAAAGTGTGCTCATATCTTACATGTCAGAATAAAGGGAGGAAGTCTCTGCTATAGAGTGAGCATTTCCAACACTTGCAAACACCTGGGCAGTCCAAACACCTGGGCAGTCAAAATCATCTCTGCTCTTTAACTTGGAAAGATAGGAATTATAATTTGGTTTTTCTGAGTGCCTTTTTTTTTTTTTTAATTTGCTAGTTCCAGGGTTTGACCTCAGGGCCTGAGCAATGTCCTTGGGCTTTATCAAGGGTAGAACTCTACCATGTGAGCCACAGCACCATTTCTGGCTTTTTCTATGTATGTAGTACTGAGGAATGGAACCTCTGTCTGTGCATGCTAGGCAGGTACTCTTATCACTAGGCCAAACTCCCGGCTCAAGTGCCTTTTTTAAAAAAGGTTAATGAACAGGAGGAAGTTTTTTTTTGTTGTTGTTTTTGTGGGTCGTGGGGCTTGAACTGGGCCTGGGCGCTGTCTCTGAGCTAGAGCTCAAGGCTATTTCCTTAACCCTGAGCCTGGGCACTGTCCCTGAGCTCCTCAGCTCAAGGCTACCACCTTACCCTTGAGCCAGACCCCACTTCTAGTTTTCTAGAGGTTAATTGGAGATAGGAGCCTCAAGTCCTTTTGTGCCCAGGCTGGCTTTGAACCTTGATCCTCAGATCTCAGCCTCCTGAGTAGCTAGGATAACAGATGTGAGCCATCGCCCCCAGCTTTTTTTTTGTTTTTTAAATTATTATCAAGGGTGTTATACAGAGGGGTTACAGTTACATATGTAGGGTAGTGAGTACATTTCTTCTTGAACATTGTTACCCCCCTCCATGTTTTTCTCCTACTTTCCCTCCCCGCTCCCAGGAGATTTTTGTCTATAACTGCATGTTGTGCAACATGCTCATGCGATTATCCTAGCTATTCAAGGGGCTGAGATATGGAGGATTGAGGTGCAGAGCTAGCACAGGTCCATAAGTTTGCTAGACTCTTATTTCCAAAATAACCAGCACAAATTAGGGCTGGAGGCATGTGTCAAACAGTACAGTGCCAGACAAAGTATGAAGCCCTGAGTTCAAACCCTTTTATGATTTTTTTGTAATGTAGAAAATGTCCTTATTCCATGTCCTTCTTCCTAAGTTTCTTGGGGGGAGGGAGTGGTGGTCACTGTTACATTCACTTTTTTCTTCAAATCTGAAAGTGGTGATACAGCTCTGCCTGCTTCCGTCTTGAAATTCTTCCCCCCTAGCTTTTCTTTAAAGGCCTCTCCCACTGCCCTGTCCCCAGGAGAGGAGATCTGAGGGCTTGAGCCTGTCTCCCTGGATTTTCCTCTCCAATCTCTCCTAGCCTGTCTTACACTTCCTCTAGATAAACCAAGCTAAGTTTATTTGATCCCTACTTCTGCCTTTAAAAAGTAGTGCACAGGACTGGGAATTTGGCCTAGTGGTAGAGTGCTTGCCTAGCATGCATGAAGACCTGGGTTCGATTCCTCAGTATCACATACATAGAAAAAAGCCAGAAGCGGTGCTGGGACTCAAGTGGTAGAGCCCTAGCCTTGAGAAAGTCTAAGGACAGTGCTCAGGCCCTGAGTTCAAGCCCCAGGACTGGCAAAAGAAAAAAAAAGTGGTGCACAAAGTGTGCTATTTTCACCATGAGAAAATTCCTTCACCAAAATTTCCACTAATTGAATCTTATTGTCCCAGTTCTACTGCCTGCTAGCTTGTTGGTAGTTCCTAGTGAAGGAATCTTCACCGATTCATACGAATGCAAGTAGTTTATTTCATCCTATTTCTCTAGCACCTTAGAAACTTTTCAAACATCTCCCTTTGAAGGGTGAGGTTTGCAAGCTTTTGCACATACCTAAGGAGATTAATTTTTAAGCTCCTCTGATTTAAAACACATACCATTTCTTCCTTTCATGTTCAGTTCCCACTAGAGCAAGCCACGCACAAGAAGTTGGCAGAAAACTCAGCTGTTATTAAAGAAGCAATGCGTTACCCACTGATCACCTTGAAGTGGGTCAAGGAGATTTTAAAAACCTCCATCAATGGGCTGTAAATGGCAAACACTTTATATCAGTGAGCTCATTTAAATTTCTAAACAACCATATTGAAGTAGTAATGGTTTTAATCCTTATTGTGCTGTTTAGGGCATTAAAACTTCAAGAGACTAAGGAGCTGGTCAAGACAAGGTGGATCAGGACTTGGGCAAACAGCCAGTTAGTGTCAAGTGTAGGCCCTGGGCCACCACTCAGAGCCCGCCTGAGTCCTCAGGATACAGCAGAAGGCACTGGGTATTTCTCACCTAGGACGGTGAGCAAGGATATAAAAAGTCCAAACTGACTCTGGGAGCAATGCCCTCTTACTGAGATCATTATGAGATGAATTTGTGCTGAGGACAAAATTGAGAGTAGAAGGCATCGGGAGACTGAAAGAGGTCCAGTTACACACAATGCCTGGACACAAGCACAGGGCAGCACCTGTGAGAATGGTGGCAACTACTGATACGGACACTCCCTCATTTTCAGCAGGTGCGCAGATCTGAGCAAATGGCTCTTGAATTCTTTTTTTTTTTTTGCTAGTCCTGGCCTTGAGCTCAGGGCCTGAGCACTGTCCTTGGGCTTTCTCAAGGCTAGAGCTCTACCACTAGAGCCTCAGCACCACTTCTGGCTTTTTTCTATGTAGGTGGTATCAAGGAATCAAACCCGGGTTTTCATGCATGCTAGGCAAGCCCTCTACCACTAGGCCAAACTCCCGTCCCCTCATTCTTGCTTTTCTAAATAGTTTTTTTCTTTTCTTTTTGTGTTTTGGGGCCAGTGTGGGGCTTTAACTCAGCTCCTAGACACTGTCCTTGAGGGTTTTGTTGTTGTTTGTTCTTTTTTGCTCAAGGCTGGTGCTCTACCACCTGAGCCACTTCTCCACGTCTGGATTTTTGGTGGTTAGTTGCATATTACAGTCTCATGGACTTTCCTGCTTGGGCTGGCTTTGAACTACAGTCTTCAGCTCTCAGCCTTCTGAGTAGCTAAGATTACAGGCGTGAACCACTGGCATCCAGCTCTCTACTCTCACTTTCAAATTAAGAAATGTTGTTTGCTGTCCTTGAGCTTTTCTGTGTCACTTCCAGTTTTGTTTTTTCTGGTAGCTGATTGGAGATGAGTCTCACAGACTTTCCTGCCCAGACCTGGCTTTAAATAAATTGCAGGCCTCAGACCTCAGCCTCCTGAGTAGCTAGTAGTATTATAGATGTAAGCCACTGTTGCCTGGCTCTTTTTTTTTTTTTTTGTCAGTCGTGGAACTTGAATTCTGGGCCTGGGCATTCATTGTCCCTGAGCTCTTCAGCTCAAGGCTCCAACCTACCCCTTGAGCCAAAGTACCACTTCCTTTTTTTCTGGTGGTTAATTGGAAATAGGAATCTCATGGTCTTTCATGGCCAGGCTGGCTTAGAACCACGATCCTCAGATTTCAGCTTCTTGAGTAGCTAGGATTATGGGTGTGAGCCACCTCACCCAGTTTGCCTGGCTCATTTTTTTCTCTTTTTTTTTTTTTTTTGCCAGTCCTGGGCTTGAGCTCAGGGCCTGAGCACTGTCCTTGGACTTTCTCAAGGCTAGAGCTCTACCACTTGAGCCTCAGCACCACTTCCGGCTTTTTCCTATGTGTGTGGTACCGAGGAATCGAACCTGGGTCTTCGTGCATGCTAGACAAGCACTTTAACCACTAGGCCAAACTCCCGGCCCCTCATTTTTTTTTTTTAAGTTAAAGGCAAGATCTTGCCATGTAGCCCAATCTGATGTCAAGTTTGTGATCCTCTCTTGAATGCTGAAATTATAGAACTACACAACCAAATTTGGATTGCCCATGGGTCTTTGAAGGTTCTAGAATATTTAGGAAAAAGTTCCCATATCTTTTTGTGCTCTCAGCGTCTCTTGGAAGAGTGAGCTTCTGGAAGTACCCCGTGGGCCTCGGTTGTTGTGACAGTAAGGCAGGGTTTTCCAGCTTGGTGAGCTTGCAGAAACTCAGCCAGCCTGCTGTCTCAGCACTGAGCCAAAGACACAGAATGGACAGGAGATTTGTTTTTGTTATTGTTAGCTTTCAGGACTTCTACAAATGCACATTTTTCTATTTTATTGTGTAATTCTAACCACTAAAATGACCCTGAACAATGTGCAAACTGCAATAAAGCATACACATCTGACTTTCAGGAAGATAAAAATTAGGCAGCAGGAAGAAATAGCAAGAGGAAGACATGAGTGGGAAACACCTACAGTAAAAGCCCCGACTGCCCCTCCTCCTCTGTTAAAGCTGTGATTCAGTGCTGACGGCAGAAGAGGCCAGCAGCCTCAATCTCTGTCTAAGAACATTTGATAAATGAGAGGCCTCCATGCTATGGATCAAAGTTCGTTGAGAAGTGAAGTACACAAGTGAATTCTGAGTTGTTTGTACACTAAGCTGTACTTAGTGGGACAATGCATGACTCCTTTTTTTTAAAAATTTTTTTTTTTAATTTTTTTTTGCCAGTCCTGGGCTTGGGCTCAGTGCCTGAGCACTGTCCTCGGACTTTCTCAAGGCTTAGCGCTCTATCACCTGAGCCTCAGCACCACTTCCAGCTGTTTTTCTATGTATGTGGTACCTAGGAATCGAACCCGGGTCTTCGTGCATGCTAGGCAAGCACTCTACCACTAGACCAAACTCCCGGCCCCGCATTACTCCTTTTTTAATGTAAGACCTGAGGCTTGACCTCAGGCCTTTAAGCTGTCCCTGATCATTTTTTTTTTTTCTCCAGGCTCTCTACCACTTGAGCCACTGTTCCACTTCTGGCTTTTTGGTGGTTAATTGGATATAAGAGCCTCACGGGCTTTTCTGCCTGGGCTGGTTTTGAATCTTAACCCTCAGATCTCAGCTTCCTGAGTAGCTATAGTTATAGGTGTGAGCTACTGGCGTCTGGCTCTCTGATGCATTCTTAAAACTTGCTTATGTATGTCTAGTGAAACTCTGGAAAGATCTAGACAAGAGTGATAGTGGTGAGAGTATATGGGGGTGGGAGGGAGACTTCCTGGTAACACCTATGTAGTTTTTATTTTGGAACCATGTAAGTATATCCCTTATTGAAAATAAAACTAGAAAGGACTTCTATTTGTCAGCCAGCCCGATTTCAGGTAATGCTCAAAATCTAAATTAAGTTGGTTTTTAGGCAATTAAACAGTTATATGATTTCTGGCCAGGGAAACAAATCTTTTTCAGTTTCTTTAGAATTTACCTTTTGAGGAAGCCAACAACATCACATCTGGCCTTAACATTATAGATTCCTGGGCAGAAGCAAAGAGGAAGATAGTGCTTAATCTCTCTGGACAAAATGGTCCTCAGCCCTCTGGAGAAATCAGTGTATGGAGATGAACATAGTTGCAGGACCGGAGTGACACAGTGAGCCTGTGAGTACCATGTCTCTTCCTGACTCTTCAGGCATCTACAGCATTGAGAAGGGAGTCTTGGGTTGAGGGAAGGGGTTTTCGAGTTGGTTGGAGGAGGAAAAGCTTGATGACTTGAACTGGTTCACTGCCTAGACTCTGTCTATTCTGCATGTTGCTCTGGGGCAGAGGTGGAAGGTGCTGCCTGTCCCTCGCCCCAGCCCTGTGCAGAGTCAACCTTGGCTGATTAGCTGGGCTCACCCATGTGGTTCCTCAGCTAGCAGGTAAACAAGGAGGAAAATGAACACATATGGATTAAATGCCCAACTCTATGAGGCCGGGACCTTCACTGCTCTCACTCCCAACACCCCAGGCAGGAAGTCCTTGAGCTCAGGTTTAGGAAGGAAATATGTCTTTCCATCCAGAACTTACCGGGGGAGACACAAGGTAGGGCCTGGCTTTCCTTCCTACCAGAGAGCCATCACCAGACAAGGAACAGTGTATCTTAAGGGAAAAGTGGTGAACTCAGGAAGTTATCTGAGGAGCAGACACCTTGTAAAAGGTGTCAGTCAAATGACATAGATGTGGGGTGGCTTGGTCAGTGAATCCTGAGACTTAGCAATGTACTATCAAGTCACTAAAACTAGGAGCTAGGCAGATCAAAGATGAAAAGGTAAACAGAAACAGACCCAGAGCCTAAGAAAGTTCAAGAGCTTAGTGCCAGAGGAAATAGATTTATATCTATAACAACCAAAGCAAAGACAAAGGGTCTTAGTGTAGCCCAGAATGGCTTTGAATTTGTTATCCTTCTATCTCAGCCTCCTAGGTCCTGAAATTACAGATATGTACCAGAACACTTGGCTGAGGTTTTTTTTTTTTGGGGGGGGGGCTTGTGTTTTGTTGGTTACAGGGCTTGAACTCACAGCCTGTGTATTGTCTCTGAACTTTTTTGCTCAAGTCTAGTGCTCTGCCACATTTTCTTTTTGAGCCATAGAGCCACTTTAATCTCTTGAGTTGCTGTTATAAACAGCTGAACCTACATCTTAACTAAAATAGAACCAAAGAGACAACGTTGTCATTATTTTTTGATGTTGTAAGAATAACATATTAGTAAACAGAAGAGAATAAACAGAGCATTAGAACCAATGAGAGAATCAAAAGTTCAGCAAGGCTTTGGATAAAAAGAACTAGAAAGAACTCATTATAAAATACAAAACAAAAGGAAGATACTGATTAAATAGTAAAAAAAAAAAAGCCAAAATTGAACAATTTATAAATTTTCTAGGAATGAACAATAACAAGTATCAGGACACTTAACTAGGAAAAATGTGAAACTACTAACGAAGGTAAAATAATATGTAAATAAATGAAGAAAGACAGTGACATTATAACACTGTTGATTCTCACCTAATTAAGCATATAAATTTAATGCAACTGTAATTAAAATTTCAGGAATACTTTTTAAAGGATTTAACAAATGAATCCTACAAATTGAATGGATTAAACTCCATGAATAACTAGACATTTTGGGAGAAAGGCGAGCAAAGATAAGAGACTCACTTATTACATGTCATACATTATAAACCCAGCATAAACACCGACCCCAGGGAGGTAAAGGGCCCTGTACTGGGTACAGTGGAATGCACATACTCTGTCTCTGTGGAGCTTGGTATTTTATGGAGATAGGAAAGGGCGGACTGTTCGGTAAGTAATCTTGTAAAATGGAGTTATTTAATAAAAGTAAAATTGAGTCAGGCACTGGGGGCTCATGCCTGTAATTATGGCCACTCAGGAGACTGAGATCTGAGGATTATCATCCAAAGCCAGCCCCAATAAGAAAGCCCACAAGAGTTTTGTCTCCAATTAATCAGCAACAAGCTGGAATTGAGCTGTGGCTGAAGTAGTAGAGCATCAGCCTTGAACAAAAAAGCTAAGGGTCAAGGGTGGTGCTGTGTCTCTTGCCTGTAATCCCAGCTACTCAGGAGGCTGAGACATGAGGGTCACAGTTCAAAGCCATCCCTGGCCCTAAAGAATGTGAGACTCTTATTAACCACTCCAATTAACCACTAGAATGTGGGAAGAGGGGCTGTGGCTCAAGGGGTAGCCTTGAGCTGAAGAGCTCAGGGACAGCGCCCAGGCCCAGAGTTCAAGCCCTATGACTGACGACAAAAAAAAAAAAGCTAAGGACCTGAGTTCAAGCCCTAGTACTGGCACTCCTTTCACCATCCATCAACACGCACTCCCCCAGCCCCCCCACACACAAAAGAAAAAATTAGTTGCGTTGGTTGGATTGTAGCTATTTTGATTATGATACTACTAGGTCATTGAACCACCAGAACTAAGGCTTTACCCACTTGGTAGTTAGTTTTATTCATTTGTGAAAGTAGTTGGTTGTCTGTTTTCCCCAGTAGTCTTCAGATTTCTGAAGGTAGGCACCATGTTTGCTCCTGCAGAATTTACATAGTGTCTAGTATATAGTAGTTGCACCATTACTATATACAGAATGAATGGTGGTCAGTATTTTTCTTTTGCCAGTCCCGGGCCTTGAACTCAGGGCCTGGGCACTGTTCTTGGGCTTTTTCAAGGCTAGAGCTCTACCACTTGAGCCACAGCACCATTTCTGGCTTTTGTCTATGTATGTGGAATCGAACCTGTGCCTTCCTGCATGCTAGCTAAGCACTCTACCTGTAGACCAACTCCCGGTCTCTAGTGTTCAGTGTTTTTAACGAACTAGTGGTTTACAATATTAAGAAGACTTAGAGTAGTACATTCATTACAGTAATTCTAAACAAATAGTGAACTATTTGCTATGTGCTAGGTAGGTTGCACTTTAGCTATATTACCTAAATATATATTCAGTTTACTTACATAAAATACCAGCTGTGAAATTGTTTTTCCCTTCTCTCTTCCTCCCTCCCTCCCTCCTTCCCTCCCTCCTTTCCTCTCTCCCCTTCTTCCTTCCTTTCTTCTTCTCTTTTCTTTTCTTCTTTCCATTCTTCCTTCTGTTTTCTTCTTCTTTTTTTGTTGTTGCAGTACCAGTGTTTAAACTTAGGGCCTTGTGCTTGCTAGGCAGGTGCTCTACACTTGAGCCACACCCTAGTTCCTTTTGCTTTAGTTATTTTTCCATGTTTATGCTCCAACCAGCATAAACTGTCCCTATTTATACTTCCCACATAGTTGGTATTGTGCAGTGTTATGCCCAGCTATTATTCTATTATTATTATTATTATTATTATTATTATTAAGAAGGTCTTAAAATTTGATCCTCTCTACCTCTATCTCTCTAGTTGCTAAGATTATGGGCATGAGCAGCTGTGCCTGGCCATTAGTTGTGACATTCTTTCCAGGGGATTATGTCTCCCCTAGATGAGGAAATCTTGTTGGTTCCTGGGACTGATGCTTGCATTTAGACAAGGTCAAAGCATTTGGAGGGAAGAAAACTTCTAGCATGAATGTAGAAGCTGCTATCGAAACTGCACAAGGTAGAACATTGTTCTGTGTGCAGAGAGAGAGAAATTAAGTTAGTATTTTTTGATTGCGTATTCGAAGACCAAACAACATAACAGTGTGAGTAGTTGAGAAAAATACAGAGTCCCATTTCATCTTTGCCCTTTTTCAGCCTGAGGCCCAGATTCTGAACACTTCATTCAAATGCAATGTATCTTTATGTTAACTCAATATAAAAACTCATTAGCTCTTTGGAATGTCTGCCTAAGGAAACAGTTCAAGAGAAGAGGGTTTATTGTGTGAGGGAAAGAGCAGACCTTCAGCGGTCCAACATGGAGTCGGGTGGAGCAAGAGGCCCTATGGTGTAGGGAGACCGATTATATAGGGGGTGACCTCAGAGGGGAAATACCTCAGACAGGGGGACCTCCCACTGCCCCAGGCAGTCACCAGGGTTATGGGTGCTGGGTAGGGATTTCCAGGGTTCAGGAAGAGAAAGCCAAGGGTAGGGGCCATTTCTTCCAGGTGACCTAACACTCTTCACATCTGAATTCAAAGTTGTCCATCTTACATTACTTTCCACATTCTGATTGGCATTTTAGGTAAAATTCTTAAGTGCAAACTGTCTGTTTTCTTTTCTCTCTCTCTCTCTTTTTAATGGTGGGCTGAAGTATTGTGGGGGAAGACAGTGGAAATACATCTTAGTGGAATCTGGGACATGAGAAGAACTGCTAGCTGGAAACAGTGTGGTATTCCAGGCCCAGCTCAACTGAAAACATTATTAAAGGTTCCATGCATGTGGTACTTTCTATATAATTTAGATATAATAATAAATCGAAGTTGGGCGTTTGGCTCCTCTCCCAGATTAAATCCTTTGAATGTTTATCTTATGGAAGACACAAAAAGGAATTCAATTTTAGACCTATACATCTATCTAAATGCAGCAACTGACATTGTGGTTTTTTTGTTTTTGTGTAGGGAGAAAAAATTACAATCTGTCTCAAAGCAAAATACAAAAACAAACAAAAAGTAATAGTAGTAATAATCTAGGACCAAGACTCTGAAATACATTTTCCTAGTAGCAGGACAACTTGATAAATCAGGGCTATTTGTTTGCTTTATAATTGATTTTCCATATTGTTTTAAAGCAAGCCACAGAAAATTCAGCTTTAAATATGTCTGCTTTTATCTACGACTTTCTGTGGGAAGAAATTACTTTTGTCTGTAATTTAAATCATTGCTTTCCTGAAATTTTCTTATGTCTTACCTGAACATCAGTAATACGTATAAGAGGCTTATTCATTTATTCACCTAAGATTTATAAGAAGTCTTGTCCTGGATTCCTGACGATTGAGTTAGTTGTTCTGCATTTGATGGTGTTATGCCTATTCATTAAATGAAAGAACATTGTTCTGAATGATTTCCTAAGACATGTTCATTTGACATAGCTACATAATTTTTTATTGATTGATTTATTTTGTCGGTTGTGGCACTCTGGGCCTGTACATTGTCCTTGAGCTCTTCAGCTCTAGTACTTGAGCCACTTCCAGTTTTCTGGTTGTTATTTGGAGATGAAGAGTCACATGGACTTTTGTGCCTGGGCTGCCTTTGAACCTCCATCCTCACATCTCAGCCTCCTGAGTGGCTAGGATTATAAGCTTGAGCCACCAGTGCCTGGCTGTAAATGTTTTCCCCCTCATTAATGGTATTAGAAAGATTTTTCTTAAAAAAAGACAAGTATTCTTTTAAAAATTAGTTGTGTGGGGGGGCTTTATTGTAACATTTCCACACTTGCATACAATATATTCACCATATCCCCTCTGCAAAACAATTTCAACAAGTTACAGTGTTCTGTTTTTCCTATGTGCAGAGGAATGACCCTGACATGTTCATCCTTGCTCCCTGTCTTCGTGAGCCCTTCCTCTCCTGTCCTGTGCCACCCTCTTCGGCTGTGAAGAGAGCCTGCCCAATGCCCTGACAGTCACTGTTTTTAGTGTGTATTAGTTTTACTGAAAGCTCCATCATGATGTTGTAGATGTGCATCAACTAAACCTTGCTTTCTCCCCTTCTGCCTCACCTAAACCCCATACTAAGCAATGGTTCTCACTGAGACTCCTTCTATCCACTTCAAACAGAGTTGCAATGCATTTACCCTCCATTTTTTACCCACATCTCTCCTTCCCTAGCCTAGTAAATAGTCCCAGACCTAGAATCATGTTTTATGTGTATATATACATATATATGCATACATATTTATGCTTCCTCAGGCCTCTTCTATAACAGCACTATTTCTGTTCATGACAATCACCTCCCAAGACTTCATTTTAATTTGTTGGCTAATTAATGAATTATAGTATTGGACTTGGTACTCAGAGCCTTGTACTTGCTAGGTAGGTACTTGACCACTTAAACTACATTCTCAACCCCATTTTGCTGTTTTATTTTATTTTATTTTTGTGGGTCATGGGGCTTGAACTCTGAGCCTGGGTGTTGTCCCTGAGCTCTTCAACTCAAGGCTACTGCTTTGCCTTGAACTTCAGCACCACTTCCCGTTTTCTAGTGGTCAATTGGAGATAAAAGTCTCACAGTCTTTAGTGCCCAGGGTGGCTAGGCTGGCTTTGAACCACAATCCTCAGATCTCAGCCTCCTGAGTAGCTAAGGTTACAGGCATGAGCCACTGCTCATGCCATTTTTATTTATTTATTTTTCTTTTTATGGGGACCAGCTTGTACCTCAATCCTCTTTGCTGTACCTCTGAAGGAAGTGCCATTAATACATGTTCTACTACACCAGATTGTTGGTTGAGATGGCTCTCAAAAACTCTGCCCAGGCCAGCCTTGAACTGCAATCCTCCTAATTTCCCCCTCCTGACACATTTATCTTTTTATTTAAGGCATACAAGAAAATTTTTGTCTTGCATGATAAATACTTAATATACTTATTATAGTTTTTATTTGTGACTTCCCTTCCTGGTTTGCCATTTTACTCATGGATAAAACAGTTACCAGACTGGGAGATTGACCTCGTGGTAGAGTGCTTACCTAGCATGCACAAAGACCTGGATTCGATTCCTTGGTACCACATACATAGAAAAAAGCCAGAAGAGATGCTGAGGCTCAAGTGGTAGAGCTCTAGCCTTGAGAAA
This sequence comes from Megascapheus bottae, assembly GCF_031878675.1. Classification (NCBI taxonomy): domain Eukaryota; kingdom Metazoa; phylum Chordata; class Mammalia; order Rodentia; family Geomyidae; genus Megascapheus; species Megascapheus bottae. Next base: position 8,786,449 of record NC_143523.1, on the reverse strand, counting down.
GTCCAAGGACAGTGCTCAGGCCCTGAGCTCAAGGCCAGGACTGGCAAAAAACAAAACAAAACAAATGAGTTACCAATATTTGCTTTCTTGTCTTCATTTGTAAAACAAGATCCACCTCTTATTCACAGTATTGAGTTTATAAATCATTTGCATAATGTTCCATATACAGGAAACTCAGTACACAACTTTTGAAGTAGGTTGCTAGAAAAATTCTCTGTTTTCTATTTCCTTTCTGGGAAAGAGCTATGTGAAGTTTTGTTAAATGTAGCTTGGGGGTGTGGTGTGTGTGTGTGTGTGTGTTGCAGTCTCTGCCATAACAACAGATATTCAGCCTAACTCTGGCTCTCTCTGTACCTTGGCAGGGAGGTAGAGAATTCCAGTTGGTGTTGGAGAGAGAATGAAGGACCTTTAAAGAGGAGGCAGCCATTGATTGAGGCCTTTGTTGTGGTCTTCCAAACCTTGGAAGGTGCCTGTGTCCTTTGTGACAGTCAAGGAAAATGAGATTTGGAGCAGATTAACTGTCCCATGGTCCATGGTCCTGTAGCTGGCCCCTGGCAGATGGGGGCAATCTGACATGCACCCTGGGACTTCTGTGCTGACTGAATGCTCATGGTGGGGTCAGAAATGAGCAGGCAAGTTGGTGGAAGAGCTTTGAATGTCTCTCCTGTAGTACCCTGCTCTCAATGATGTCAGTCAGACCCCTGCTCTGACTCCAGTTGTCTCAGATGGTGCCCATCCAAAAGAACCCTGGTCTTGGGGGTGTCTCCGGGGATTCTCTTTTCCCTTGTTCATTTCTTGACTCTGTAAGGGTAAACATCCTTTTGCCTTCCTCAGCTGGAGTTGGAGGATTCTCAAGAGGCCTGCTTCACAGCTGGCCAGCACCAGTTATTCAGGGCTACCCTGGAAGGTAAGAGGTTAAAGAGCAGAAGAAATAGCAAGAAGGACCTTGGGGGCCCAGGAGTTTGGCCTAGTGGTAGAGTGCTTGCCTAGCATGCACAAAGACTCGCGTTCAATTCCTCAGTACCACATACATAGCAAAAAGCCAGAAGTGGTGCTGAGGCTCAAGTGGTAGAGCCCTAGTCTTGAGAAAATCCAGGGACAGTGCTCAGGCCCTGAGCCCAAGCGCAGGACTGGCAAAAAAAAAAAAAAAAAAAAAAGAAGGACCTTGGCTGGCTTCCTAGGCCCGTGCCACGACAGGGCAGGGACAGGTAAGCTGGTGTTGGGCCTCCATTGGTATCAGCATGTTCCAGTGTTGTTTAAAAGGGGCCAAGAGAGCTGTACACTGGTGGCTCACACCTGTAATCCTACTCAGGAGGCTGAGGTCTGAAGGTCATGGTTCAAAGCCAGCCTGAGCAGGAATGTCTGCAAAACTCTTATCTCCAATTAACCACCAGAAAATTGGAAGTAGCACTGAGGCTCAAATGGTAGAGCTCTAGTCTTGGGCAAAAAGTCCAGGCACAGTGCCCAAGACCTTAGTGCAAGACCCAGACATTCTCTCTCTCTCTCTCTCTCTCTCTCTCTCTCTCTCTCTCTCTCTCTCTCTCTCTTTCTCTCTCTCTCTATCTATCTCTCTCTCACACACACACACACACACACACACACACACACGCACGCACACAGAGTGTGTGAATGTGCATGCTGAAGGAGTAATCCAAGGACTCATACCAGCCCTGCTGGTCATCCTTTTCTTGGCAAGACAGTGGCTGCTGCAGGCTCTAATTCACTCCCAGGGCAGTCACCTTGTCATGGTCTAAATCAGGGACAGATGGTGCTTCCATGGTGTGTTCTGCCCATGGGAGGCAAAGTCAATGAATCATCAGGCACCAGGGGAGCCAGGAAACCCACGAGGGCAGGGTGGAGGACACAATGGCATTGCTAAGGCCCAGAAGGACAGATTCCCTGGTCAATGGACCCTGTGGTTACAGCAGCACGTGGGGGCCAGGGGTTTCTAGTGACTTCTCAGTGGGTGAAGGGAGAGCTCTGTTTCCTATCACAAGGAGAAGACCTTTTCTCAAAACTGATTCCATCTAGGGTGGCACACATTTCTATGGCTTTAGTTTCTGATTCTATTCATTTGTTCGATGCAAAAAGAAAAAGTAATCTGATTACCTCCAGCTACATTAAGTCAAAAATCAGGGACTTTCCAGTCTCATGGTTTGGAAGGCAGGGACATCAGGGACTGTGCCCTTGCTGTGCTCCTCCCTTTTGGGGCCACTGCTGGACTTCACAGATGTCCTGAAGGCTTCCTCTCAGATGTCCACTGGTCTCGGCCTCCATTTCCAGTGTCTCTCATTCCCTGGGCCTGTTGCCTATTCCCACTGTCCACACAGTCCCTGATCTCCCCGGGATACCATGCTTCTGCATGATGTTGTGCACTCCCCTTCTCTGGTACAGGGTAAGGAGCATCTTTGGTTCTCTTTCATTTGCCTTTTTGGGTTTTGGGGATGGAGGGAGGGCTGCCAGTCAATGTGAGCCCTGCTAGTTTCAAACAATCCTCCCTCCTATGCCTTCTCTCTCCCCTGCCCCCACCCTTTTCTGGTCTTTGTGGCAATGCAGTTTTTGCTGCCTTTGCTAGCCCAGAGAAAATCTGAGTCTCAGCTCATCTCTTCAGGCAAAGGAAGTGTCCCTTCCTCTCCCTTTTGTTCTGTTGAGGTCCTCAATGGTGGGGTGGCTGGTGGGGGCCATTGCTTCACATTCAAATACTAATCTCTTCTAGACACACTCAGAATAGCACTTAGTTGCTGAGAATTGGTGACTCTATTAGGTAATTGAGAGGTTGCAATTGGGTGGATCATGGTTCTAGGTTGGTGAAAAGTTTATGAGGCTTTTATCTTTTTTACAAAAGCTGGATGTGGTGGTACACACCTGTCATTCCGGTTGTCATGGAAACATAAATGGGAGGATCATGATCAAGGCTAGCCCAGGCAAAAAAAGGTGACAACTCATTTAAAAAACAAAAAGCAAAAGGGCTAGAATTCTAGATCACATGGTAGAGGAATAGCCTAGCAGAAATGAAGCCCCGAATTTAAGCCCCATTCTCACCCCGTCCCAAAAGTAGCATTTACTCAAATATCTGGGTACCCAGTAGCCCATTCCAGTTGACACATAGAGTTAACTGTTATGCTTTAGGACTAGGTTTATACATAGCTACATTACTCAGAGCTCAGCCGATTTGCTGTATGTTCTTTCCTTTGCAATGCCTCAGGGCTAGAATGCTATGAGTTTCAGGTCTGTGGACACCAATGGAGTTCCATGAACATTATATTCAGGAACTAGCTGCCTCATTAGCATTGGGTTTCTGTCTGGCAGGTTGTCACTTATTGACTTAATTAACAGATGTCACAAGACAAGTAGCTCAGAGTGATAAAATGTAGAGATGGAAGGAGATGGGAAATCGCAGAGGAAGAGGCAAATAGGAACCTTATGCTTAAATTAAAAATTTTAAGGAGAGGAGGAAGCTATGTGTGGGTTCATGACTAAACTGTAGCTGCTCAGGAAGCTGAGACCTGGAGGATCAAGATTTGAAGCCAGCACCAGGGAGAAAAGTCCATGAGATGATATCTCCAAAATAACCGGCAAAAAGCTGGACTAGAGACATGGCTCAAGGGATAGAGTGCCAATGGTGAACTGAGAGAGAGCCCTAGGCTGGAGTCTAAGTTCCAGGACTGACACACAAAAAAGGAGGAGCTGAAAGAGGATTTAAGATATTAAAAGATCCAGGTTAGCTGGTTACATGGTGGCTCACGACTGTAATCCTAGTTACTTAGGAGGCTGAGATCGGAGGATGTTTGTTCAAAGCCAGCCCAACCATGAAAGTCCAGGAGACTCTTATATCCAAATTACCACCAGAAAATTAGAAGTGGTGCTGTGGCGCAAGTGATAGAGCACTAGCCTTGAGCTGAATAGCTCAGGGACAGTGCCCAGGCCAGAGTTCAAGCACTGACCAAAAAAAAAAAAAAATCCAACTGAAAAAAAATTTCATTTCTTTAAAACAAGGTACACTTTATGATTATACACTAACAGCACAAGCAGGTTTCATTGTGATAATTCCATAGATGCTCACAGAGTACTTTGAACAAGTTTATTTCTCTGTATTATACTCATGAAACTCCACTTCAAGGGCAAGAAATTTGAGACTTTATCTTTAAAAAAAAAACAAACAAAAAACAACTGGATGTGTGTGTGGGGTTTGTGGGTTTTATTATGGTATCTTTATATATATATATATATGTAACGTACTTTATCTTGCTAATGTTTATTGTCATAGAAGTAGAAAATTTAGAGGATGCATTTATAAAGAATAAAATAATTGCTCATAATTCTACCAAGTGATATACTATGTACAAAAATACATTTCTGTGCATAACATGTATTTTACAAGAATGTTTTACATTCAGCACTTGATATTCTACTTTGAGAGCTTATAATTGTAAAAGCAACCTCTGCTTTTGCTGTAGAAAATTTGAAAGAACTGATTGTAAGCAAAAGGGTTCTGGATTCCCTGCCCAGTACCCAGACTGTGGGCATCTGGCATGTATCCTTCTAGATACTTCCTTCACACATGGAATGTCTGCAAATTGCCTTGTTCACTTGTTCTGTTTATTTTTCCCCATACCCTGTGCTCTTGGCCAGTCAGCTCAATTAATGAGCTCACAGTGCCAAGCTGACTAGAGCCATTGGCTGAATCCCCAGGCAATGCCTTTCCCTGTCATTGTCCCTGATAGTGTGGATGGTTCCAGAAAATGAGGGGAGCACCAAAGTCCACTCCTTTTCCTACTGATGATGTCTCAGAGGACCCGGATGCCGTGTCTTCCGTGAGTTCAGTAATTCCCTCCGAGCCATAGTGACAGCATGGGTGATGACGGTGGCTTGCTACTGGCAATTGACTGAGATAAATCCCAAGTGTTGGATGTCTTGTACTTCAACATTTGGACTTGTATAGTGGTGTGTGCTGAGTGCACCCTTGAATATCCTCCCAGAAACTCTGGAAAGGTAGCTTTTGTGTTGACTTCTAACTTGAAGGGAGTAGAGTCTGGAAGCTTAGAAGAGCCAGATAATGTACTCCTCACATTGTTCACAAATGTTACTGGTCTGCTCGGAGGACTGTGGCTCTGTCACTAACCAAAGAACTGGACTTTTGGGGGGCTGCTTTCGATCTCCAGCAGGGCTTGCGTTCTCTGACTGTCTCTGTTTTACTCTATTACTGCACGTCATAAGCCTGGATCTATAGTAAATTAATTCAAAGACCTACAGGACAGGGGCAATGGCATAATGAGGGAGTGGGTAAAAGAATTCTTGCTGGTAAGGCCCAGGGCCTCTAACATGCGAGGCTACACTCAAGATCTGTGAATCACATTTTCTTTTTGTTGTTGTTGTTTTGTTTTTTTTTTTCCTTTTTTTGTGTGTTGCAATTTTTCTATTGTAATTAATATAAGGGTTACATTATATTCACCACATAGAAGGTGCATTACTTCACAAACATTGATACTGCTTCTCATGACATGGTCCCCATTTCCCTCCCCCCCTCCCCGCTCATCTTGATTTCCCCCCTTCCCTATCCAATTTCAAATAACTAAGCAAATATAAAATATCAGATAACAAGGTGAAATATTGTAACAACATAAGATAACCAAGGGATAGCAAAAGAGATAACAGTACATTAAGGACAATTATCACTCATTATATAGCTTTTGTTTCCTTATCCTGGAGATCCTTACAAATAATGTCATACTATTTGGCCTTATATCTCTAGATTTTGTTCTATTGTAAATCTCTGTTAGTAGAGCCCAAGGTTTCTACTGATTATGACAAATGAGGGAAACCATTGAGCCTAAGTTCCTTTGAGTCTGGCTTACTTCACTTAATATGATTTTTTCTAAATCTTTCCATTTCCTTACAAATGGGGCGATGTCATTCTTTCTGACAGCAGCAGCATTTCATTGTGTACAAATACCACATCTTGTTGATCCACTCATCAACTGAGGGGCATCTGGGTTGGTTCCATATCTTTGCTACAGTAAATAGTGCTGCAATGAACATTGTTGTGCTAGTGAATTTAGTATGTCCTTGTTTCTGGATGATTGGGTAAATGCCAAGTAGTGGAATTGCTGGGTCATAGGGGAGCTCTATGTTTAGTTTTTTGAGGAACTGCCATACTGTTTTCCATAGTGGTTGAACGAGTTTGCACTCCCACCAACAGTGTAGTAGTGATCCCTCCTGGCCACATCCCCTCCAGCATCTGTTGTTATTAGTTTTCTTGATCCTGGCCATTCTAACTGGAGTGAGGTGGAATCTTAGAGTTGTTTTGATTTGCATTTTTTTTTTTTTGCCAGTCCTGGGCTTGAGCTCAGGGCCTGAGCACTGTCTTTGGACTTTCTCAAGGCTAGAGCTCTACCACTTGAGCCTCAGCACCACTTCCGGCTTTTTTCTACGTATGTGGTACCGAAGAATCGAACCCGGGTCTTCATGCATGCTAGGCAAGCACTTTAACCACTAGGCCAAACTCCTGGCCCCATGATTTGCATTTCTTTTTAAATCACATTTTCCTCCCATATCCCAGAAAATTGTTTTAATATGTTTTGAAAAAATTATAATCCATGGGAAACTTAGATCTTACTTACTTTTAGTCTTTGTTAAAAATGTAGGTCCAAGCCAGGCATCAGTGGCTTGCAGTCCTAACTACTCAGGAAGCTGCAATCCAAGGATTATGGTTCAAAGCCAGCCCATAAAGCAAAGTCTACGAAAAAGCTCAGAGACAGCACCTAGGCACTGAGTTCAAGCCCCATGACCAACAAAAAAAATAAATAAGTAAAATATAGATTCAACCAAAGAATCTTTAAAAATTTTTAAACATTATTATAAAGGTGATGTACAGAGGGGTTACAGTTACATGTCAGGTAAAGAGTACTTTTCTTTTTCCAGCCTAAGAATCTTGGATGTGTTTCACGACTGGTATTTTAAATCTCTGGGTACTATCAGTGCCTACAAAGGCTTAAGGACCACTGTACTAGTGAGTTCCTTCCTTCCTTCCTTCCTTCCTTCCCTCCCTCCCTCCCTCCCTTCCTCCTTCTTTTCTTCCTCCCTCCTTCCCTCCCTTCCTCCACTTTTGGGATTAAGCACAAGGCCTTCTGAATCCTAGGCAAGTGTTCTATTACTGAATTCCACTCCATTCCTAGCTAATAGTGATTTTTAATTTTTTTTAAACTCATGGCTTGGGTGCTGTCCTTAAGCTTTTGTGCTCAAGGCTAGTGCTCTACCACTTTGAGTCACAGTTCCACTCCCAGGTTTTTGGCTAGTTAATTGGAGCTAAAAGTGTTAGAACAGGCGTTGGTGCCTGGGCTGACTTTGAACCATCATCCTCAGATTTGAACTTCCTGAGTAGCTAGGAATATAGGTGTGAGCCACCAGAACCTGGCTGAAACAGCATCTTTCAAATAACTTAGAATCCTTCATCTCTACCACAGATGTTAGGAAGAATTCCATCTTATCAGACTGCTATAACAAAACACCTTAGACTAAGTAATTTATAAATGAGAAACTCATTGCTCATAGTACTGGATTTGGGGGATCCAATATCAAGATGCTGACTCGGTGACTGCTAAGAGCCCATTCCTCAGGGGTGACATCTTTTCTCTGTCCTTGATGTGGTAGAAGGGACCTCTTTCATAGGCCGTTAATACCATCTATAAGAACAGAGCCCTGATCATCTAATCTCCCAAAGGGTTTTTTTTCTCCTAATACTCTTCTGTCGGGGTCCTTCATCCCTGTTGGGAGCCAGAGTGGAATCAAACTGTACCTTGACTTGCATCAGACGATGGCTTTATTGTCTTATTGTTTTCTGGCCCTATTCTATGTAAATGACCTGAGAATTACCATATGAATGTAACACCTGGAGGTTCCCTGGGTCTGGAGGGGGGAAGAAGCGGGAGTGGAAAATAAACGTGGCAGTCTCGGCAGTCTTTACCTGGACTGCGGACATCCCGGACCCGGTGTGTCTGTCTCTCTTCTATTTCTTGCTAGTCCTTGCCCCCGATTTCAGGAACCCCAATCTGCGAACCCTGGTTTGCTGCCGGTTGGCCGGCACATCCCCAGTCCCTCTTGAGGAGGGATGGGAGAAACACACCCCAACCAGTCCAAGCTGGGAGAGGAGAGGGCCCACTGTCCTCCCGCACTCAGCCTTGCTTCTCCGGAGCACGAACAGAAACGCCTCGCAGCTTCATCAAGGCAGGAATCTCTCTCTCTAAAACTCCCCTCCTTATATTGGGTGGGGAGCCTATCAGCACAACAGGTGGGCAGGATAAAGAGGTCCACTTGTTTACCCCTACTACAGGCCTCAGCAGAAAGTTATTAGAATGGCGTTACTCGGCCCCAACACTTTTTTTTTTTGCCAGTCCTGGGGCTTGAACTCAGGGCCTGGGCACTGTCCTTGGACACTTTTTGCTCAAGGTTAGTGCTCTGCCACTTGAGCCACAGTACCACTTCTGGCTTTTTCTGTATTGCTACCAAGGAATTGAACCCAGTGCTTCGGGCATGCTAGGTGAACACTCTACCACTAGGCTATGCTCCTGGCAGGATTTCAATACACAGATTTTTTCTTTTTTAACCCCATGGGTGATATTCACCCCTTTTATTTATTTTTATTGTTGGGATAATGTGTGTGGTGGCGGCGGGGGGAAGACACATCCACACCTCAGACAGTGGTGGGCTCTTCAGTATTTTAAATACAAGTCTCCTGTGGAGCAGAGGGGAAGTCAGAGTTCCATGTTCTAAGCAGGAAGCTTTGAATGGAGCCTCGCTTGGCAGACAGACCCAGGTCCTCGGGTCCTGCAAGTGCGGTGCGTCGTGACTCTTCTCCAAGACTGAACCTCCTTCCCTCAGGCCTCGGGGTCTCCCGGACACGGGGAAGACCCTCCCCGATCCCGTCTGCGGCCTGGAACACGGGGTCTGTCTCCTGACCTCGTGTATCTGTTGATCTTGGTCGGCCGTCCGTGCCGCTGCTGTGGATGGACTGACAGCCGTGACCTGGACCGAGGTTCTCCTTCACGGGACCCTTCCCGAGGTCCGCAGGTCTCGGCCATGCTCTCCTCCACCCACCCAGCAGGCCCCGCAGCTGCCAGGGCCGAGCCGGGCTGGCAAGCCGACACACCTGGCCCGCCAAGAACGCCCTGGCGGGTAGCCGGTATCAACCTTCCCCAGGGCCGGTGGCCTGGTCCGGGCTGGGGCCCTCCCACGCGGACTCCCCCTCCCCCCCGTCCAGGCTGGGGCCCTCCCACGCGGGCTCCCCCTCCCCCGTCCAGGCTGGGGTCCTCCCACGCGGACTCCCCCTCCCCCCCCCTCCAGGCTGGGGCCCTCCCACGCGGGCTCCCCCCTCCCCCGTCCAGGCTGGGGTCCTCCCACGCGGGCTCCCCCTCCCCCCGTCCAGGCTGGGGCCCTCCCACGCGGGCTCCCCCTCCCCCCGTCCAGGCTGGGGCCTTCCCACGCGGACTCCCCCTCCACCCCCCTCCAGGCTGGGGCCCTCCCACGCGGGCTCCCCCTCCCCCGTCCAGGCTGGGGTCCTCCCACGCGGGCTCCCCCTCCCCCCGTCCAGGCTGGGGCCCTCCCACGCAGACTCCCCCTACCCCCCCGTCCAGGCTGGGGCCCTCCCACGCGGGCTCCCCCCTCCCCCGTCCAGGCTGGGGCCCTCCCACGCGGCCTCCCCCTCCCCCCGTCCAGGCTGGGGCCCTCCCACGCGGCCTCCCCCTCCCCCCGTCCAGGCTGGGGTCCTCCCACGCGGCCTCCCCCTCCCCCCGTCCAGGCTGGGGTCCTCCCACGTGGACTCCCCCTCCCCCCGTCCAGGCTGGGGTCCTCCCACGCGGACTCCCCCCTCCCCCCGTCCAGGCTGGGGCCCTCCCACGCGGGCTCCCCCCGTCCAGGCTGGGGCCCTCCCACGCGGGCTCCCCCTCCCCCGTCCAGGCTGGGGCCCTCCCACGCGGGCTCCCCCCTCCCCCCGTCCAGGCTGGGGCCCTCCCAACCGGACTCCCCCTCCCCCCCGTCCAGGCTGGGGCCCTCCCACGCGGGCTCCCCCTCCCCCGTCCAGGCTGGGGCCCTCCCACGCGGGCTCCCCCCTCCCCCCGTCCAGGCTGGGGCCCTCCCAACCGGACTCCCCCTCCCCCCCGTCCAGGCTGGGGCCCTCCCACGCGGGCTCCCCCTCCCCCGTCCAGGCTGGGGCCCTCCCACGCGGGCTCCCCCCTCCCCCCCCCCCCCCCGTCCAGGCTGGGGCCCTCCCACGCGGGCTTCCATCCTCATCCTCCCGCGGCTCTCCCTGTGCGCCCTGCGGTAAAGCAGTCCTTCCGTCCTCGTCCCTGGTGAGGCCTTCGCTGGGCCTGCAGCTCGGGAGCGAGGGCCAGAAAGTGCACAGCAGCTTCCTAGTAGAGGAAGAGAAAGCTGGGCACCACTGCCAGGAAGGGGACAGGGAGAGAGGAGGGGAAACAGATCCTCTGGATAGACCAGTCTTGGGGTGCAATAGGGTGCTGCACCTCTGCCATGCAGGAGCTCGTGAGCGTTCTTACCCAGAGCCTTCATCCAACTGTGGGAAACTGAGCTTCCAGAATGAACTCCGGTAAGACAAGGCATCAGGGGCTGTGGGTGGGGCTTGGGGAAGGCTGGGCATCAGGGGCTGTGGGTGGGGCCTGGGGAGGGCGGGGCATCGGGGCTGTGGGTGGGGCCTGGGAGGGCGGGGCATCAGGGGCTGTGGGTGGGGCCTGGGAGGGCGGGGCACCAGAGCCCTAGGTGGGCGTGGGATTCCAAGCAACCTGGTCTCTGCTGTGTGTTTTAGAGTTGTTCGGAGTGGATGTATATTTGAGAGATGCTCTGGTGAAAGTCTCCTTCAGAGTGAGAGAGTTTAAAACCAGAGAGGCGAGACAAAAATTATTGAGCTTTTCAGGAATTTTGATTGATTCTGGAGTGGTGGAAAATGCATCCAATGAGAATTTGGGGCAAGTGTTCCCAGACTTCTTTTCTTGAGGGAATGGAAAGGCAGGAGCCTTGCTGAAAAAAGAAACCTCTGATGGTAGAAAGGAATTGAATTCTGCGTTGCGGTTTCAGAGGAGAGAAGGAAGGCTATATACTCAGTTTTATTAGATCTCCCCATTTTGGGTCTCGTTTCTGGTTTTGACAGTTTTCCGCTAGCAGCCACCCTTGGTTACCGTCGGATGATCACTTTATGGAAAGTTCTGCTTTGCATCGCTCTCTGGTCTCTTGTGGTTTGATGCATCATGACTAGTAATGAGCTAGTTTGTCACTTTCACGGACTGTAAGAAGAAGTTTGGGTGGTCTCCAAGAAGAAGCCTCCCTTGAATTACTAAATAGGAAGCTGTTTGGGTTTAAAGAGACAATTTTTAGAGGGGAAATATCAGCTGCCCTCCAGCTGAATATCATAGATGGGTTTTCTCCTAGTACCAAGGTGAAAGCTACATTTAGGGAGAGATCTATTTAGCCAAGCCCTCAATGGCTCGTGCCTTAATCCTAATTACATGGATCTAAGGATCACGATTCAAAGCCAGCCCAGGCAGAAAAGTCAAAGAGATTGTCCAATTAACTGGTAACAATGCCAAACTGAAGGTTTGATTCAAGTGATAGAGCCCCAGCTGTGAACTAAGAAGCTGAGTGAAAGTGCAAGGCTCAGAGTTCAAGCTCCAGCATTTCCCCACAAAAGAACTGTTTATGGAGTGGAGAAGCAATTGGGAGTAGAAAGGAAGAACGAGGGTGGAGCATGGAGAAACAATAGCCCATTCAGAATGCGGAAACCATCACCATGGCTGACCAGTGCAGATACTGGAGGTGAGAGTGGTCTAGCCAATTGGCTCAGGGCTGTTTAGTCCAAAAGATGTAGGGCTTCTCCAGTTATGGCATAGATATATGGCTACTGCAATTTCTGCTTCATGATTATCTTTAGAGAATCACTCTGAAGTAACATGGTGGTTACTTCTTTATCTCACTTGGAAAACTGACGTTTCTAGTTGGAGAAAAATATTACACAGTAAATTGGAGTTTTTGCTTGGAAAGACCCTTCCTTGGCCAGCTGTACGGCTAATCTTTGTGGTGCCTTTGTGTGGATGTCAGAAGTCAAGAAATTAGAAATCTAGCCAAGGGCTGATGGCTCACATCTGTAATCCTAGCTACTCAGGAGGCTGAGATCTGAGGATCACTGTTGGAGGCCAGTCAGGGCAGAAAAGTGTCTGTGTGAGCTTCTTATCTGTAATTAACCACTCAAAAACTGGAAGTAGAGCTGTGCCTCAAAGCTGTAGAACGCTAACCTCGAGCAAAAAAAACTCAGGGACAGTGTCCAGGCCTTGTGTTCAAGCTGACCCTCCCCTCTCCCCCGAAAAAGAAATAGGTTTCAAGTCTCTGGCAAACTTTTTTTTTTCCCAAAGCAAAATTTTCATCCCACAAGACCTCTTTTTAATTATATTTATTAAACTTCATTTTTATTTTTTTATTGTTTTTACAAAAGAGTTTCAGTTCAACCTGTCAATTTATGAGTACAATGCATATTTTTCATTTATTTTTTGGTCCTAGGGCTTGAACTCAGGGCCTGGCACTGCCTCTGAGTTTTTTTTTTTAAATTTTAATGTAAAGATGATGTACAGAGGGGTTTACAGTTGCATAAGTTAGATAATGAGTACATATCTTTTTGAATTGTGTCACATCTTTTTGAATTATGTCACCTCTTCCCTCACTTTCTCTCAGTTTTTTTCCTCTCACAACCCCTCACTCATAAGCTGTAGAGTCCATTTTCAACAGTGTCCAGTATCATTGCTAAATTAGTTAACCCTTTGTCCCAACATTTCTGTGCTTCCCCTTCCCATCCCCAAATCAGACAAACTTACATATAAGACAAAAGTACAGAAATCAAAAGCAGCAACAAAAGTGGAAAAACAGAAAATAAAAGCCTACAAAATGTAAAACAAAAACAAAACACCCTCCTCTTTGCATTTGTTGGAGTTCATTTTGATAAGCCTCATTTTATATGATCATATGCATAGATGTATAGAGCCCTCGTGATCATCTAAGAATATCTTCCTCTGGTCTCACTGTGTTTAGAGTCCTGTTTAATTTATCATGTCCAAGTATAATTTTTTGTTTTACTGTCCATTGGATTTACCTGTAGATTTATAGATACACACTAAATATTACAAATGAGGAAAACAATGTAGCCTATGTTTCTTTGGGTCTGGCTTACTTTGATATAATTTTTTCCAAGTCTTTTCATTTCCTTAATGCCATTCTTTCTGATGGGAACATAGAATTTCCATTCTGTGTATATACCACATATTCTTTTTTTTTTTGCCAGTCCTGGGCTTGAGCTCAGGGCCTGAGCACTGTCCTTGGACTTTCTCAAGGCTAGAGCTCTACCACTTGAGCCTCAGCACCACTTCCGGCTTTTTGCTATGTATGTGGTACCGAGGAATCGAACCCGGGTCTTCGTGCATGCTAGGCAAGCACTTTAACCACTAGGCCAAACTCCTGGCCCCATACCACATATTCTTGATCCATTCGTCCACTGAGGGGCACCTGCATTGGCTACAGCAAACAATGTTGCAGTGAACATGGTTGTGCTAGTGGCTTTAGTGTGGCCTTATTTATGGTCAATTGGATAACTGCTCAGGAGTAGGATTGCTGGATCATAGAAAGCTCTATGATTAGTCTTTTGAGGAACCTCCATACTGCCTTCCAGAGTGACTGAACAAGTTTTACATTCCCATGAACAGTGTAGTAGTGTTCCTTTTTGGCCATATCCCCACCAGAATCTGTTGTTGTTAGTTTTATTGATAATGGCCATTCTAACTGGGGTGAGGTGGAATCTCAGTGTTGTTTTGATTTGGATTTCTTTTATGGCCAGAGATGTTGAACATTTATTCATGAGTCTTTTGGCTATCCTTACTTCTTCCGAGTCCTGAGCTTTTTTTTTTTTTTTTTTTTTTTTTTTTTTTTTGGTCAAGGCTAGGGCTCTGACACTTGAACCAAGCCACTATTTTTAGCTTTTTATCTGGTTAATTGGAGGTAAGTTTTATGAACTTTTCTGGGGGGGGGGCTGTCAGTCCTCAGCTGTCAGTCTCCTAAGTAGCTAGCATTACAAGTGCACAATGCATCTTGATCAATGTTACCTCTTCCATCATTTTCTCCCTCCCCCTGTCCCAACCATATCTATCCCCTTGAAAACTGTGATTGTATTTACCCCCACTCCCTCTCTTCATTCAAAAGCCCTCTTATTACAAAGAAAGCATGGCTGGGCACTGGTGGCCCACACCTGTAATCCTAGCTACTCAGGAGGCTGAGATCTAAGGATCATGGTTCAAAATTAACCTGGGCAGGAAAGTCCATGAGACTCTTATCTCTAATAAACTATTCAGAAAAAAGTGGGAAGTGGTGCTGTGGCTCAAAGTGGTAGAGCCTTAACTTGAGCACAGTGTCTCTACAATATAGTAAGAAAACAGAGTAGAGCAGGGGCGTGGCTCAAGTATTTGTTCAGTATGTTTTATGCCTTGGGTTCAAGCCCCAGTGCTAATACAATTAAGGAAAGAACAGAATACATATTTTAGGAATGCGCTTTATTATCATAGACTAATCTATGCCCAGAGAAATGGCTGGCTATAGTAGTAGCTGTGACTGTGATGTAATGCACTTAGAAAGGCCTCTATTGAATTTGTAGTCAAATACAGGAGACTGGGAGATGGGTCAATTGAATTTTAGTCTTATCTGTACTATTTAAATAATTTTAGAAAGAAGTATGCCTGTATATTATTAGTATAATTAAATTTAAGCAGATTTTGGCACAAGTAGACTATTCAGACAAAGCATTTTATTTTATTTTGTGCCAGTACTGGGTCTTGAACTCTGGGTCATGGTACTGTTCTTTAGCCTTTTCAGTCAATGTTAGTGCTCTACCACCTAAGCCATAGCATCACTTTTGGATTTTTGGTGGTTAATTGGAGATAAGAGACTCAAGGACTTTCCCTCCCTGGGATGTCTTTGAATCTCATTCTTCAGATCTCAGCCTCTTGAGCAGCTAGAATTACAAGAATGAGCCATCAGTGACTAGCTCAGACATTTAAAATAATGGTACAAGTTATGCTGCTCTTGGCACTGGCTAAGATAGTGTCCTGAGTGATAAGCTTGGAGAATTTGTGTATCATAAACACACACACACACACACACACACACACACGCTTATAAATAGGATAAATAGGCCACTCTGTCACAGAGGAACTAGTGTTCAAGGTGGGCACAATATAATTCTCAGTCCCAAATACCTGCTTTGGGGGTCTCACCCAGGCTCCAGAGAAACATTTCTTCTCTTGTCCGGTGGTGCCCTCTGCACAGAGACAGTTGTGCCTGAGTACCATGAACTTGAGGGTCTTGCTGCTACTAAATTGGCTCTGCTTGGGGATGCAGGATGATATACACAGCAGAGCACTTAGGTACATGAAAGACAGTTTCATTAATTTGTCTTTAATTAACTTGCAGTAGGTTTCTGGATAAAGAGTAATTGTTTCTTAGCAGTGCCAAGTTTTTTTGATATTCTAGTTCTTTGGCTCCAGAGGTTCCCATAAATTGGGGATAGTGTTTGCAGGAGTTAGGATGGCATCTGAGGAATAATTTGAAATATTAAAACTACATATTGTTCTTAGATTTGTAATTATGCAGGTCTAGGAATAACATGTCTGAAGTATGATATGTATTGTTTATATATCAGCAACTAGAGAGTAATAGAAAGTTAGAAGATCAAAAGTGGTGGTATTTGTTTATAATCCCAGCACTTGGAAGGTGGAGGCAGGAGATTCAGGTCTAGTGTGGGGTATGTAGTGCAACTTTGTCTTTTTTTTTAATCTTTACTTAAAGGTGATGAACTGGGCGACTGGTTAAAGTTATCTAAGTAAGACAATGAGTACATTTCCAACAGATTGTCTAGTGAATATCATTGTTGCATTAGTTCATCCTTTGTCTGCTTTTCCTGTGATTTCCTTTTGCTTCCATGGATCAGATAAACATATAAAAGACAAAGAGTACAGAAAACTAAAACAGAAAAAAAGAAATCACTGCATACAAGACACAGTAAGAACCTCTTGTTTCCAATTCTTGGAGTTCATGTTGATAAATTTCATTATATATGACTTATGCACTTAGCAATTAGGTTATTGTGATCCCCTGTTAAGAATATTGTAGACATATTCTAGTTATTAAAAATGAGAGAAATTGGGGCTGGAAGTTTGGCCTAGTGGTAGAGTGTTTGCCTAGCATGCATGAAGACCCGGGTTTGATTCCTCAGTACCACATACATAGAAACAAGCTGGAAATGATGCTGAGGCTCAAGTGGTAGAGCTCTAACCTTAAGAAAGTCCAAGGACAGGGCTTACAACCTGAGCTCAAGCCCCGGACTGGCAAAAATTTTTTTAAAAATGAGGGAAACCATAAAACCTACTTTTCTTTGGGCCTGGTTTACTTGGCTTAATATAATTTTTTCCAGATCTTCCCATTTCCTCATGAATGTTAATCTTTCTGATGGAAGCATAGAACTCCATTGTGTATATATACCACATCTTCTTCATTCATTCATCTACTAAGGAGCATCTGAGTTGGCTTCATATCTTAACTATGGCAAATAGTGCTGCAATGAACATGGTTGTGCTGGTAGCTTTAGTAGGGGAATGTCTATTATTTTGAAACTCCAACGTCTGTACAGCTACAGGAGGCTGGGTTTGTTCCTGTCCTAAAATTGTATTCTCTTGTCATATTGGAGTGGCTTTTACTCTAAAATGGGCAGAACAAACCATAGAAGCACAGAAACATGGCAGGCCACTCAAAATAAACCAGAAATAGAGCAGTCATTGAAAAACCTAAAGGATAGTTCTCAAAATGCTTTAAAAACATTGCTGGTAAATATGCTGAATGAAAATATTGAAATTGTGCTGTGTGGGCCGGGAGTTTGGCCTAGTGGTTAAAGTGCTTGCCTAGCATGCATGAAGACCCGGGTTCTATTCCTCGGTACCACATACATAGAAAAAAGCCAGAAGTGGTGCTGAGGCTCAAGTGGTAGAGCTCTAGCCTTGAGAAAGTCCAAGGACAGTGCTCAGGCCCTGAGCTCAAGCCCAGGACTGGCAAAAAAAAAAAAAAAGAAAAAAAAAAAAGAAATTCTGCTGTGTGTGAAGGTGATGAGGCTAATCAAAGATTACAGAGGAATTCATAGAATACACAAATAGAAAGATGAACAAGTTCCAACAGAGGGGAAGGGAGTCCAATGAAAATATGGCCACTCAGTTAAGAGGATTTGAGAGAACATCAGAAACCAAATCAAGGAAGTAAAGAAGTCCATACAAGATCTAAAAGCTTCAATAGAGTTTGGAGCCATCAAAAATGACCAAGTAGAAGAAAGGGAGATAAAAAAAGAGTAGAAAGTCTCAACAGCAGATTAGATAATGTGGAAGATATAATCTCTGGAATTGAAAATAGTTTAGACTTTATAGAGAAAAAAAACCTAGACAATTATTTAAAACAAATCTAAGAAACAAGATGGATTCCTACAGTAGATACAAGATATGACCCAGAAGGCCTAATTTAAGGCTATATTGACGAGGGTCTAGAGAAGGGAGCTAATGGAATAGGAAACACATTTAACAGAATCCTAGCAGAGAACTTCCTAAATATACAAAAAGGTGGGTCTGTGCAGATACAAGAAGCTTTTAGAACCCCAAACAAACCAGAATAGGACATTCCACTGCCATATCATAATCTACATAAGATCGATAGGGACCGAGGAGACCTTGTCATTCCCTCTCACTTCCTGCAAGAGCAGCATGAATGGTTTCTCTCCCTTGTCCATTTTCCCTCCTTTACTTTGTTCTAAAATAAATTCTTGCTGGGCACTGGTGGTTCACTCCAATAAATCCTAGCTATTCAGGAAGCTGAAATCTGAATGTTGCTGTTTGAAGCCAGCCTGGACAGAAAAGTCCATGAAGTTGTTACCTCTAACTAGCCACCAAAAAGCTGGAAGTGGAGCTATGGTTCAAGTAGCAGAGCACTAGCCTTCATTGATAAAGCTCAGGGATAGTGCCTAGGTCCCGAGTTCAAGCTCTAGTATACTGGCACACACACACACACACACACACACACACACACACACACACTCTTGCTAAAGCATTAAAAGAGTAACAAAGCAATGAAAATTAACCAGAAAAGAAAAATGAATTTGGGTGCTAGAATTAAAGATAGTTTTACTTTCATAAAATAGATTTAATAAGCTTTGATTATGCTTTCAGAAATAAATTTTCAGATTTAAAAGCTTCAGATATAGAATTTTCAGTTATTTAAAATTTATATTTTGTACACCATACTTTTGAATATTTTAATAAGAAAATCTATTTTGAAAGCAGAAAGTTTAGTGTTCAAAATAATTTTCTTTTCTTGGGGGCCGGGAGTTTGGCCTAGTGGTAGCGTGCTTGCCTGCATGCACGAAGACCTGGGTTCGATTCCTTGGTACCCCACATACATAACAAAAAGCTGGAAGTGGTGCTGAGGCTCAAGTGGTAGAATGCTAGCCTTGAGAAAGTCCAAGGACAGGCAAAAAAAAAAAACAAAAACAAAAACAAAATAATTTTCTTTTCTTGTTTTCTTTTGGTGTTACTGGGATTTGAACTTATGGACTCATATTTAATAAGTAGATACTCTACTACTTGAGCCATTCCACCAGCCTCTTTTTATGTCAGTTACTTTACTTTTTAAAAAAAATTTTTAAAATTTTAATGTATAGAGGGGTTACAGTTATATTTGCCAGATAGAAGGTGCATTGCTTCTCATGTTTTTGTCCCCACTTCCTTCCACCCACCCCCTCCTCTCATCTTTTTCCCCCCTTTCCTTTTCAAACAAATAAATGTATATACAATATACCAGGTAACAAAGTTAGATACTGTAACAATATGAGATTAACAAAAGGATGACAAAAGAGAAGAGAAAAAACATAGTACATTAAGAATAACGATCACTCATAATTAAGCTCTTGTTTCCATGTCCTGGAGGTCTATTGATTTAGCCTCATCCTATAAGGCCTTATGTATCTAAGGTTTGAGCTATTGTATTCCTCTGCTAGGAGAGTCCAAGGTCTGAACTAGTTATTACAAACGAGGGAAACCATTGAGCTTATGTTCCTTTGGTATCACCCCAATTGTAAGGAAATGGAAAGACTTGGAAAAAATCACATTAAGTTTAGCATGTCAGTTACTTTTGAGATAGAGTCTTGCTTAAAGATCAGGCTGGTGTGGATTGTGATTCTCTTACTTGTGCTTCCCTTTGTTTCTGACATTCTGACAAATGTGCTACCATACTCAGCTATTTCATGAGTGGACTTGACTCTCTTGTTCTCAGCCTCCAAAATGTTTAGAATTACAGGTACAAGCTACTGTGTTTTGCTGGTGATATTGAGGTTTGAATCATGATCCTCGTGTTTGCTGAGCCATACCTCTAGTTTGATTGTCTGTGGTAGTGTGTGTGTGTGTGTGTGTGTGTGTGTGTGTGTGATAGGGTCTTATCTTGCCAGGTACGTGCCTTGATGTGATTCATTTTTGTTAGGCTGGCCTTGAATTGTTATCCCAACCATCCCAGCTTCCTACACAGCTAAGATTATAGGCATGAGCCACTGGTTCCTGAGTTAATTTAAGTTTTTGGTGATAGTTTATTCTAATTTTGTATTTTGCCCCCTGGTAATGGAATTTGAACTCAGGGCTTTTGACTGGGAGGCAGATGTCCTCTAGCTTGACCACATCTCCAGCTGGTTTTGTAAATTTTCAATATTATCTTTTTATTATTAAATAATTCAGGCTACTGTTTGCATAATAGTGCATTTTATGTGAAGATTTTCATATAAAATGATATCAAGAAAAATAAAATTATGAAATAAATGTAATTTATAAATGATATAATTCTATTTGCTGGTACTGGGGTTTGAACTAAAGGTTTTTTTTTAATTGTAATTAGTAAAAGGGTTACATGATATTTGCCAGATAGAAGGTGCATTAATTCAGATACATTGATACCCTTTCACATGTCTTGGTACCCGTTTCCCTCCCCCCCCACACCCCCCACCCATCTTGGTTTTCCCCCCTTCCCTATCAAATTTCAAATATCCAAATACAAATAAATTCAATATATCAGATAACAAAGTGAGATACTATACCAATATGAAAAAAATATGGAACGCTTCACGAATTTGCGTGTCATCCTTGCGCAGGAGCCATGCTAATCTTCTCTGTATCGTTCCAATTTTAGTATATGTGCTGCCGAAGCGAGCACTGAACTAAAGGTTTTATACTTGCTCAGTTTTCTTGCTCCCAGGCTGGAACTCTGTCCTTTAAGCAATGCTTCTTGCCTGGCATTTTCTTGCTGGGTGTTTTAGAGATGGGCGTCTAGTGAAATTTTTGCCTGGGCTGGCTTTGAACCACAATCCTCTGGATCTCCCTGAGTAACTAGGATTATTACTGAGCTGCTGGTGCCTGGGGAATGATGTGCATTCATTACTTATCCAATACCACCTGCGTGTTAAAAGAACAGCCAGAGTTGCACAATCAGGTGCAGTGTGTTTTGTAGTGTGCCAACTTCCAGTTATATCCAAACCTCACTTTGCACATATGTTAAGTATTGTCCTTATGACACTATCCTGGCCAAGGTAGGGGGATAAAATTTGTTTTAGTTAGCCATCTGATTATTGACTTATAGCTTTCGAATTAAGGCCTAAAGAGCCCAAGCATCTGCTTAGACTTGGGCCCAGTAATGAGTGCATACTGGAGTATCCCACATCCCATCCCACTGGCCAGTCCAGTTACAGTGCAGGGAATTTCTAGCTTGGGATTAAACTTTTTCCCTCCCTCCCTTCCTTCCTCCCTTCCTCCCTCCCTCCCCCCTGCCCCGGTTTCGTGTGCTGGTCCTGGAGCTTGAAGTCAGCACCTAGGCACTATCCCTTAGCTTTTTCCACTCAAGGTTGTTACCATACCACTTGAGCCACAGCTCTTCTTCTGTTTTTTTTTTTTTGTTGTTGTTGTTATTGTTTGTTTGTTTGTTTTTTCTGTTTTTGTTGTTGTTGTTGTTAATCGGAGATAAGACTCTCCCAGACCTCCCTGGTAAGGATGGCTTTGTATTGTGATCCTCACATCTCCTACCTAGGATTACAAGTGTGAGCCACAGGTGCCCAACCTATTGAAGTGTTTTAAATTAAGTTGCTTCCAGAATGCTCTCTGACATCCAAACTCAGGAATACCTTTGTAGTTAGGGCTACCTCAAATAAATCAAACCTTGGACATTTACACTGAATGTAAGAAGATGAAATGGCAGGAATTTAGTGCTTATTGCTCTTCAAGACTGGCGTTTCAGGGGTTAAATTGTAGTCTGTCTGTCTGTCTGTCTGTCTGTCTCTCTCTCTCTCTCTCTCTCTCTCTTTCTCTCTGCAGAAAACCATTTTAACAAGTCAAGAGGGATGAGGCACCCTTCCTTCCATATGGAAACTAAAAATATTTATCGCACTGTTTACTAGAGGCCTAGGATCCAATTTTTCTGTCTTTGATTGACAGTGTGACCCCTACCTGGGATATACCACTGTCTCAGTGGATAGAAATTTTATTTGCTACCTGCCTTCCATGTAAGTAGCTTTAAACCAGGAGCCAAGTATAAAGCTGAGTTGGGGCAGAGGGCATTGACACTCATAATTTCAATCTATTCCTAGAGCACATCGTCTGTTTCAGTAAAGAAAGTCATAATTAACCAAACTGCCTTGTGTTCCTTTGGAATCCCAGAACCACAGGATAATCATAGCGCAGCATGGGGGAAAGGTGAGCAGGTCACAGGCTGGATCATTTGGCAAATGAGTGGAGCCCTGGCTGGTCCCTCTCCACAGTCAGTGTGGGGAATGGAGATGTCACAACCATTATGTTTTAGTTATTAGAGCTGCTGGGCCACGGCTCCCTGTGACCTATACGCACAATACATTTTTGTTGGCTTCAATTGTTTTCTACTGCATTCCTTTAATACTCAACCCACTAGACAAAGTCTACCATAGTTGACTTTCAGGGAGAAATCTTGGTTGGGGCTGTAGTCCTGACATCATTTCACTGGCTTGCCTCCCCAAGGCCCGGGGCTTTTATGCATGAGAAATATCCTGGGATTTTTACCAGTTCATTTCGCTGGAAGGTATTTCTTAGCATTGCTTATGAAGCTGATTGAGATTGGCTACAACAACAAAATTAGGAAACCCTAGGAATCTAGAGGAATAGTGATTAAAAAAAACCCAAGGTGCCAGTGTCTTATGCCTGTAATCCTAGCTGTAATTCAAAAGGTAGAGATCTGAGTATTGAGATTCAAAGCCAGCTGTGGCAAAAAAAAAAGTCTCTGTGAGACTTTTATGTACAATTAGCCACTCAAAAACCAGTAGCAGAGCTGTGGCTCAAAGTGCTAGAGTGCTAGCCTTGAGCAAAAGAGCTCAGGGGCAGCATCAAGGCCCTGAGTTCAAGCCCCACCACTGACAAAAAATTAAAATAATTCAAGGCTTACATTCATCTTACAATATACCTCAAGTTTATTATATCATGAAAAAACAATGTGTAGCATGAGCTCTTCCTTCAAATAAGAAAACTTTGTACGGGCGCACATAGGTGCATGCGTGGTAGATGGGGTCAGAGAGTTTCCACTAACAGAGATGTTGGTAGTAATTTGGTTATTAGCAATAACATTGACCTGCACTTCAAACCTCTGCTTGTATCAGTGGAGGAACTGGATGTAGAATGAAGAGGTAACCTGCTAAGGTCCCTCAGCCTCCACGAGGCTGTGCTGGGGTATCTCAGTGGCTCCAGCCATTTAAGTCTTTCACAGGCAGACTTAGCAATGGTGTTGTACCAGCTCTCTGAACCTCTCTGAGTTCCATCAAATTGACATCACATTGATCCAGAACAAGGTGCAGTTTACTTATCCTCCTAGGAGCCTAAGGTTCCCCAGACTCAGAGCTTCCTGCTGAGACTGGGGAAGACCAGGCTGAGTTGGCTGTGTATCAATTCGTTTGGCTGCTTTTGTCCTATGCTTCCTGGTGACCTGTGGGTTCTGGTCCAAGCAATGTCAAGTGAAACAGATGTGAGATGATTTTATGTCAAAGCAAAGAAAGACATATGATGTCTCTTGTCTGTGAGGCCCTGGATCCAGGCCAGTTGGACCCCATCCTGTAGTGTGTCCTGCCAGAGCAGCCCTGCTCCCCTCCTTACCGCTCTGCCTGACAGCGGTGGGATCAGGACTCTTGATGATGGAGGGGGCTGATTTCTGTGCCAGCCATCCTGCCATTTGCCATCGTGCTGTTTCCTATGCTTTTGTTAGGAAAGGCTCCATCTTATCACAGCTGTTGTGCGATCATTCTCTGTATCCAGGCAGGTTAAGATCGTGGAGGGTCAAGGGTAAAACCCTTGGGCTCTGTTACCTATTAGCTGGGAACCTGGATAACAGTCATCACTTCTGTTTCTCCCTTTGTACCTGTAAAATGAGGGTAATAATACTACACGCTGCTTCAGGGTATTTTGAAAATTAACTTAGTTGATATACATGGACTGCATCAAGGCGGCGTTTTGGCTGCTCTGAGTAAGACTCGTATGTGCTTTGCTGGCAGACTGGCCCGAATGCATATTCATGAGGCTAATTCCATTACCTTTACCTTTCAATGGCCAAGTCTGCATTTTGAAAATGAGTATGGTTGTGGAGACGATTCCTCTCTCTTCCAGCTGCTCAGTGATTCTGTCTGTGTGATTCATTAGAATTCTAAGTGCAGCAGGGCTGGTCTTGAAATAGAATCTTTAAGCACAAGGCTATTTGATGGTGTCTGTTGGACAATTACTCTTCATAAGTAACACTTTTTCAGCTTTGTACTGGCCATTGGATGTGAGCATGTTAGCAATTAAAAATAGCTTAAAAGCACATTAAGATGACAACTAATCTCGATTGATCAGAATAGGTCTTTATTATACTTGATGCATAATTTGAATTTTATTGCTGAGATAAAAGGTTAAAACAGATAAGTAACTGACATGGAATACATGCTTTGCAGGAACCTTCCTCTGAATTTTTTTAATACACCTTAGTGAAATTAATAAACCATTTCTTCCAGCAGGATTGTGTCACTGAATAAATCCCATGATCTTACTCAGTGTCAAAGCAAATCAAGTGACTTTGATCTTTATTTAAAGAAGAAAACTGTTCAAATTGTAGTGGCATGTACATTCCTCACTTTGGATGAAGGAATCTATGGTATCTCTGGAAAAGGGAATAAATATTCCCTGCAAGGCAAGGTGATATTTCTTTCTCTCTACAAAGATGAAATTTAACTGTGCAGAAACATTTTAGTTTGATGCAATACCACTTGTCAAGTCTTTCTTTGATTGCTTTGCTTCTAGATTGTTACTCAGAAAGTTCTCCTATTCCTCCCTATAATGGTTTTAGTTCTTACATTGTGGCCTCTGATCTATTTTGAGTTGGTACTGGTGCAAGGTGATAAAGAAGATCCAGGTTCAGCTTTTTACATGTAGAAATCCAATGTTCCCAGCACCATTTGTAAAAAATTATATTAAGTGAAGTCAGGCCCAAAGAGACAGAGGTTGCATGTTTTCTCTCATATGTGGAAGCTAGAATTCCTTTTTGAGGTGTGCAAGTATATGTAAATGTATTCACTGAAATATGGTAGATTCAAGGGAGAACTCCCATAGTGTGATTCCTTTGAATCAAAAGTCAACAAAATAAAACTGATACTTGAAAAGAACAGGGTAGGATCAAGGGGAGAGGAACAGACACATGAAGCGAAGGAGGTGGGGGGGATGTAGTCAAGAATTCAGTGTATATGTATATACATTGAGAAAATATAAAAATTGAGAAAAATGAGGGAAGGGGTGGGTTGGGAGGGAGGGGTGAGAATGTTGGAAAGGATCACATTGATGAAGATACATTGAATTCATAAACTGTTTTATTGAATAATTCCTTTGTATATAACTACTTAAAGATTAAAAAAAAATCTAGCCAAAGACCACAACCGTATGTTGATACAGTAGCGCCCACATGTGTGTGGTGGCATTCTTTACCATTTTCTAGTAATGGCGCCCCTCTATATTCTTGGAAGGATAGCTATTCTCTGACATTCATAGTATCCAACCTCCCCAGCCACCACAGTGGGCATTTGACCAACCTGTTGTCTTCTATCAAGGCAGCTGCAACAGAACACCACAAACGATGTGTGTTCTCTCAGAGCTTTTAGGCTAGGAGGCAGATGTTGAGATTTGGGTGAGATTTGTTCCTTCCAGAGGCCTCACAGAGTACTGTTGATGCCTCTTTGCCTGCTGCTGCTGGAGAGTGGCTGACAATCCATGGCTTGTGGACTCCTCATGCCACTCTTTGCTGTGGACAGAGTCTTCTCTGTGTTTGCACGTCTCTGTCTAATCTTCCCTGTTCTTATCTTCTCTGCTCTTCTCTGTTCTTTTTCTTTTGGCCAGTCATGGGGCTTGAACTCTGGGCCTGGGTGCTGTCTCTGAGCTCCTCAGCTCAAGGCCACCACCCTACCCCTGGAGCCACAGCCCCACTTTTTGTTTTCTAGTGGTTTCATGAACTTTTGTGCCCTGGGTAGCTTTGAACCACCATCCTCAGATCTCAGCCTCCTGAGTAGCTAGGATTACAGGTGTGAGACATTGGAGCCTGGCTCTTCTCTGTTCTTGTGAGGACAGCAGTCATCCGATTAAGGCTGATCCTCCCAGTGTTACCTCATCTTGGCTGACTACTCTGTGAAGATCCGATTTCCCTCCAAACTTACATCTACAGGTATCAGAAATTAGGCTGTGTTCTAATATTTTCTCTTTTCTGTAGTAATTGCCAAGTTTCAGTGTTTATATTAAAATCCCAGATAGTAGCGAAGGCAGAACTCCAGTTTCAGACTTCTTTGTGCAGAGACTCCATTTTCAAGCATCATGTGTTAAGATGCTTCCCCTCTCCCCCGCACACAGATTCCTTTCCCAGAAATCAGGTATCTGAAGCTCCATGGATTTATTTCTGAGTCCATTTGGTCTTTGTGTTCCATTTGGGACAATACCATGCTACAGTTCTATAGTATAATTTTAAAGTCTGATAAGGACAATACCTCCACCATTTGCTTTTTTTCCCCCTGAAGATTGTTTTTGCTATTTGGGTTCTTTATCTCCACCCCCCCTTTTTTTCTTTTTTTTTAATTGTAATTAGTAAAAGGGTTACATGATATTTGCCAGATAGAAGGTGCATTAATTCACATACATTGATACCCTTTCACATGTCTTGGTACCCATTTCCCTCCCCCCCCCCACACCCACCACCCCCTTTTTTTTGGTGATGATGCTACAGAATTTTAACTCAGGGACTGGACACTGTTTCTGAACTTTTCTGCTTAAGGCAAGTGTTCTACCACTTGGGCCACAGTTTCCCTTCTGGCTTTTTTTCCCTGGCCAATTAGAGATAAAAGTTGTGGGGCTTTCCTGACTGGGCCAGCTTTGAACTGCGATCTCAGATCTCAGCTCCTGAGTAGGAGGTATTAAGGTGTGAGCCATTGGCACATAACTATTTGGAGACTTTTGTGCCTCTGTATGAATTTTAGGGTTGGCTTATTATTTATGTGAATAATGACACTGGGATTTTGCTTTTACTTTTTTTTTTTGCCAGTCCTAGGGCTTGAACTCAGGGCCTGACCACTGTCCTTGGGCTTTCTCAAGGCTAGCACTCTACCACTTGAGCCCAGCACACTTCCAGCTCTTCTATGTATGTGGTACCGAGCAATCGAACCTGGTCTTTGTGCTAGGCAAGCACTCTACCACTAAGCCAAACTCCCAGCCCAACACTGGGATTTTGGTAAGGTATCGTGTTGAATTTTTACATTGCTTTTGGTAGTACAGACATTTTCATAATATTGATTCTGCTAATCCATGAGCGGGGGAGGTCTTTCATGTGCTGATGGTTTCTTTAATCTATTTCTCCAAGATTTCATAGTTTTCATTGTGGAGGTCTTTTAACTTCTTCGGTTAGGTTTATTCATCATTATTTCTATTTATTTTGAGGCTACTGCAAATGGAATTGTTCTCATTTTTTCTCAGCCAGTTCACAGTTAATGAACAGAAAAGCTACTTGTTTTTGTGTATTGAATTTATATCCTGCTATGATCCTAAAGGTGTTTATTCAGCTTTAGCAGTTTTGAAGTGCAATATTTATGGTACTTTGATTATAATATCATATCATCTGCAAATGGAGATAATTTAAGTTATTTATTCATTATTTGAATACTTATTTATTTTTTCTCTTGTCTTATTGCTTTGTCTAGGAGCTCTAGTACTATACTGAATAGGAGTGGAGAGAGTAGGCTCTCTGACCCTAAGAAAAATTATTAAAGGTTTTTCCCTGTTTAGTATTATGTTACCTGTAGGTTTGTCATTTATAGCTTTCTTTTTCTTTCTTGGGGTTTGAACTTACAGCCTTTTTTTCCCTTGTCTTTTCCCCTCAAAGCTGGTACTTTGCCATTTGAGCCACATCTCAAACTCCAGCTTTTTAGTGGTTAATAGGCAGCCTGTAATCAAGGATATTACCTATCCACGGTGAGTTCTCAAAGCTCTTTGTAGAATAAATCTGAGACCATTGATAGATCTCAGAGCATTATATATTCTATTCTATGTAGATTTTCAGATCTTCCTTGTTGTGGAAGGATATTCAGTGTGGCAGGGATACTGTAACAATGTAGCACAGCCTGGGTATATTAAAGAACAGAAATGCATCCTTTCATAGTTCTGGAGGTGAGAACAAGGTGCTGGAAGGGCTGGTTTTGAGAACTGTGAGGGAGGCCCCTCTCCTAGGTTATAGTCAGAAGGATCCTTTGTGGTTTTCTTGCAGGGAGTGGGGCATGGGGTGGGGTAGGGAGGTTCTTGGCTTGCAGATGTATTCTACTCCTCTGCCTTTATGTTCTCATGATAGTCTTCTTGAGTCTGTGTCCAAATCTCCTCCACCCCTTTTTGTGTCAGTTAGGGGGGCTTGAACTCAGGGCCTTGGCTCTATCCCTGAGCCTTCAGGTTTTTGAGTAGGTAATTAGAGATAAGAGTTTCATGGGGACTTTTCTGCCTGGGCTGGCTTCAAACCATGATCTTCAGATCTTAGCCTCCTAGGTAGGATTACAGGGATGAGCCACCAGCATCCGGCCTCTTCCTTCAGCTCCTTCTTAATGGTCAGGAGTCATATTAGATAAGGACCTATCCTTAAAGGACTTACATTGTCCATGCAAAAACCAAGAGATCTTAAACTTGCAGTGCATACGAATTTTTGAGTTTGTGTGAATGAGACATAAACCCTAGAATACCTCAGAGAAGATTCTAGAGAGCAGGCTGATCCCACCTGGGCAATAATGTCAGATAATTAAGTGGCATCTGCTAAGAAAATTTTTATCTGGGCCAGAGTCTGGGGAAAGCACAGTGTGTTAATGGCTTAATCCAATGTGGAAGCTGTCTGCAGATATGCGATGTGAATTTAAATTGTGACCTTGTCTTAATTCTGTACTTATGAGTACAGAGTTAGCCAGGGCAGTGGGAGGGAGGTGGAGACTTATTCCAACTAAAATTGGTCTGAACCCAAGTCTTTAGTAGGCCAGGTCACTTAAGGTTATGGCTGAGTTAGAGTAAGCACAGTGTGTGTATAACAGAGCTGGTCGGGTTTCCTGCTGAGAATTCCTCTGGCCTTTTGGGATGTTTTATGAAGATTTTTATGAAGCGCTGGGTACTGGTGGCTCACGTCTGTAATCCTAGCTACTATGATGGCTGAGATCCGAGGACCATGGTTCAAAGCCAGAACAGGCAGGAAAATCTGTGAGACTCTAATCTTCAATTAATCACCAAAAAGCAGAAACTGGAATTGTGGCTCAAGTGGTAGAATGTCAGCCTTGAGTGAAAACCCTAGAGAAAATACCAAGGCCCTGAGTTCAAGCCCCAGTACTGGCACACACACACAAAAATATTTTTAAACAAGAGCCAGATAATGATGGTTTATGCCTATATTCTTAGCCACTCAGGAGTCGGATATCTGAGGATTGCAGTTGAATGCCAGCCTACGCAGGAAAGAATAAACTATAAAAAAAAGCAGAAAGTGGTAAAATTCCAGCCTTGAGCATAGAAGCTCCAGGGCAGTACCCAGGCCTTGGGTTCTAGTCCCAGGACTAACACACACAAAATATTTTTTATAAAGATTTTCAGCCATACTACTATTCTGAAACATAGTAGAAACACCAAACATTGGTTGAATGGACCAGTATGAGATCGGATTCAGAATACAGGGAAGATGGCAGCAGCCTTAGGGCCAAGTCAGTAGCAACTGGTAGCGGCTACAGTCTTCCCAGTCATCTGAACTCTTATGGGAGTCTCAAAATAATGAGACTGTAATCTACATTTAACCACCAAAAAAGCAGGAAGTTGAGGTGGGGTTCATGTGGTAGACCACTAGCCTAGGAAGTATTGGGCAAATTCAAGCTCTAGTATTACCAAAGAAAGTCTAGAGATTTGTTTTTTGAGTCAGATATCCCACTGAGAGCTTGATGAATATACTCTCCTTTCTCCATATGATACATATAAGCACAATATTTTGGGAAAAATGTCTGAAAGTTCACCAGCTTAAGTGGTCCATCTCTAGTTACCTCTAGTTACAAATTTCATCATCTAATCATCTGACAGTCTTAGATTCTAAGGTATGGATGGCGATGCTGAAGGAGGGGAATGTTGTGTGTGCCCTTACCAAGGAGAGGTGAGTGAATTGTCAGGATCTTATCATGTTGATGATTTTCCCTCACATCCAAAGATGTGAAGAAAATTCTAGAGTGAGGAGAGGAAGACAGACAATGCAACCATCCTGAGTGGTGCTGGGCTTGCTGGGTTTCTAATGCTCAATTTGATGCAGCCATGTTTATCTCCTTGTTAATTTCTTTGGCAGTACTAGAAGGTGCAGGTGGAATCTTGGATGGTGTGGTCCAACTATCATTATGCATTCTGCACCTGCATCTGCAGAATTGGGTCCCCTGGAAAAGCAGGTTTTTTTTTTTTTCATTTCTTTTATGCTAAATTTATTCTCGTGCCATAAGTTTTTGTTTCTTCAGTTTCTTTTGGGATACCTTTTTCTTCTGTGCAACTTCCTCTTCTGGTTTAGGAACCCTTTGCTCCTTTTCAGTAAGGACCATTTCAACGTGACACGGGGAGCTCACGTATGGGTTAATCCTACCGCAGGCTCTGTAAGTTCGGCGGCGCATTTTGGGTGCGTTCACCTGAATGTGTCCAATGACCAGGGAGTCTACATCTAAACCCTTCAGGCCAGCATTACTCTCTGTGTTCTTTAGCATGGGCAGCGGAAACTCAGCACTCTTTTTGGGCCACCAACCCTGTGTCTAACCCCACTGTTTGGCCTGGGCACACCTGTCACCTCCACCATTGTAATGCCACTGAAATGGCACACATTGCTTCTTTTAAGTTGCGTCTTTCAGGGACTTGTAGCTTTTCTGATATGCATACCCCTGATGGCCTAGGCTGTTTCTCTGGTGTCTTAACGTGAACAGGAAGACTTGGGCCTCTTGATTTGCATGATTTTGTAGGGTTTTCTGTGTCTAGAGAATATTGAACCATTTTCACAGGTCACCGCAGGCCACTTACAGGAGGAGCAGTTTTTTTTTTTAAACAATAGTCATAGTGATTTCCTGTCAGGAGTGAGATGTTGGATTCTCTTCTATGATTTTTAGAAATTTCTAAGATGCTGCACAATTATAACTTGAAAATCTCCAATGTTAGACTCACCTATAGTATGCGACCTCTTAGCACATCATTTTTATGGCTGAATAATATCCATTGTATACATCTATACATAACATTCTGTCTGTCCAGTCATCTGTTGAGGAACATTTGGCTGTTTTGGGCTTCTGACTACCAAATGCTTTGTTTAAAACCAGAGACAAGAGGACCCTGTGCCAGCTTCTAGGAGGGTAGCTGCGTAGGACATAGCAAGAGAGCCATGCTAATTTCATCTGATCTACAGGAGGGAGGAAGAGAAGAAAGTTCTTGTTAATTGGCAAGTCCCTTGAATGGCTTTGTATTATTGCTCCCTCACTTCCTTTGATTCCCTAGATTAATTAGACAGGGTTTAGCCATGCTAATTAGCAGTATATTCAACTACTCCTTACTTCCCAAATACCATTTTTTACTGATCCTCTGTAGCTGGGTAGAACTTAAACATTTCCTTTCATTTGTGCACTTACCTTCCACACAACACTCAAGGGATTCTTTTTCAAGTCAACTTTCCTCAAGCAATTCAGTGAAATTCTAGTAGT
The DNA here is from genome assembly GCF_031878675.1 of Megascapheus bottae. Lineage (NCBI taxonomy): Eukaryota > Metazoa > Chordata > Mammalia > Rodentia > Geomyidae > Megascapheus > Megascapheus bottae. The sequence continues at coordinate 8,755,059 of NC_143523.1, read as the reverse complement.
AAACCACATTTCTTGTCACTTAGGGAGACAGAAAGTCAAAGGCAGACCCTTAGGCGTCAGTTCCAATTTCACTAACGGCAACACATTTTTAGTTATGGTACATTCCATGGCTGTACCTTGGAGACCTTTTGTCTTGATGAAAAATAGGAGCTGACCTGTTTTCCCCTATTAAATTTTGATATGTTCTTTTCATTAATTTAAAATAGCTGGATACTGCACTTTGGGGATTTTTCTTTTTCTAGTCCAGTGGAGAAATGTACCCTGGTGAGAGCCAGCCAAGCAGAGGTACGTTCAGCTTCACATGTGGATTTATCTTTGACCCAGCTATGATCTGAATAAAAACTTCACTGGCATTTTTGGAGCATCATTGTAAATATTAGAGGCATGCCCATCAGGTAGAACAATGGCTGGCTACTGCCTCTAGAGGGCGCTCTCAAAGACATATCCTTAATTGTCCTATTCCTTGGAGATGTATGCTTGCATTGCAGTCTCAAAGAAAATGTGAAGGAGGTGGTGCAGACAGCATAGTTATGGACCCTAATGTGGCCTTAGATGTCTTGTTTTGTGTCAAATTCCTAGCTGAGAAGTGAGTAGTAATAACAAGAGAATGAACGAAAGACACAGATACTCTTAGAGAAATAAAAACATTTCCCAGGCCAGTCTTCTTCCATCCCTTTAGGTTTATATCCTGTCCATTCTCTGTCCCTCCTTTCTTTGTTCAGCATACATTTGGGTGTATCAGGCACTGACTGAGAAAGCCAAGAATAATTTGGAATCCTATATTCTGGGCTTGCTTCTAGGCTCTCCTACTGACCCTCACATCATATTAAGAAAATTATTTAACCTGTCTAAATGCAAATTTTCTCATCTATAAAGTGAGAATAATAATCTCTAGTTATTGTGGGGAGAGCATACATGGAAAATGCTGAGTTCAGCCCCAGTTAAATAACTTATTCCTATTAAGAAGTGTTGAAGAAAAACTTTGAGATTTGAAACCCATGTGATGGGTCTTAATGATGTCTTACATCATCAGATGACATGGCGACCACAACTTTGCACGTGGACTTATCTTCCCAGCAACATTATTGTGGCACACGTAGCAATCTCAAGTACAAGTGGGATATCCATTCTGCTATGGGAGATGGTGCCAGAGGCTCTAAGGATGCAGAATGGATTTGAAATTGACTGAAATTCACTGCTGAGAAACAGCGTTCCATGGGCAAGAGCCCATGAGCCCTTCAAGAGTTTGAAGACCATAATTATGGCAAACAGTCATATCTATCTTTCTATTACATTGGTCACTAGCAGAAATTACCACCTTTGCATATATGCTCCGCTATCACAGAATACTCTTCCCCAGCTATGTGAAGTCTTGACTCTGGGGAATAGAATCCCTGTCCTCCAGGAGCTCATAGTCTAATTGTAAGGATGATGGTACCATTGCTGTATAGTGCTGTGTTGGTGCAGAGGTAGTGCCTTGAGCTTCGAATGGCCCAGAAGTCTTGGGGGGTGTGGGTGGGAGCTATGAACTAAGGCTTAAAGAAAGAACCAGTCACCTTCCTATGAGTTCAGTTCGTTCATGGGAACTCTAGTGGTTCTGTATTATTTGAGGCCCAAGAGTGTTAATTTAAAGAACATTCAATAAGAAAAAAGTGACTACTAGAATGTATTGAAACAAAAAGAGTAGGGTAATGAAAAGGAAGAAAATCCATGTCAACAAGGAAGGTGATAGGTTGACAGCTGACCATAGGGACCCAATAGGAACCACCGTGGTGACCACAGAAGTGGGTGGGTCTGGCATTCTGCTGTGTAGAGAGGAGAATTAATTCAAGTGTTTGCCTCACAGGCAACTGCAGAACTCTCATGTGACATTGGTAAGACCACCAAATGTCCTTCTTCAAGCCTAGAGGAACTAGTTTATTGCTTTTTATAAAGCCATTGAAAAAAGGTACAAGTCCAGAAGACAAAATGTCACCAAGTGCAAGTGAAGGTTTATGAAATTTCCCATGAGGAGTAGGGACTCTCCACTTAGGGTCTTTGACTTTAAGCGTAGTAGAAGAATTTCTGGACAAGTCATAAAAGACTTGGCAGAGCTTAATTGAGTAAGCAAACAAACAGATAAACAGACAAGGAAGGCAGAGGCACACTCTAACAGTAAGGGTGTTCTGAAAGGGAGGGACTCTGATCTCTGCCACATCTGGGATATTTCTGTGATAAAAGCAGAGTCTGACTTAATGTTATGCAAGCGTAGATGTTTATCATGATTGGTGTTACACTTTCATTACTTGGCCTCAGAGTCTCTAAGACTGACCTGTATTTTAAATATTTGATCATTATGTTTAGGCATCTGTATTAGGAAAGAATACACACACACACACACACACACACACACACACACACACACACACAATTTTTGTTGTTGTTGGTTGTGGGGCTTGAACTCTGGGCCTGGGCACTGTTTCTGAGCACTTCAGCTCAAGGCTACCTCCCTACTCCTTGAACCACAGCGCCACTTCCGGTTTTCTGGTAATTGGAAATAAGAGTCTCATGGACATTAGTACCTAGGCTGACTTTGAGCTGCGATCCTCAGATCTCAGCCTCCGGAGTAGCTAGGATTACAGGCATGAGCCACCACACCTGGCTCTGCCATATGTTTTAAAACCAGAGTTTATCTTCAAGATAAAGAATGTATCCATTCATCCTTCCATGAATGTTTATCCTTTGAAATGAGTACTTTGTGCCAGAAGGAGCCATTTTTCCAAGTATTTGCTTCTCCAGGACACATGTCTTTCTTTCTTTCTTATTTATTTATTTATCAGTTGTGGGGCTTTGTATTCAAGGCTGATGCTACTTCCCATTTTTCCATTTTTGAGTGCTTAATTAGAGATCAGAGTCTCATAGGGACTTTTCTGCCTGACCTGGCTTTGAACCAAAATTCTCAGATCTCAGCCTTCTGAGTAGCTAGGATTATGGGGATGAGCCATCCGTGCCTGGTTTACTATAGAGAAAGTTGCTCTTATTCCCCCCCCCTTTGTGCTAATACTGTAGCTTACGAAGGAATGCAAGGATTATAACCAAGAAGATAATGTTTTTGTATGTCTAAATACAGTGTTTCTAAATTCCTGGATGCAATGTACTAGGCCTTATTTTCCCTATTCTATCCTGCCTCATTTTCTCTTAAAACAACTTTGGTCTCTTAGTCTCAAGGAAAAGTTGGTGGGTAAAGATCAGGCTTCCTGGTTTGCTTTAAGCTGGGTTTTTGAATTTTTGCTGCTGTTCACATGGCCTCATTTTCTCTAATCTCTTCTGATTCAAAAGAACACAAAGAGTTTTGGGAACTCCTAAGTGTCTCTGCCTCATATTTCTCTGACTGAGCAACTCTCTAACCTTGCATACCTAGGCTATGGCTTCTATGGTTGTTCTTGGGAAGTGCCTGTGGAGTCGTCTCTCACGTCTTCCTTCCTTTTCCCCATTGTCTCCTAACCCCCACCCAATCATTTTACTGGAGAAGTCCCACCTGGGTGGCTATAAGGGTAACTGCCAAACCTCCAACATCTGAGCACCCTTGTAATGCTGTCTATGTATCAAATGACACCAAATAGTCGTTCCAAAATCAAGAGCACTGTAGGAGTTGCTCCTGAATGGAGAACTTCATTGCAGCATATGAAGAGTGGCAGCAAAGGAGACGTTTCTCAGCACGTGGCCGCCTGTCTTGAACCTCCTCTTCTTCCCTATAAGATCTCTTTGCACGCTGGAGCCTCCCTAGATGGAGCTTTGAGGTGTTTCATCTTCTCAGGGTTCCCAGCCCTTGAATAACTCGTGATTGCTTCCAACAAACGCTCAGCTCCTGAGTATTGGCCTTTGTGAGTGGCAGGCAGAAGGATTTCAGTTATATAATTGCAATTATACTCTTGGTACCAAAAAAGTAGTGAATATGAAAAATGTATCACATAGGACAACTTTCCAGTCCTCTGGGAAGTGAAAGAATCTACAGAATGAAATTCCAGTTATCAAACAGAGCAAATGTTTAATGAGTGGGTTAGTGTGTTCTACTGCTTTGGGGCACACACAGGAACAGAGACTGATAGGGAACCCCAAGTCCAGCTTGATTTGGGGATGCAGGCCTGAAAGCTAGCTATTCAGGAGGTGGAAACAGAAGAATCTCAAGTTCCAAGCTAGCCAGGGCAAAAACCAAATACAAAGCCAAGAGCTGGTGACTGACATCTGTAATCCTAGCTCCTCAGGAGGCTGAGATCAAAGACAGCCTGGGTAAAGTGGGAGAGGCTCCTATCTCCAATTAACCACCAGAAATCTGAAAGTGGCACGATGGCTCAAACTGATAGAGCACTGCTATCCTTGAGCAAAGAAATCTGAGTCATCACCCATGCCCTGAGTTTAAGACCCATGATCATGGAAAACAATGATACAAAACCCAAACCAAAAAACAAATACATACCAAAGGTGTAGGGGTATGTCTCAAGTGGTAAGAGCACTTGATTAGCATGTCTCAGGTCCTTAGGAAAAAGTGGTTTTTCCTCTACCTTTCTGAGTTCTCAGATGAGATGAATCTTTCTAATAAAAGCAGATTAGCAAGAGTAAAGCAGAAGTGAAGTGATGTATGTCTAATGAATATGTGATGATCCTCAAGGGAAAAAAATGAGTCTATCTCTGAGCTGGCCTAGCACTCTGTTTTATGTAGCCTCTTCAGCAGAGAGCAGCAACTATTCAGAGAAGTGACAAGACAATGGAAAGGGCCCTTCATCTCTAGAGGCAGCAAATAGTGAGAATGAAAATCAGTGAGAAATGGATGAGACACGGGTAGTCAAGTTTATGCTGCTGATTCTGATATCATCTCTGAGCGGATAAGTTCTGAAGCTGTTTTTGGTGATGCACTCACTCTTTCCTGGTAGAGGAAAAGCAGAACTTTATAAGATTCTATCTTGCTTTTAGGCAAATAAGGGGAAGGGCAAGTGCTCTTGTTTTTGTATCGTCTCAAGCATCTTCCTTTCAAAATAATCCTCTGCCAAAGTGGCAGGGTTTGTGGAGCAGATTCCTGTCTCTTACGATGCTCCATGACTTCACAAGTGGGGAATGGTCATGCCTAGGGCACGTAGTGAGATGGGACATTCTGCAGGGATTTATGTGCTAGATTTACTAATAGAAACAAGTCCCAATGCAGTCTTCAAGAAATAATGGGAAGATCTGAGCTAAACACACACGATTGGTCCACTCCAGAGTGTCTGTCCCTGTGAATCCTGGGAAAGGACTTGGAGTTTGCATTTCTAACTTCCCAGGTGCTGATGCTGCCATTACTGAGCCATATTTTGAGAACCACTACTCAGCAAAGGCAAGGTTCAGAATTACAGGGTTTACTTGGAAACCCATAATTTGGCCAGCTGGTGCTCAGGGAAGTACGAAGCAAGCACGAAGAAGAAGACTAGAAAAGGAGTTGAGAGCAAATACATTCCTGTCATCTTCCAGGAAAGAATTTCCTTACTACAATGTTTGTTACTTACAGCCGGGGATCACTTCCAGGACATTGTGAATGTTAGGTAAAGGGTCTACTACTCAGTTACACCCCGATCCTATTGCTAAACAATATTTAGAGATTTTAAATATTAAAAAATTCAAACATATTAACATTCTTTTTAGTATTTTAAATAAAAAAATTTAAAAAATTTAAAAATTAAACAAAATTAATTTGAGAGTCTTGTGCGTGGCTAGGCAAATGCTCTGCCATTTGAGTCATACCATCAGCCCTCTTGCTTTAGTTATTTTTGGGATAGGTGTTTGTGTTTTTGCTCCAGCTGCTCTGTAACATGATTTTCCAATTTATGCTTTCGCTGTAGCTGGTATGACACATGAGTAGCAATATGCCCACTTATTCCTTGACACAGGGTCTTGTGACCTTTCTGTGGAGGCTGGCCTCACGCCATTATCTTCCTGATCTTTACCTCCTATATAGTTAGGATTGTAGACATGAACTACCATACTTGGTAGGAAATTTCAGTTCAAATACCTTATGGGAAAAATGTATTTCTTCTGGGTGTAGATTGTGTGGCAATCTTCCTGTGTGCACACACCCAGGCATTTGACCTTTTCCCTAAAGGTGGGATATATTTCTCTCCTCCTTTACTTTGAGTTCATTTCCATGGTTTTGTTTGGTCAAAGAAGAGGAAGAAGAAGAGGAAGAGAAAAGAAAGAAATGAGGCAGAAGTGACAGCATCAAGTCTATGTGTAGGTTATGGGATCTTGTAGGTTTCTACTCCATCTCTCACGCCTTAGCCATGACTATGAGGAGCCTCTGCCTGGACAGGGTTCTGATTCAAGAAGCATGAGCAGTGGAACAGCGCCATCCAAAGGAGTTAGATGAAAACAGTATTCTACTTAGTCTCATTCATGAGAAATAACTGATTGCTTAATATAGAGCAGGTGAATGTGACCAAAATACATTATGCCTGTCCATAACACTAAAAACCCTTCAATTAGGGAGGACCAGCAAGAAAGACTAGCACAGAGGTGCTATGTTGAAAAGTTTCTTGTTATGGGTACTGTGGCTTGAACTCAGAGCCTTTTGATCTCATTAAGCTGATGCTCTACCACTTGAACCATGCCTCCATCCCTGCTTTTTATTAGTTATTGGAGACTTCTGTACCTGGGCTGGCCTTGTACTGCAACCCTTTGATCTTAGTCGCATGTCTAGCGAGGACTACAGATATGAGCCACTGTAGCCCAGCTGAGGTAGTCAAATTGATCAAATGCATTATACACATGCATGTATGTAAATATAATGAGGAAACCCATTTGTATAATTAATTTGTGCTAATAAAAATAAAATGGGAAACATCCATTTTGGTGAACATGGAGCTACAAATGAAAAAATAATTGTTTTAAGTCACTGAATTTTAGGATGGTTTATTTACTCAGCAATAGTTTACTGGTGTCTCTTTTCTAAAACACAGTAATTTAGATGTATGCATTTTAGGCTGCCTAATCAAAGTACTAAATTCATGATTCCTCTTTCTTTGTATGAGAAATCTTAAGTGAAGCCTGCTAGGCTTACAGAGTTTGTAATAATCTATAAAACGCCAAGGGCATCTCTCAGGCAGTTCTGTTGGAGGATCGGCTATAACCCCTGGGATTTTTCTCCCATCTTCCACTGTTGTCTTCTTGATTACAGACGTTCGTGGAGTTCCTTCATTCTGCTTAGGTTATTATTCTTGAAGAATCTAATGAGCAGTACATTATGTTGTCAGCTCATTGATTAAGAGTGTCTTCAGCATGAGAGGAGGTCATTGTTTTGGAAATTTCCCTGCTCCCATCTATATTTCCTAATAAACTGATTACAAATGAGAAGCTACAGAGACAGAAAAGTGAACAGTTAAAGCAAGCCATAAATTCAAGCCAAATGGTGGTTTAGCATTAATAAAACATTGCAGCTTCATTTTTCATAAATATTGCCGAGTTGATTTATCCTGGATTTGTGCTTCGGTGCTGGATTGCGAGATCTGAGTTACTGGTAGGAGCACAGCTTGGTTCCTGTGAGAGGTAGCAGAGAGCTCCTTGGGGTTATTGGTTAATTCAGAAAGCTAAAAAATCTTGATATAGTCTCCACTGTTCTTGTTAAGAAGTCTCTGGACCCTGATCTTTTACAAGTACAATGTCCTATTTTTGTTGTTGTTGTTAGTTGTGGGGCTTGAACTCAGGGCCTGGGCACAGTCCCTGAACCTCTCTGTATTCAAGACTAGTGCTCTACCACTTGAGCCACAGCACCACTTCTGGCTTTTGAGTGGTTAACTGGAGATAAAAAGTCTCATGGAGGCTTTTCTTGTCTGGGCTGGCTTCGAATTGCAATCCTCAGATATCAGCCTCCTGAGTAGCTAGGATTACAGGTGTGAGCCACTGGCACATGGCATACGTACAAGTACAATATTCTTGATGAAGAACTTTGCTTACCCACAGTGGTCAAGGACACTCAATCCTTGTTTCCAAGAGGACTTAATCTAAAGACTTTATTTTTTAAAAAAGACTTTCCTTTTTAAGCTGGTGCAGTGGCTCACGCCTGTAATCCTAGGTACTCTGGAGGCTGAGATCTGAGGATCAAGGTTCAAAGACAGCCCGGGCACAAAAGGACCTAAGACTCTTATCTCCAATTAACTTCTAGAAAACAGGGAAGAGGGTCTTGGCTCAAGGGTAGGGTGGTGGCCTGGAGCTGAAGAGCTCAGGGACAGTGCCCAGGCTGAGTTCAAGCCCCATGACTCACACATACACAAAAGACTGTCCTTTTTACTATCATCACAGTGGGCATTAAGTGGGACAAGCATTAAGACCATGGCACAGTGTGATTTATGATGTGTGCCTTGAGCTACCCAGTTTCAGCTGGCTTTCTTGTGGATCTGGGGTTGTAGGTCAGATACATAGGTGTCTGTGTGACTGAACAACCATAAAAACCCTGGGCACTGACTCACAGTTGATCTTCCCTGGTTGCCAATCTCCCATGTATTGCTGTCTGTATGGCCTTCATGGCTGAAGGTCCTTCCAGGTCTCTCCTGAACTCATCCTTGGAGATTTTCCTTTGTTGATGTTAGCCTGAATCCTTTTAGTTCAATGGATAGAAATGAAAATGTAATGATTTTTCTGAGTTGTAGGAAAAATTAACTTCAAGAGTAGTCTTTCTGATGGGCAGCAGTGAATATGATAAATTACCAAAGAGAACACACCCAGAGTGCCAAGATCAAGTAGTGAATGTACCTTTATTGGCAGGAATGAGGGAAGGATCTCAGAGGAGGGGAAGGACATGAGCTAACCTTTGAAGCATGGATGAGATTAAAATAATAAAAATTCAGGATAGTGGATTGCAAAAAAAAAAGGCTTCGATAATACAGAAAATTATAGAGAAAAAAGGAAATTAATTCTAATTCCAAAGTGTACCTCCAATTGAAGATGCTATTGAGTCATCTTTTGGTATTAATATGTGAATATAATTTTTTAAAGTTTACTCTGGAAAATTCCAGACATATTAAAGAATAAAGGGAGAGCCATGATTCTATCAGCCAATTATGAAATTCTTAATGCCTTTAATATTTCTTTTTTTATTACATATATTCCCTGAATTAAGCAACAGACATTGTGAACATTTTAGATGAGTCTCTAAAAAATAAGAATTAGCTTCTAAATATATCACAGCATCCTCACCCCAACATCAAATCTACAATAATACATGAAAGCCATCAAATAGGTAGATAATGTTCCTATTTTCCGACAAGTTCTAGAAGTTCCCCTTTGAAAAATAGAAACTGGTTGGGTGCTGGTAGGTCATGTCTGTTATCTTAGCTACTCGGGAGATTTGAGAATTGTGATTGAAATCTAGCCCAGGCAGGAAAACTCTTCTCTCCAATTAACTAACCAAAAAGCTGGAAAGTGGAGCTGTGGCTCAAATAATAGAAAATTACTTTTGAGCAGAAAAGCTCAGGGATAGCATCCTGACCCTGAATCCAAGCCTCAGGTTCAGAACAAAATAAAAACAAAAACTAAACGGCTTGAATTAGGATTCGAGCAAGATCCATTACTCTCATTTCTTAATAAACTATTTATTTATGTATTTTTTGTTGTTGTGGAGCTTGAACTCTGGGCCTGGGTGCTGTCCCTGAGCTCTTCAGCTTAGTGCTATCGTCCTACCCCTAGGGCCACAGCACCTCTTCAGGTTTTTTGGTGGTTAATTGGAGATAAGAGTCTCATGGACTTTAGTCCCTGGGCTGGCTTTGAACCTTGATCCTTAGATCTCAGCTTCCTGAATAGATAGGATTATAGATGTGAGCCACTGTGCCCAGCTTGCTTGCTTGCTTGCTTGCTTGTTTGTTTGTTTGTTTGTTTGTTTATTTATTTATACCAGTACTGGGGCTTGAACTCAGGGCCCAGACTTTGTTCCTGAGCTTTTTCACTAAGGACAATCCTACCATTTGAGCCACAGCTCCATTTCCAGCATTTTGGTGGTTAATTGGAAATAAAGCATCTCACAGACTTTTCTGCCCGGGCTAGCTTCTAACTTTGTTTCTCAGATCTCAGCCTCCTTAAGTATCTATGATTACAGCCTGGGCACTGTCCTGAGCTTTATTTTGCGCAAGGCTAGTGTGGACTACTTGAATCACAGCTCCACTTCTCACTTTTTCACGTGTTTAATGGAGTTAAGAGTCTTCCTGCTTGGGTTGGCTTTGAGCCATGATTCTCAGATCTCAGCCTCCTCAGCAACTAGGATTGCAGGCGTGAGCCACCGGTACCTGGCTTCAATCTCTTCTAATCTCAGATGGCGAATGCTTCCCGTAGGTCCAAAGTTCCCTTTGCCTCTGACATTCAATTCAGCTTCCCTCACCAGCTCTGGGCACCCCGCTGTCAGAGTTGGCTGGTTCATCTTGATAAACTCTAAGCTGAGCACTTGGCGTTCCATGTACTCTGGAGATCAGCCTCTTTTGTCTCAGGTCTTTTGGGCAGAATGTTCCAGGTACTGATTTTTCTTGTTGTTAACTCTGTGTGCTGTCTTCCTGAGAGTTAAAAAAACATATTTACAGCCTTTGGTGGCCTTTCTTGTTTTTCTATGCTATCACGGTTTTGTTGAAAAAATAACACTATGACCTGTCAAACTCAGTGGGGACCTAAACAAGAAATCAGTTTTATTTCTTTCAGCCATTGCCTCAAGACATAACTTTGTCAATTTCTTCGTCTATGTCCTTTAATAAAATCTTGGACAAACTTTAAAACTTTTTCTTACTTCCTACTTAGTCCTGTGTCAGGTAGAACTCTCATTCTGATAGTTGATTGAAACTCTTCTCTCCAGCCTCTGACTTCAGGGACCAGAAGAACAGGCTGAGGGCAGGTTTAATTTGTTTTTTTAAAGTGTACTTTTCTCTTCCTTGAGTGCAGTTCTTTCAGAATTGGGAGCAGAAAGGGAGACAATGGAAGCCAGATCTGCTTGAGAACAAAACAAATGAAGGAATCCTGCCTCTGCTCTCTGTGCCAGCAAAGGTTCTGGAGGACAGGGCATAATTTTTTTTGGATTTTTTTTCTTAATTTTACTGTCATGAATAGAGGGGTTCCAGTTACATTTGTAAGGTAGTGAGTACATTACTTCTTGAACATTGTTACCCCAACCCCACCCAAGTTATAAAGTTCACTCCCAACATATTGCCTTGTGAGTATTGCTGCTACATTCGTTCATCCTTTGTCCTTTGTCTCATCTTGTTTTTCCCTTCTCTTCCCTAATTTGAATAAACAAACACACTTAGAATGCACTGGGTACCAAAGTCAGATGCAGTAACAACAGGATAAACCATAAGGGAAAAATAAAAGAGAGAAGGAAAAACCAACCACTACAAAGGTAAACTTCTTGTTTCCAAATCCTGGAGTTCATGTTGCATGATCCTATCTGATCATATGCACATAGCTATTAAGCTATTGTGATCCTCTGCCAGGAAAATGCTAGACATGTACTAATTATTACTCGTGAGGGAGACCATGGGGCAAGGCAGGACATGGGGTTTCCCTAGAGAAGTATATGACTGCTCTTACAGTAGATTTTATTCTGTGTGTGTGTGTGTGTGTGTGTGTGTGTGTGTGTGTGTGTGCAACCTGCACACATGCATGTAAGTCCTGGGGATTGAACTCACTGCCTGGGTGCCATTTCTGAGTTTCTTTTTGCTCAAGTACTCTACTAGTTGATCCCTAGCTCCACTTCCAGCTTTTTCTGAGTAGTGTATTGTAGATAAGAGTCTCATGAACTTTCCTGTCCTGGCTGGCTTTGAACTGAAATTCCACTCAGCCTCCCCAGTAGCTAAGATTATGGGCATGAGCCATCAGTGCCAAGCTATATATTTTTTTTCTTTCTAGGAATGAAAAATATAGTGAGCAAAAGTTTAGGATTTGGACTTTCCTAATCTGTAGTGGTAGTGGACATTCTTTTCTCTTTGTGATAGTAGTATCCTTCCTTCCTTTCTCTCTCTCTCTCTCTCTCTCTCTCTCTCTCTCTCTCTCTCTCTCTCTCTCTCTCTCTCTCTCTCTCTCTCTCTTATTGTTGGGATAATGTATAGAGGGGTTATGGCTACACTCATCAGGTAATGATTGCATTACTTCTTGAACCTTGATACCTCTTCTCTTTATTAAGAAAGTTTCGACCTGTACCAAGGAGGCCTAGTGTATCTCCTATTCCTTCCTGTAAAGTTTTCAGGGTATCTGCCTTTCCCCCAAGGTCTTTGATCCATTTGGAATTAATTCTGTTGCAGAGTGACATAGAAGGATCCAACTTTAGTTTTTCTACAGGTGCATAACCAGTTCTGCCAGCACCATTTGTTGAAGGGTCTGTCTTTCTTCCATCCTATTGTTTTTGGTTCCCTTATCAAAGATTAGGTGGCCATAGGTCTGTGGGTTGATTTCTGGGTTTTCAGCTCTATTCCATTGGTCCTCAAGTCTATTCTTGTGCCAGTACCAAGATGTTTTGATTACTATAACTCTGTAATAAAGTCTGAGGTTTGGTATTGATATTTCTCCAGCACTGTTCTTTCTGCTATGGATTGTTTTTGCTATATGAGATCTTTTATTATTCCATATGAATTTTTGGATTGCTTCCTTTATTTCAGTAAAGAATCTCCCTTTCTCTCTTGAAGGTGATGGTGAGACACTGTTGTGGTTTTGTTGCAGTTTGCTAGAGCTGGGTAGTAACCTCATGACTGCAGAGCTGTTAATCACCTCCGTGATTTGTCATTCTGTATTGTGGTGATCTGGAAAATGAATTTAGCTATTTCACCTGAGATCTGAGTAGGTTTTTGTCTCCAGTCTCCATCTTGGAATGAGCTGGAGAGCACTGGAAGCTTTTGTTTCTCAAGTTGTTATTAAATGCGAGGCTGAGGGGCTGTCCAAACCAGTTTATGAACTAAGGATGAATTTCTTTGCTTTGGAAAATGAATTATCTCGAGATTTACTAATATCAGCAGCACATCTAATAAAGTAGAGTCTCCAGATGGTTGAAGGTAGCTAGTTTGAAATTCAAAACATTTTTCATTATAATTACCATACCATGCAATGGATCTCAGTGGGTACTTTGGGGAGTTCACAGATAAGATGCTCTGCAATGTGCTATCAGGCATCACGGCCACTGGGTTTTATTGTTTCAGAAAAGGCCTGATGGCTACTCAAAGGCTAATTGCTGTCAGTTTGGTATGATCGAAGAGCATATTACATTTGTTCTGCACTGTACACCTTCCTTCACAAAGATAATTTAAGGTACATAAGAAAACAATCACATATTGTTCAACGACATTTGTAAATGATTTCTCTCAATCCAAGGGCATTTTAAATAAATATTTTGGCAGTTAAAGTTCTCTAAAGGAAGTAGGAAACTGTGGTAGGGATAGATCAGGCCAGGTTTGGATTTATCTAGCTCCTTGTAGGCCTTCCTTGTGAGGTATAGTTAAGTTTTTCAAATGTTTATAGCAATTTTCTTTGGTGAGGAATTGGGCTAGATAATTTCTAAGGTCTCTTGGAGCAAGTTTACGTAGCATTAGAGCTAGGAGTCTAGCTCTTTAGTGAGGTATTTGTCTGACAGGTGGGAAGCCCTGGGTTAAGTGGAAAAGCTAGGGAAAGCATTCAGCCTGATGCCTGCACCTGGCTAGCCTCCGAAAGGGCTCATGGTCATAGTGATCCATAGTTTCCTAACATCTGGGCATGTTGTAAAGACCAATCTCTCATCCACAAAAAGTTCCATTCTTTTGAAGCAATTCAGATTTAGAAATGCTTTCTTCCAGGCTGCCAGAGTTGGGCAGCCTGGGATAGCCTGCCAGGCGCTCTGCACCTTCCCAGAGGTGTTAGATGACCCCTGTGAGATAATCCTCCTTCTGCAGCTGGAATGCAACAATAGCCTCTCGATTAGAAAGCCATATGAGATAAGTGGTTGACATAATATATGTTTCTCCTACCTGGGTTCTAAATTTTGGCATTTTGAGGTTTGGCGTGGCCATTCCCTTTCGTATGTTGGAAGAGGTCATGGCTCATGGTTGCTTTTGGATGGAGGTGGCAGCTGTGTGTTGTTTCCTGAAAACTTTCCCACGGTCATTCTGATAGGAATGGTGCTAAGCCAAAGGATACACACTATACGAGGTCTTGGAAATATGCTCTAATGCTGGAGTTTATGAACAGTGGTGAAATCTTGACTTCAGTTCTATGGGATGGCCACGTGGCCAAGGGACTCTCTTCAGTTTCTGTCTCCAAGATTCTCCTTATTTTCAGCCCACTGAATTGGTAGCCCTGCCTACTGCAAAAGCTGTATAATCTATGTCATTCATAAAGGCCAAGGTAGAGGTAGAGGATTATTGTCATTATCGTTACTATTATTAGCATGGATAGAGGGTTTTCCCACTCCACAAATGAAGACCCTGAGAGGCCTGGGAAGGCTAACAACCTTGTCCAAGCTCACACCCAGCAGAACTGAAGCCACCCAGGTTCTCCACCTCTAGGGCTGGACTACCACTGGAGCGGCCTGTCCTCCTCAGGGACCAAAAACCAGGGTGGAGATCTGCTTCCTGTTCAGAGTCCCCATCCTAGTCCAGTTTCCTTCAGTGAGAGAGCAGGGGAGGGGGAGAGGGTAAGGGTCAGTCTATCTATCTATCTATCTATCTATCTATCTATCTATCTATTTATCTATTGTGTGTGTGTGTGTGTGTGTGTGTGTGTGTGTGTGTCTGTGTCTGTGTCTGTGTCTGTGTCTGTGTCTGTGTCTGTGTGAACTCAGGGCCTCACATTCTTTCTTTGCTTTTATGTTCAAGGCTGACCCTCTACTATTTGAACCATACCTTCACTTCTGGCTTTTGGCTGGCAAATTGTAGATATGAGTCTTAAGGATTTTCCTGCCCTAACTGTCTTTGAACCTTGATTCTCAGATCTCTGCCTCCTGAGTAGCTAAGATTGTAGGTATGAGCCATGGGTGCCCAGTACAGGAGGTGCATTTAGTTTTTTTAAATTGGAGGAACTTGTCTTCGATTTACTTTTGCTGTCTAAACTGTCCAGAAGGATTGTCTTTCCAGGGCCCTGGGTCTCTCCTGCATGGTTCGTGTTTCACAGCCTTTTGTGCTGGTGCAGACAATATAAATGTATGTGTGTCCTTAAAAGGCTGTTTTATAGTCCAGATGTTATTCTTTTCTTTTCTTTTTTTCATTTCTTTCTTTCTTTCTTTCTTTCTTTCTTTCTTTCTTTCTTTCTTTCTTTCTCTTTCTCTCTCTCTCTCTCTCTCTCTCTCTCTCTCTCTTTCTCTCTCTCTCTCTCTTTCTCTCTCTCTCTTTCTCTCTCTTTCTTTTTTTCTTTTTGCTGTCCTGGAGCTTGAACTCAGAGCCTGGGCACTGTCTTTGGGCTTCCTCAAGGCTAGAGCTCTAACACTTGAGCCACAGCACCACTTTGGCTTTTTCTGTGTATGTGATATGGAGGAATTAAACCCAGGCCTTTGTGCATGGTAGGCAAACACTCTACCACTAGGCCACGTTCCCAGCCCTGTTATGTTTTCTACAGCCTTCTGAGAGACAAAGTATTTACCAAACAGGAGCACAGAATTGATGCTTGAGCCATTGATGCTTTTTCAGTCATAGGGAAGAGTGAGCAGGTGCAGCCTGTGGGCTTGCTGAGCTGGGTCAATGCTCTTCCATTTTCCCAGGCTGATGCTGGGCTTTGCAGAGGAGCAAGGGTGTAAAGGCGGCAGACCCTATGAAAGGTGGTGCTCACAGGTCCATTTGTACAATGGGCAGAACACTGGTTTTCAATCACGTGATGTCCTCCCACCATGGTACACCAGGGGACATTTTGGTTGTTATAACTAGAGAAGGTGCTAATGGCATCCACTGGTAGAGATGGGATGCACTGCTGAGCGTCTTAGAATGCCTCGAATAGCCCTGTAATAATGGCTGTCTAGCAGGTATGATGATGGGGAATACCCAGCCACAGTGACGGATTGTGACAGGTGCTGTGAAGATGCTGACTGACGGCTAGAGGTGGATATGACAGAGCTTTGAGTAGGGTAAGCCTGATCAGCATGATTTAGGGGGATTGATTAAAAAATTGTTTTGCATTAAAACATCCACAAATGAGACATGATCATATTTGTAAGGTCTGCTGAAAGGAAACTCCATGTGGTTCAGGAGAAGAGGCTTTATTGTGTGAGGAAAGAGCAGACTCCAGCCACCCAAGATGGAGTCAGGCGAGCAAGAGGGCTTATGGCAGGAAGTGAAAGATTATATAGGGAGAGGGGTGTAGCCACAGCGGAAGTGGATGTGACCTCAGAGGACGGGGGAAAAACCTCAGTGGGGACCTTCCACTGCCCCCAGGCATGCCAGATGCCAGGGTTACAGGTGCTGGGCGGGCATTTCCAGGGTGCAGGGAAGAGAGAGCCAAGGGAAGAAGTCATTTCTTCCAGGCGGACCTAATAATAGTATTACCTCAAAAGATTCAAGCAACACAGAAGTGAAGAGAACCATGCTTGACCACCCTGCCCATGTCCTGGGGTCTTCTCTGGCTTTCCTCACCCTCTTTTCCTCTCACTCTGCTTCCCAATGGAGGCGATGTTATCCATGACTCCTGTTCCACGCCCCCCCCCTATTTTCTGACATAAATTGGATTGTTCCTCACGCACTCGGCTACAACTTGCCATCTCCACTTAACCTTTGAAAAGTCTTACTGAGAACAGACAGTCTCATTGTCAAAGGCACAGTAGCAGCAAAACTCTGGGGATTTCTATGGGAGACAGGATTCCAGAGACTTGGTCTGCTGTTCCATCGGTCCTCACATCCATGTGTTATGCATCAGGAGACTGAGGCACCCAGGCAGTCTGGTTGACATCTCTCTCTTTTTTTTTAACTCCTGCATTATCTTCAAAAAATATTACTATTAGTTAGGCACTGGTGTCTCATGCCTATAATCCTAGCTATCCAGAAGGCTGAGCTCTGTGGATATCTGTTCAAAGCCAGCCCAGGCAAGAAAGTATGTGAGACTCTTATCTCCAGTTAACCATCAGAAAACTGGAAGTGGGGCTGTGGCTCAAAGTTATAGAGCACTAACTAGCCTTGAACAAAGAGCTTAGGGATAGCACCCAGACCCTGAGTTCAAGTCCCACAACCCAAATCCCCCAAATTATTGCTACTACTACTATTATTGTTGTTATGATGTGTGTGTGTGTGTGTGTGTGTGTGTGTGTGTGTGTGTGTGTGTCTGTGCGCGCGTGCATGCAGATGCATGTGTGCATGCTACTAGGGTTTGAAATCAAGACTTCGTTTTCAGTACCCTGAATTTTTATCTCAGTCATGGGGCTTGAACTCAAGGCCAGGGCACTGTCCCTGAGCTCTTTGCTCAAGACCAGTACTCTATTACTGCTTTGAACCACAGAACCCCTTCTGGTTTTCTGGTGGTAAATTGGAGCAGCCACCTTTGTAGCTAGGATTATAGGCGTCAGCCACCCAGTACTAAGTCTCATCCCCCTGTTTTACCATGGCAGATGCTCTGCTAATATGCCATGCCCTCAGTTCAATATTTTGCTGGTTAATTGGAGATAGAGTCTTGTAGATTTTTCTGCCCAGATTGGCTTTGAACCTTGAACCTCAGCACTCAGGTACCTGAGTGGTTAGGATGACAGGTACAAGCCAGTGGCACTTGCCTTTGATTTTATATTGTAAGGTACGAGGATTGGACTCAGGTCCTCACACCAGCCCGAGTGTGCCTACCACGTGAGCTGTGCTCTCAATTCTTTTAAAAAATTTTGTTTTTGACTTTGGAAGGGTAGCAGGGTATAAAAGTAACCCTCAAAAATCAACTGCCTTCCTCTACACCAGCAGTGAGAGGAATGAGGCAACAATCAGGAAAGCAACTCCTTTTGCAATAGCCTCAAAGAAAATAAAGTACCTAGGAATTATCTTAACTAAGAATGTAAAGGACCTTTTTGATGAAAACTTTAAAACCTTGAAAAAGGAAATTAAAGCAGAACTAAGGAAATGGAAAAACCTCCCATGCTCCTGGATTGGAAGAATCAACATCGTAAAAATGACAATCTTGCCAAGGGCTATCTCCAAATTCAATGCAATACCCATCAATATCCCAAGGTCATTCTTTAAAGAAATAGAAGAGGCAATCCAAAATTTCATATGGAATAATAAAAGACTCCGTATAGCAAAAATACTTCTTAGCAGAAAGAACAGCACAGGAGGAATTTCAATACCAAACTTTAGACTCTATTACAGAGCTATAATTCTCAAAACAGCTTGGTACTGGCACCAGAACAGGCCCGAAGACCAATGGAATAGAACTGAGGACCCAGATATTAAACCACAGACATATGGCTACCTAATCTTTGACAAGGGAGCCAAAAAGATAGAATGGGGGGCCGGGAGTTTGGCCTAGTGGTTAAAGTGCTTGCCTAGCATGCATGAAGACCCGGGTTCAATTCCTCGGTACCACATACATATAAAAAAAAGCCTGAAGTGGTGCTGAGGCTCAAGTGGTAGAGCTCTAACCTTGAGAAAGTCCAAGGACAGTGCTCAGGCCCTGAGCTCAAGCCCATGACTGGCAAAAACAAAACAAAACAAAACAAAACAAAACAAAAAAAAGATAGAATGGAAGAAAGACAGCCTCTGCAACAAGTGGTGCTGGCAGAACTGGTTAAGCAGAAAAGTAAAGTTGGATCCTTCTTTGTCACCCTGCACTAGAATTAACTCCAAAGGGATCAAAGACCTGGAGGTAAAAGCCAACACACCGAAAACTTTACAAGAAGGAATAGGAGATACACTAGGCCTCCTTGGCACAGGTCAAAACTTTCTTAATAAGGACCAAGAATCACAACAAATCAGAGAAAGGCTGGATAAGTGGGACTGCATTAAACTGCAGAGCTTTTGTATGGCAAAGGACATAGCTAGTAAATTAATTAGGAAGCCTACAGAATGGGAGAAGATCTTCACTAACCATACAACGGACAAAGGCCTCATATCTAAAATATATCAACAGCTCCAAAAATTGAATCACTCCAAAACTAATCTCCAAAGTAACAACCGTCCCATTAAAAGATGGGCTGAAGACTTAGAGTCTTCTCTGAAGAAGAAACAAAAATGGCCTATAGACACATGAAGAAATGCTCAACATCTCTGGTCATAAAAGAAATGCAAATCAAAACAACTCTAAGATTCTACCTCACTCCAGTTAGAAAGGCCAGGATCAAGAAAACTAATAACAACAGATGCTGGAGGGGATGTGACCAGGAGGGATCACTACTACACTGTTGGTGGGAGTGCAAACTCATTCAACCACTATGGAAAGCAGTATGGCAGTTCCTCAAAAGACTAAACTTAGAACTCTCCTATGACCCAGCAATTCCACTATTTGACATTTACCCAATTGTCCAGAAACAAGGATATACTAAAACCATTAGCACAACGATGTTCATTGCAGCACTATTTACCATAGCAAGATATGGAACCAACCCAGATGTCCCTCAGTTGATGAGTGGATCAACAAGATGTGGTATTTGTATACAATGGAATTCTATGCTGCTGTCAGAAAGAATGACATCACCCCATTTGTTAGGAAATGGAAAGACTTTGAAAAAATCATATTAAGTGACGTAAGCTAGACTCAAAGGAACATAGGCTCAATGGTTTCCCTCATTTGTCATAATCAGTAGAAACCTCGGGCTCTCCTAGCAGAGATTTGCAATAGAGCAAAACTTAGATACATAAGGCCATACAGTATGATGCTAAATGAAAGGACCTCTAGGATATAGAAACAAAAGCCATGTAATGAGTGATTGTTCTTAAGGTACTATGTTATTTCTCATCTCTTTTGCTGTCCCTTGGTTATCTCATATTGTTACAGTATCATACTTTGTTATCTGATATATTGGCTATATTTGTATTTGGTTATTTGAAATTGGATAGGGAAGGGGAGAAAACAAGATGAGGGGTGGGGATGGGGGGGAGGGAAATGGGGACCAAGACATGAGAAAGGGTATCAATGCATGTGAAGTAATGCCCCTTCTATCTGGCGAATATAATGTAACCCTTCTATTAATTACAATAAAAAATATATGGAAAAAATTTTGTTTTTGAAACACAGTCTCATTTTCCCATGATCAGCCTTCAAACTCGAGACTCTCCTGGTTCTAGCTCTCCAGTAGCTAGGAGGACAGGCGTGCACCATCACATCTGTTTTTCTGAATTGCATTGCCTGCCCACAAAAGAATTTTCTGGGGATTGGGAAAACTTCACTGTCATCCATCACTGGAGAGCAGCTAGGTGCTCAGCATGGAGCCAGCCTCCCCTGCCTTCCAAGAGCTCCTGGTCTCAGCAGGAAAGGAGGCAGGCCGAGGGACAGTCCCAGTTCTCTGGGGAGCCCGGAGACGGGCTTAATTTGCAATGGTCTTCCATTCTAGTGCCATATCTCTGAGTTCTGAAGCAGGCCTCATTATCATTTGCCTTGTGGTTTTGCTCCTGAGCGTTACAGCCAGAGCTGTCAGAAATCACCACAACTCTTCCATCTTTGTAAAGTGCTCCAGTTGGAACACTACTGTCTAAATTTCTCATTTCCATTTGAGATGTACTTCTAATTATTTCCCTGCTTGCCAATGTGTTGCACTAAACATGTCAATCTCTTCCCTCCCTCCCTCTCTCCCTACTAATGGCAGTTTTCCCTTTCACTGGTGATGATACTTTCTCAAGTTTTTTTCATATGTCTTTTATTGTAATTAATAGAAGGGTTATATGATATTCACCAGATAGAAGGTGCATTACTTCACATACATTGATACCCTTTCTCATGTCTTGGTCCCCATTTCCCTCCTCCCCACCCCAGCCCCTCATCTTGTTTTCCCCCCTTCCCTATCCTATTTCAAATAACCAAAATACGCATACATACAATATACGTATTGTTACAATAGTGTAACAATATGAGATAAACAAGGGACAACAAAAGAGATGAGAGATAATATAATGGTACATTAAGTACAATAATCACTCATTGTGCTTTCTCAATTTTGAGCAAATAAAATTGCACAGGAACCCAGTTCAAGATGTCCTTAGCTATTGTCCCTGTTTCCAATTGTCCCTGTTTTCATAGGACTGAGGAATATTTAGTACTAACATCAGCAAAGTTCCAGCAAGCTGGGATAAATGCATCATTCAAGCATCATGCTGTTAAGACAAAATAGAAGGAAGCAACGAACCAGAGACTTACTTTTCTAAGCAGGGCTCTGGTGTAAGCAAGCCAAAACCTCAACTCAATGTAGTAAATAGTAAAATGATTTTTTTAAAATCAGTTGTGGGGTTTGAACTCAGGGCCTAGGAGCTGTCCCTGAGCTCCTTTGCTAAAGGCTAGCACTCTACCACAGCGCCACTTCCAATTTTCTGGTGATTAATTGGAGATAAGAGTCTCATGGACTTTCCTGCCAGGCATGGCTTTCAACCAGAATCCTCAGCTTCCTGAGTAGCTAGGATTATAGGTTGAGTCACTGGCACCACTAGTAAAATTAAATTTAAGCTTAGCCCCTAAGTAACTTCTTAGGAACTGTCTACAAGATCATATCCAGGGAACGTGCTTGCCCTGGGAAAGTTGGTTGAGAAAGTGTGTGTGGCTTAACTTCTGAGTTCAGTCTGGGAAAGCTCGCTGCTCACAGTGAGGTGAAGCGCGTTTAGCCTCCCCTGTTCTGAACACTGTCTATTCTGAGTCACCAACCCTTCCACAGAATCTGCTTTCTTTATGTGTCTAAGGTTTTCTTTTTAACCATGGATTTGTAAGAACACTAGTCTTTTGGGGAATGTTCTGGACAAGTTTCTAGAAGGTGATGGATGTGTTCTTTCATCACTGGGAGAAGCCATTCATAATCATGAGGATGCTGCTTAGTATACAAAAAGGCTGAAGCAGGGTGACAACCAGATGCTCATGGCTCCTACAGCCTCCAGCGTCCACTACAGCCTCGACTAGCCCTAGGGCTGAGGACACACGCGTGGGGTTCATAGAGCTCTGTATGCACCAACACTTCTCAGAGCTCACCGAGAGTGTCTGCTTGCACACAGTGCTCCTTCCTGTCTGCTCCTGTAGGGGTTGAGAGTGGGAGATTTTAATGGAATGTCCGTATAGCAAAAACAGCACGAAGCCAAGAGTTGTCTCCTTATGTACCACCGTCTGGGAGAGGCAACTGGTCACGGTGGGTATCTGGTAAGTCAGGAAAGGTCCTTTGCTGTTTGCATCTCTTTATTCGAATCTCTTTATTTACTCCAAGGCAGATCAATGAATCCCAGACTTTACTTGCCTTTCCCTCTCTGGGCAATGGAAGACAGTCTCTAAGTTAATATTGCAACAGTGCTTGCCTTGGGGATTGCCTTGTCCAACGGTGAATTTTCAGGAAAACCTTGACATTCCCTGCCTTTATTTACTGCTCCTTAAGTAATTTGGCTGCACTGTGTGTGGTTGAATTTAACCTCCTTTGTTTGCTGTGGATTTTCTCTGTATAAGAAAGTCAAACAACGTTATTTAAGAAGGCAGATAGAGCGACATAATACCCTTGGGTTTTTGACATAGCAGACTTTCCTGAGGCAGTAAAATTGTTTAACAGCATCCATAGATATGTGGGCTTTGAGCATTTGAGCCTTTTAGGATATTTGTGAAGGCCTTCGATTTTTGTTTTTTTCCTCAAGGCATGTTTGCAGAGGATGCTTTCCTTTTTTTTTTTTGTAAAGAAGGAACTGTACAATTTTTGGTAAGCCTGGTGCTTGTATGAAATGAAATCTTTTTCAGGTTGTCAGGATGGATTGTGATTTGTGATTTGGGCTTATAGGTATGAGGCCTGGCTGGCTCCTCCTGATGCTGGGGAAGGCAGAAATAATTATCTGAAATTTACAAACTCCTACAGAGGAGGAACTCATAGTCTAGTATTTCTGCCTTTTTTTTAAAAAAACTTATTTTTTCAACAATAGGGCTGTTTCAG
This sequence comes from Megascapheus bottae, assembly GCF_031878675.1. Taxonomy (NCBI): domain Eukaryota; kingdom Metazoa; phylum Chordata; class Mammalia; order Rodentia; family Geomyidae; genus Megascapheus; species Megascapheus bottae. The sequence goes on along the minus strand of NC_143523.1, from coordinate 8,732,075 downwards.
AGGAAGTAGAGATAAAAAAGGCTAGATCTTTTGTTAAAGAGGTTATGAATTCTTTGCCCCTACGCTTCTTATAGCCTTCATTTTTTTTCTGTGAAGGTTCTCAACTGTATACAAAAATAGAAAGTAAAATATGATTCCCTCTTATTCCTCAACGCTCCACCTTCCACATTCATCTGTCTTATTTCCACTTCATTATCAGGCCCAGACACAGCCATTCTGCAGAGCAAAGCAGACTGGTAGTTATACCTTGCTCGCTAGGGGGCGCGTGAGGGCAATCTCCACTCTGAATAGCCTGGTGTGATGGAACTAACAGGAAAGAAATCTGTAAGACCATAGCAGGCCATCACTGTAGGAGGGAGCAACTTAGATGGGAAGAAGAAAGGAATTCCAAGTAAAATGGGTTTGGCAAGTCACTTTTCTCCTTGTGAGTTAGAAATCTTTGTTCACCATTCTTCTGAGCTCTCTACCCTAATACTGCCAAATTTGCAGGGCCTTGGAATTGAGGGAAACCCGGAGGAAGCCCACTTGCTAGCCTCAGCCCAACTCTGAAGGCTCAACATGTGTGCTTTGCTCTGAAGTTGGTGTGTTGTTCCTCCAAGTCATGGGAAAGGAGGCCAGATGTGAACAGGAGGCTGCCACCCTAGTTAGGGATAAGAAGTGTGCAAGTGGAGTGTCTCTTGAATGGTTGCAGGTGTGCAGGGCAGAGCTAGGAGCTAGAAAGACCCAGGAAAGGGAACCAGAAACCTTCCATTCATTTCCAAAGAGAACAGCCAATTTCCCCGAGCTACATATGATAAACATAATTGGCAGGAGATGCATATAACGCTTCCTTACTTTACCCTGGAGGTTGAGTTTGCATGAGAGGTGATAGAACACACACCAATAAGAAGGGGATTGAGGTTGCTGGCCTGTGTGGTTCTAGAAGATTTCAAGTATCTTGAAGCAAGAGAAATAGTTCACAAGGGATTGTCAAGTGGGGTCATTCAACCACTGCCAATGGATTTGAGGAATTGTGAAGAGAGGTTGCTGGAAGTTTAGTCAACTATGAAAATTGTTATGATTCTGAAAAGGGAAATATGGATTTTTTTCCCCTCCAAGATTATAGAATGATGACCTTGACAAATGAAGCCAGTCAAGAGCATAGAATACACTCTAAAGAAATGACATGTGACTACTTAGAAATGAAAGTGGTCAATAGGCTTACTAGGAACGAGACAAATTCCATCTTACTTCCTTTTTTCTAACAGTTATTCAGGCCCAACGGTCAATTACCTAGTTAGAGTTTAACAAGGCAGCGACAGGTACGATAATCTCTGAAGAGAGCAGAGTATTGTAAGCAGGATCTGTGTAATTAGATGGAGTTATAACAGAATCACTACACAAAGGCTATTGATTCATTGACTTGGTCTCCCTGTGGAGAGGGGAGGTATTTTGCAACATTTACTAAGGTTGTTTTACTACTTTCATTTCAAAGCACAATGCTAGAATGTTCATGTACAAGACTGTTCCAGTGGCAAAAGTCGGGTGGGGAATAATTTGGACAAAATGTCTCTGGAAAGATCCCATAGATTAAGTTATGGGTCAAGACTGAAGAATTTATTAATGTATGTTTAGACGAGGCAGTGGAAATAAGTAGCCCTAAAATGCTATGTATCTCATGTATGACTCATTTATAATAGGGAATGGACCAAGTGCTGAGGTACGCATCTGTAATCCCAACTGCCCAACAGGCAAGGATGAGGAGGATTGTGGTTTGAGTCCAGCTGGAGGGAAAATGACTCTACCTCAACAAATAAGCTGGGTATAGTGGTGCATGCACTAGGAAACACGGGTAGTGGGATCGGAGAGCTTCCCCAGGCAATGACAGGACGCCTGATCTGAAAAATAAAGGGGGAAAAAAAGCTGGACCTATGGTTCAGGCATCAGAAGGGCAGAGGAGGGCGTCCAGTGGGGGAAGGAGGGGGGACATGGCGAATTCGTGATGCCTGGGCATGAGAACATGATAAGAAAGTCATTGCTTATGGGGCATCTTAGGCTCTTGCCCATTGTTCTGGATCTCCAAGGTGGAGGCAGGGAGAACGGCTCAGAGCAAAGACAGACACAAAACTGAGGCATGGATGCCAAACTGTCCTGGTGCCGATAGTTGTTCCTGGGGCTCCTGCAAGCCCAAGTGAGGAGTCTCTGCTTTTCAGCCAAAGCAGTTTCTACTGGCAATGTGATTTTCACCGAGCTATTTCCAGGCTCCATGTTTCAGGCAGTTAATGGAGAGGCTCTAGTAGTTTGCTCCCAAGTCTGGCAGCCCACCCTCCCAGCCCCTTTCCCAGGCAGTTTCCCCAGGGACCCCAAGACCGATGGCAATGGCTGCCGTGCACTGCTGTGACACCCAAAGATTAACCACTTCTCCTCACCACAGTCCCCACCCAGTGAGCGATTCATGCTCAATTAAATCCCAGCAGCCTCTTCTGCATTGTATCTGTGCCACGTGGCAGAGTTCCAGTCTCTGCCCTTCACCACTGAGGGCCTCTCTACGTAGTACATTGGGGGTGAGTGGCCTGACACATGGAACCCCTAACGTTGGGCATGAGGACTAGAACTCTGATTACATTTTTTTTTTCTTTTTTGCCAGTCCTGGGCTTGAGCTCAGGGCCTGAGCACTGTCCTTGGATTTTCTCAAGGCTAGAGCTCTACCACTTGAGCCTCAGCACCACTTCTGGCTTTTTTCTATGTATGTGGTACCAAGGAATCGAACCCAGGTCTTCATGCATGCTAGGCAAGCACTTTAACCACTAGGCCAAACTCCCAGCCCTACACTGATTACATTTCAAAGGCCCTTGTGTGATGTAATGCCTGGGTTTCCTGCTGGAGTAAGGCTCAGCGGTGAAAGGAGTTAAAGGTGTCAAGTGTAGCAGCCAGCTTGTTTCTTGTGCTCCTGTTCACGGAGTCATGTCTCTTCCTTCCTCCCTTCTCTGTTGGGACGCTCTCCCCCACCCCTGGCTGCTCCATCCACAGAATAGCTCCTTTATTTGTATTTCATTGTTTGGGGAGGAGCTCAGGGGAGAGAGGAGTGGCAAAGGAGAGGTTGAAGGGGTATGAATGTGACCCATGTATATAATTATCTTCTTCTTAGAACAAATGCTGTGTTCTCTTTCTAAAGCAGGAGAAAGGTGAAGTCTCCACTGGTCGTTTTATGGAGACTGCTGATTGCTCGGGGGACAGGAGCTGTCTGTCTTGCTCCCTCATGATCTGAGGCCAGTTGTGCCTTTGAGACTCAGCAGGGCAGGTAGTGCACCAGCCCAGTTGCTGGAAAGTTCTCAGACTAAAAACAGGATAGTGTTTAATACTTCATGGTCCTGTGCCTCTTGGCAGTGAGCCTTGTTTATCTTTAATGTGAGACTGCATTTCTCAGCTGTCCACTTTGCCTGACTTTGTACAACTACAGAATTAGTCTTCTCTGTGAGCCTAACGTGAAGTTTTATGTGGTTTTTGGGTCTGTGCGTCAGCTCTGTGTAAGGAGCTTTCTTTTGCCAAGTGTGTTAAGTATTCTGCAATCAGAAATATCCTACAAGATGCCTGGGTGTTAGTATACAGTATTGTTGTCAGAAGGACACTAATATTTGGGATTGGAGAGAATGAATTTGTCTTGTGCCTTAGAAACAAGTCAACAAAAGCAACGAGTCTTTGTGGAATCCTGGAATTGTTCCTCAGGCCCAAGTCATCTCTGTCAGGCTTTTTATTGTGTATTCCTGTGGTTTCCATGACAGAAGTTGTTTTTGAAGACAAATGTTCAGGTCCTTTTGTCATATATATATGTGTGTGTGTGTGTGTATACACACATATATGCACACATATGTACATATATACTATTTTTCTTTTGAAAGCCTAGTTACTCAGGAGCCTGAAATCTGGGGATCAAGGTTTGAAGTCACCCCAGGCAGTCCTTGAGATTCGTCTCCAGTTAACCACCAAAGAAATAGAAGTGGAGCTGTGAGTGGTAGAGTGCTAGCCTTGATCTAAAAAGTACCTAAGACCTTGAAATCAAGCCCTAGGACAAGAATGCACACACACACACACACACGCACACACACACGTGGCACAACATAATAGAATTAAATATGAATAAAAGGAATTTTCTAAAAAGCGAATGGTCTTTTAATTTAAAAACAAACAAACAAAAGACTAGCATTTACAGCTTGGAATGGGTGTCAATTGTTAATTTCCTCAAAGGCAATGTTTATGGTTGTGCTGCAGTCCACAGTGTACGCTGCGAGTTCCAAGCTGTGGTTCTGAAGGCTTTAAAAACAAGAGTCCAAAGAGGCTCCTGGGCAAAGATTCCTTACTAAAAATGTGATTGGTGACACCGGACACTTACTGGACTCGACGCCCAGTGCTCACACCCGCAGAGCGGCTGGCGGCCGGGGCGCCCCTGGCCGGGTGGGCCGGCATCCACATTCTGCTGGGGGCAGACTCGGGCTCACCCTTCACCCCTTTATTTTATTACTATTGTTTTTTTCTGCGCACCATCCTGAGGTCGACCTATTTTAAACGTGTTTGTGTTCAGTAAACCCAGCCAGGACAACTAACACTAACCGACTGGACGCGAGCCGGGTGGAGTTCAGGCCTGCATGGCTTTCATGGGCGGTGAGGGCGAGGACAGGTCCCGGGTCCCAGGTCCCGGGGTGGGGGGTGGGAGCAGGGGGCGCCCACGACCACCGACCCACCCCGGCGGAGGCGGTGCGGCCCTTCCGTTGTGCTCGGTGGAGATGGGACGAGTCCCTGGCCTTGTCTGTCTTTCTCCGTGGGTTTCCCTCCCGGGGTGGGTGTGTGGCGGGGGGAGGCGCGCGCGCCTTCACTTGGAAACCATCATGCGGACGAACTCCTCGTAGTTGACGCGCCCGTTGCCGTCGATGTCCGCCTCCCGGATCATCTCGTCCACCTCTTCGTCCGAGAGCTTCTCGCCCATCGTGGTCATGGCGTGGCGCAGCTCGGCCGCGCTGATGTAGCCGTTCCCGTCCTTGTCGAAGACGCGGAAGGCCTCGCAGATCTCCTCCTGGCTGTCCCTGTTTTTCATCCTCCCCATCAGCTCCAGGAACTCCGTGAAATCCACCGTGCCGCTGCCGTCGGGGTCCGCCAGGCCCACCATGTCCCGCACCTCCGCTTCCGTGGGGTTTTGGCCCAGCGACCTCACCACCCTCCCCACGTCCTCTGTCTTGATGGCGCCGTTGCCATCTTTATCGAACAGGGAGAAGGCTCGCTTGAACTCGGCGATCTGCGCCTGGCTCAGCTGCTGAGCCATGCTGCGGGGCCGAGGGCGGCCGCGGCGGGGGCCGAGGTGGCCGCGGCGGGGACGAGGGGGCGTGGGGGCGGGGGCGCAGGGCCCGGGGCGCGGGGCCAGGTCGGCGCGGTTACCCGCGGTTTCCGTTACCGGCCCCGCCCCCTCAAGCCGCAGCGCTCCCTGCGGATCCTTTTCCCTCCCCTGGCCTAGGCAGCCGCTCCCTGACCTGCGGAGGAGCCCTAATGGCCCGCCTGCCGGGGTCTCCTCCCCGCGCTCTGCAGGGCCCTTGGGGCTCCCAGCTGTGTGGAGTCACTGCCATGGCAGAAACTGGCTCCTGACTGGCGCAAACAGACGCCTGGAGTGACCCTATCCCCCCGGGTTACCCCCACCAACGTGGCCGTGTGCGCTGCAAGAAGGCCGGGCGCCTGCCATCCTAGCGCCTCAGGAGGCTGAGAGCTGAGGATCGCGGTTCAAAGCCAGCCAGGCGCTACAGACCCCGAGTCTCTTATCTCCAATTAACCAGTAGGAAACGGGAAGCGGGGCTGTGGCTTCAGGGTAGGGCGGTAGCCTTGAGCTGAATCGCTCAGGGCCAGTGCCCCGGCTCTGGGCACTGTCCCTGGGCTTTCTCAAGGCTAGCTCTCTACCGCTTGAGCTACAGCACCACTTCCAGCTTTTCTGTGTATGTGGTAACAAGGAATCGAATCCAGGGTTTCCTGTATGCTGGGCAATCGCTAGGCCACACTCCCAGGCCCCCCTACATGATTTTTATAGCTATTTAAAATGACATTTAAACACTCGATTGGATATAACTCTGTTATTATTCAACTATATTGGAACATTTAGATTATTTGCTTTGCCTTGTTTTTTGGGGGGTGGGCAGGGGGTTGGGAAGGCAGTACTGGGGGTTTTGAACTCAGAACTTTACCCCATTCCTCTTTGCTTCAGTTATTTTTTTCCAAGTAGGATCTTGTACTTTTGCCAGAGTCTGTCTTTTGACTGTAATCTTTGTCCCTTCACCTCTAGAGAAGCTAGAATTACAGAGGGCACCTGGGGCTTTATAGGGAAGGCTTGTCTACTCATGTCTGAAAGTTCTATTGTGGGCAGGAGAGGTCCCAAAGAGCAAGTGTGGGAGAATGTGGGACATGACTGAGGAAAAGGAGTTATGGAACTGAGGATTGTGGTTCAAAGTCAGCCTGGGCAGGAAAGACTATGGGAACTCTTTAACTCCAGTTAACTCATGGACTTGTTAGTGCTCAGGCTGGCTTTGAACTGAGATCCTCAGATCTCAGCCTCCTGAGTAGCTTGTATTACAGGAGTAAGCCACTGCTCCCAGCTTTGCCGCCTCTTTATTTTGCTATGTAGGTGATCTGCCATGTTCCTTCCAGGCACCCAGTTCCCGAGTTTTAAGTATTATGAATGCTGCTGCTATTTTTCATGCAGTTGCGAGTGTCAGTGAGGGTGTGATACTTGCCTAAAGTCACATAGAATCATAGCTAGAAAGCTGGGTGCCAGTGGCTTAGGCAGATCTCAGGAGGTTGAGATCTGAGGATTGAGGTTCAAAGCCAGCCCTGGCACTAAAGTCTATAAAATTCTTATCTTCAATTAACCACCAGAAAACTGGGAGTAGCATTGTGGCTCAAATGGTAGAGCGCTAGCCTTGAGGTGAAGAGATCAAGGACAATGCCCAGGCCCGGAGTTCAAGCCCCTGACTGAAAAGAAAGACAATAAAGGTAATTTTGAACCTGGGTCTATCCAGCTCTATAGTTTATGCTTCTTAGCACTAGGAGGGATACTTCAAAAATATTTTATTATTATTAAGGTGTTGTAAGAGGCCTATTGAAGACCATGCAAGCAAGAAAGACTGGAAGGATATATGTCATGCCCTGAAGTCAAATAACTACCAAGAATACTGTACCCAGCTAAGCTCTCATTCATAACTGAGGGAACAAACATTCCATTCCACGGAAAAGCTGCAACATTATGTAGCAACCAAACCAACATTACAGAAAATTCTCAAAGATATTCTACACATCGAAAACCAACACAAATGTAATAAAGAGAAAGAAATGGCACCTAGAACTCATACCATCTAAGTACCAAAAGAACTGTGAAGACACAGGCCCTAATGAAAGCTTGTAAAAATGGCAGGAACTAATATTTCTCAATCCTGACTCTTAATATCAATGGACTTAACTCTCCAATTAAACAACATAGACAATCTAGTTGGATCAAAAAGCAAGATCCATTGTTCTGCTGTCTTCAAGAGACACATCTTCTTTTTTTCTCTTTTTTTTATTGTAATTAGTAAAAGGGTTACATGATATTTGCCAGATAGAAGGTGCATTAATTCACATACATTGATACCCTTTCACATGTCTTGTACCCATTTCCCACCCCCCCACACCCCCCACCTGTCTTGTTTTTCCCCCCTTCCCTATCAAATTTCAAATATCCAAATACAAATAAATTCAATATATCAGATAACAAAGTGAGATACTATACCAATATGAGATAACCAAGGGACAGCAAAGGAGATGAGAGACAACATAGTACATTAAGGACAACAATCATTCATTATATGGCTTTTGTTTCAATATCCTGGAGGTCCTTTCAATTAGCTTCACATTATATGGCCTTATGTATCAACATTTTGCTCTATTGCAGATCTCTGCTAGTAGAGCCCAAGGTTTCTACTGATTATGACGAATGAGGGAAACCATTGAGCCTAAGTTCCTTTGAGTCTGGCTTACTACACTTAATATGATTTTTTCTAAGTCTTTCCATTTCCTAACAAATGGGGCGATGTCATTCTTTCTGACAGCAGCATAGAATTCCATTGTGTACAAATACCACAACTTGTTGATCCACTCATCAACTGAGGAGCATCTAGGTTGGTTCCATATCTTTGCTATGGTGAATAGTGCTGCAATGAACATTGTTGTGCTAGTGGATTTAGTATATCCTTGTTTCTGGATGGTTGGGTAAATGCCAAGTAGTGGAATTGCTGGGTCATAGGGGAGTTCTATGTTTAGCCTTTTGAGGCACTGCCACACTGCTTTCCATAGTGGTTGAATGAGTTTGCACTCCCACCAACAGTGTAGTAGTGATCCCTCCTGGCCACATCCCCTCCAGCATCTGTTGTCATTCGTTTTCCAGATCCTGGACATTCTAACTGGAGTGAGGTGGAATCTTAGAGTTGTTTTGATTTGCATTTCTTTTATGACCAGAGATGTTGAGCATTTCTTCATGTGTCTATAGGCCATTTTTGTTTCTTCTTCAGAGAAGGCTCTCTTTAAGTCTTTGGCCCACTTTTTAATGGGATGGTTGTTACTTTGGAGGTTAGTTTTGGAGTGATTGAATTTTTTGCGTTGTTGATATATTTTAGATATGAGGCCTTTGTCCGTTGTTTGGTTGGTGAAGATCTTCTCCCACTCTGTAGGATTAGTTTACTAGCTATGTCCTTTGCCATACAAAAGCTCTGCAGTTTAATGCAGTCCCACTTATCCAGCCTTTCTCTGATTTGTTGTGATTCTTGGTCCTTATTAAGAAAGTTTTGACCTGTGCCAAGGAGCCCTAGTGTATCTCCTATTCCTTCCTGTAAAGTTTTCAGTGTGTCAGCTTTTACCTCCAGGTCTTTGATCCATTTGGAGTTAATTCTAGTGCAAGGTGACAAAGAAGGATCCAACTTGAGTTTTCTGCAGGTACTTTACCAGTTCTGCCAGCACAACTTGTTGAAGAGGCTGTCTTTCTTCCATTCTATTTTTTTGGCTCCCTTTTCAAAGATTAGGTGGCCATAGGTCTGTGGTTTAATATATGTGTCCTCAGTTCTATTCCATTGGTCTTCAGGCCTGTTCCTGTGCCAGTATCAAGCTGTTTTGATTATTATAGCTCTGTAATAGAGTCTAAAGTTTGGAATTGAAATTCCTCCAGCGCTGTTCTTTCTGCTAAGAAGTATTTTTGCTATACTGGGTCTTTTATTATTCCATATGAAATTTTGGATTGCCTCTTCTATTTCTTTAAAGAATGACATTGGGATATTGATGGGTATTGTGTTGAATTTGTAGATAGCTCTTGGCAAGATTGTCATTTTCACAATGTTGATTCTTCCAATCCAGGAGCATTTCCTTAGTTCTGCTTTAATTTCCTTTTTTAGGGTTTTAAAGTTTTCATCAAAAAGGTCCTTTACATTCTTAGTTAAGATAATTCCTAGGTACTTTATTTTCTTTGAGGCTATTGTGAAAGGAGTTTCTTTCCTGATTATTGCCTCGTTCCTCTCACTGTTGGCGTAAAGGAAGGCAATTGATTTTTGAGGGTTGATTTTATAGCCTGCTACTCTTCCAAAGTTTTGAATCAGCTCAAGGAGCTTGGGAGTAGAGTCTATAGGATTCTTTAAATACAGAATCATGTCATCTGCAAAGAGGGATAGTTTCACTTCCTCTTTCCCTATATGGATCCCTTTATGCTTGCTTCTTGCCTTATTGCTCTGGCTAGGAATTCTAGTACTATGTTAAAGAGGAGTGGAGAGAGTGGGCATCCTTGTCTCGTTCCTGATTTTAGAGGGAATGGCTTTAGATTTTCACCATTAAGTGTAATACTAGCAGTAGGTTTCTCATACACAGCGTTTATTACATTGAGGAATGTTCCATGGATTCCTAGTTTCTCCAGACTTTTAACATAAAGGGGTGTTGGATCATGTCAAATGCTTTTTCCGCATCTATTGAGACAATCATGTGATTTTTGTCCTTGCTCCTGTTGATGTGTTGAATTATATTAATTGATTTATGTATGTTGAACCAGCTTTGCCTCCCCGTGATGAATCCAGTTTGATCATAGTGTATAATTTTTTTGATGAGTTGTTGTAGACGGTTGGCCAGTATTTTGTTGAGAAGTTTTGCATCGACGTTTATCAAAGATATAAGTCTGTAGTTCTCTTTCTTTGATGAATCTGTGTCTGGTTTGGGGATGAGGGTTATACTGGCTTCATAGAATGAGTTTGGTAAGGAACCTTCATTTTCAATTTCGTTGAAGAGCTTGAGGAGTATTGGTGTGAGCTCTGCTTTGAAGACCTTATAGAATTCAGCTGTGAATCCATCTGGCCCTGGGCTTTTCTTAGGTGGAAGTTCTCTAATTGCCATTTCTATTTCAGAGCTTGAAATAGGCCTGTTGAGTTGGCTTAGTTCTTCTTGGTTCAGTGTGGGTATGTTAATATTGGGTAGGAATTCATCCATTTCATCTAGATTCTCAAATTTGTTGGCGTAAAGGTTTGAGAAGTATTCCCTCATGATATTCTGGATCTTGGTAATTTCTGTCGTGATATTACCATTTTCATCTGCGATTTTGTTTATTTCGATATGCTCTCTTCTGTTTTTGGTAAGATTTGCTAAGGGCTTGTCAATTTTGTTAATTCTTTCAAAGAACCAACTCCTTGTTTTGTTGATTCTTTCTATAGTTTTTTTGGATTTCAAATCATTTAATTCTGCTTTGATTTTAATAATTTGCTTTCTTCTACTGGGATTAGGGTTGGTTTGTTGCTCTTTTTCCAGGATCTTAAGGTGAGACATTAACTTGTTGGTTTGCAATTTTTCCAACTTGTTGTTGTAGGCACTCAGCACTATAAATTTTCCTCTGAGTACTGCCTTTGCTGTGTCCCAAAGGAGTTGGCATTTTGTGTGCTCCTTACTGTTAAATTTCATAAACTGTTGGATTTCTGTTCTGATCTCTTCGATGACCCATTGGTGATTCAACAATGTGTTGTTCAGTCTCCATGAGTTACAGGGTTTTCGTTGGTGGAGATGTGTGTTCAGTTCCAGTTTGATGACTTTGTGGTCTGAGAGTGTGCATGGAATAATTTCAGTGTTTCTGAATCTGTCCAGGTTTGTTTTATGGCCTAAGATGTGATCTATTTTGGAAAATGTTCCATGTGCTGCTGAGAAAAACATATATTGTGTTGTTGCTGGGTGGAATATTCTGCAGATGTCTGTTAGATCTAGTTGGTCTATATAGTTGTTCAGTTCTAAGGTTTCTCTGTTGAGTTTTTGCCTTGTTGATCTGTCCATAGGTGAGAGTGGTGTGTTAAAGTCACCGACAATCACTGTATTTCGATCTATGTATGCTTTCAGTGTAAGTAAAGTTTGCTTGATGAAGTTTGGAGCTCCGTGATTGGGTGTGTAAATATTTAGGATCGTTATGTCTTCCTGGAGGAAAGATCCCTTTAGTAGTATGTAGTAACCTTCTTTGTCTTTTCTTACTAATTTTAGTTAGAAGTCTATTTTATCTGATATGAGGATGGCAACTCCAGCCTGTTTATGGGGGCCGTTAGCTTGATAGAGTTGATTCCAACCTCTCACTTTCAAAAGATGTTTGTTTTTTTGGGTAAGATGTGTCTCTTGAAGACAGCAGAACGATGGCTCTTGCTTTTTGATCCAACTAGACAGCCTATGCCGTTTAATTGTAGAGTTAAGTCCATTGATATTGAGAGTTAGGATTGAGAGATACTTATTAGGTCCTACCATTTTTAAAAGCTTTTATTTGGGCCAGTGTCTTGACAGTTCTTGTGGTCCTTAGATGGTATGCTGTTTAGGTGCCATTTCTTTCCCTATATTGCATTTATTTTGGTTTTCTATGTATAGAACATCTGTAGTGTTGGTTTTGTTGAGCCATGTTGTTGCAGCTTTTCCCTGGAATGGAATGTTTTTATTGTTCCCTCAGTTATGAATGAGAGCATAGCTGGGTACAGTATTCTTGGTTGGTAGTTATTTGACTTAAGGGCATGACATATATGCTTCCAGTCACTTCTTGCTTGCATGGTCTCTGCTGAGAAATCTGGGGTTATTCTGATTGGTTTTCCTTTATCGGTTACTGAACCCTTTTCCCTGGCTGCCTTTAGGATCCTTTTTTTGGTTTCTATTGATCCAGTTCGGATTACGATGTGGCGGTGGGATGTTCTTTTCTGGTCAGGTCTGTTTGGGGTTCTAAAAGCTTCTTGTATCTGGATGGGCCTGCCCTTCTGGATATTTGGGAAATTCTCTGAGATGATTCCCTGAAGTATATTTCCAATACCATTGACCTCTTTCTCCACTCCCTCCTCAATACCAATTAGCCTTAAATTAGGCTTCCTAATCGTATCTTGGACCTCCTGAAGTGCTCTCTCATTTTTCCTAGATTTGGATTGACTCATTTTCTGTTCTTTCTCTATAATAACTAAATTATCTTCAGCCCCGGAAATTCTCTCCTCTGCATTGTCTAACCTGCTATCAAAGCTATCTACGTTATTTTTCATCTCCCTTGCTTCTAATTGCTCATTTTTGATGCCTTGCATCTCTTGTTTTAGATCATGTATGGATTTCTTTAGCTCCTTGATTTCCATTTGAGTGGTTAGCTCAGTAGCTTTATTTTGTTTGAACATTTGCTGGAGTTCGGTCACCTTTTTATTTGTGGATTCTATGAATTCATCCATCTTTCTTTGAAAAACCTTTATTATGGCCTCCTTTATGGCTTCTTCTTTTTCACTTATCACCTTGTTTATGGTTTCCTCTTGTTCAGCTATGGCTTCTTCCCTTATCTCTTTCTTTATATTTTCACATTTTTCATTAATGGTGTTTATCAATTGCATTTGTACAGCACTTGGAAGACTCTCCTCTAGGTTTGCCAGTGACTGTTCCATTGGCTGTTTACATTGGGTGAGGAGGGTGGGGGATGTTGTTTCTTGATTTGACATTTTTCTTGAGTTTCTTGTTCTGCCCATTTGAAAATGGGAGCAAGATTAATACTAAACACGATTATAGTTTTTCAGATATAACCAACCTAGACTTCTGTAGCTGGCAGACTCTAGATGTTCACAAGTTTTGATTGGTGTTATCACTCTTTTTGTGCAGTTACCGACCAATCTAATAATCCACTGATAAGCGATTTATACCCAAAACAATAAGCCTCTCAATCCAATCTCTATTGTCTTTAAGTCCCTCTGAGCCTAGAGAATAATTAAACACCTAGATATACAGTGTTGCTCAACAGCCATCAAGTGTAGATCCATGCAGTATAAGGGTTGAAAGACGAGCAGAGGTCCAGAGATAGAAAAATAGAATGAGAGAGGTCAGGGGGTAAGTAGGTAGCATATTTGAGTACAAAGTTTGGAAAGTATTAGAATAAAACTTATGTGTTTCTGCACGACTAGCTCTTAGCCCAACCAGTGGCCTCACAGTGGACCATGGGATGGATCTGCGAGCTTCCGTCTGAGCGCGGTTGGCGGACGTTTTCCTGTGCTGCTTCCAGGGGCGGCCCCAAGCCAAGGGTCTGGGGATTGAGAGTTTCAGGGGCTCTCAGCAGGACCGGCAGGAGGCCCCTCTGTTCCCAGGGGCGGGGCCCAGCTGGGGACGTGGGCTCCAAGGGCGGAGCCGCACCTTTTTGGTTCTCAGAAGGGGAGCTTGGTTGCTGGTTGGCCCTTCAGATCCCTGCTGTGTTTCCACTGCTTTGTCAGAGTCTGTGACTGTGGGGGGGGCCCTCGGTGGTGTCTTGCTCAGGATTCCCAGCTGGAGGATGCCCCGCTCAAGAATTGAGGGGGGGCAGATGCTGGCTCCTATTTTCCCGCACCCCCTACCCACTGTTGTAAGGTAGGGTCCCAGCGCCCTCCACTCTCCAGATCCAGTGGCCTGGGAGAGGAGCCTGGTGGGCGGGTGGGAGCTGGGACAGCTCCGCCTCCCCTGGTGGGGTGCTGAGTCTTAGGGTCCGCCCGCTTGTCAGTCTCCAGTCAGAGGGCTGGGGGTTGAGCCGGTTGGGCGGGTGGGAGTTGGGACAGCCCGCCTCCCTTGGTGGGGTGCTGGGTCTTATGGGTAGCCCTCCTGTCAATCTCCAGTCAATGGCCTGAGGGAGGGGGCTGTTGAGGGAAGGGACAGGATTCTAAATTCCTTGCCCCCCTGCTCCCGCCAGTCTTTCTTGGGCTGGGTGTTGGGGTCTGAGTTAAGTTCTATTGCTTGGCACCCGCTCCACTTTCCCGATGTGTTTGGGGACGCACTGTATTACTCACGTCTCTGCGTCTGAGAGACACATCTTACCCCAAAAAACAAACATTTTTTAAAAGTGAGAGGTTGGAAGAAAGTTTATCAAGCTAATGGCCCCCGTAAATAGGCTGGAGTTGCCATCCTCATATCAGATAAAATAGATTTCAAACTAAAATTAGTGAGAAAAGACAAAGGTTACTACATACTACTAAAGGGATCTTTCCTCCGGGAGGACATAACCATCCTAAATATCTACACACCTAATCCCGGAGCTCCAAACTTCATCAAGCAAACTTTACTGAAACCATACATAGATCAGAACACACTGATTGTTGATGACTTTAACACATCACTCTCACCTATGGACAGATCAACCAGGCAAAAACTCTACAGAGAAACCTTAGAACTGAACAACTGTATAGACCAACTAGATCTAACAGATATCTGCAGATTATTCCACCCAGCAACAACACAATATACGTTTTTTTCAGTAGCTCATGGAACATTTTCCAAAATAGACCCCATTTTAGGGCATGAAACAAATCTGGGCGGATTCACAAACACTGAAATTATTCCCTGCACTCTCTCAGACCACAAGGGCATCAAATTGGACCTGAACACCCATCTCCACCAACGAAAACCCTGTAACTCATGGAGATAGAGCAACACATTGTTGAATCACCAATGGGTCATCGAGATAAGAACAGAAATCCAACAGTTTATGAAATTTAACAAAAAGGATCACACAAAATACCACCTCCTTTGGGACACGGCAAAGGCAGTACTCAGAGGAAAATTTATAGCTCTGAGTGCCTGCAATAACAAATTGGAAAAATCGCAAACCAACAAGTTAATGTGTCACCTTAAGCTTCTGGAAAAAGAGCAACAAACCAACTCTAATCCCAGTAGAAGGAAGCAAATTATTAAAATCAAAGCAGAATTAAATGAATTGGAGTCCAAAAAAACTATAGAAAGAATCAACAAAACAAGGAGTTGGTTCTTTGAAAAAATTAACCAAATTGACAGATCCTTAGCAAATCTTACCAAAAAAAGAAGGGAGCATACCGAAATAAAATCACAGACGAAAATGGCAATATCACGACAAAAATTACCAAGATCCAGAATATCATGAGGGAATACTTCTCAAACCTTTACGCCAATAAATTTGAGAATCTATAAGAAGTGGATGAATTTCTAGCCAATATTAACATACCCACACTGAACCAAGAAGACCTAACCCAACTAAACAGGCCTATTTCAAGCACTGAAATAGAAATGGCAATTAGAGACTTTCCATCTAAGAAAAGCCTAGGGCCAGATGGATTCACAGCTGAATTCTATAAGGTCTTCAAAGCAGAGCTCACACCAATACTCCTCAAGCTTTTCAACGAAATTGAAAATGAAGGTTCTTTACCAAACTCATTCTATGAAGCCAGTATAACCCTCATCCCCAAACCAGACAGAGATTCATCAAAGAAAGGGAACTATAGACCTATTTCTTTGATGAATATCGATGCAAAACTTCTCAACAAAATACTGGCCAACCATCTACAACAACTCATCAAAATTATACACTATGATCAAACAGGATTCATCATAGGGAGGCAAAGCTGGTTCAACATATGCAAATCAATTAATATAATTCAACACATCAACAGGAGCAAGGACAAAAATCACATGATTGTCTCAATAGATGCAGAAAAGGCATTTGACAAGATCCAACACCCCTTTATGTTAAAAGCTCTGGAGAAACTAGGAATCCATGGAACATTCCTCTGTATAATTAAGGCTGTGTATGACAAACCCACAGCTAGTATTATACTTAATGGCGAAAAGCTAAAGCCATTCCCTCTAAAATCAGGAATGAGACAAAGATGCCCACTCTCTCCACTCCTCTTTAACATAGTATTAGAATTCCTAGCCAGAGCAATAAGGCAAGAAGCAAGCATAAAGGGATACATTTAGGGAAAGAGGAAGTGAAACTATCCCTCTTTGCAGATGACATGATTCTGTATTTAAAGAATCCTATAGACTCTACTCCCAAGCTCCTTGAGCTGATTCACAACTTTGGAAAGGTGCCAGGGTATAAAATTAACCCTCAAAAATCAACTGCCTTCCTCTACACCAACAGTGAGAGAAATGAGGCAACAATCAGGAAAGCAACTCCTTTTGCAATAGCCTCAAAGAAAATAAAAGTACCTAGGAATTATCTTAACTAAGAATGTAAAGGACCTTTTTGATGAAAACTTTAAAACCCTGAAAAAGGAAATTAAAGCAGAACTAAGGAAATGGAAAAACCTCCCATGCTCCTGGATTGGAAGAATCAACATCGTAAAAATGACAATCTTGCCAAGGGCTATCTCCAAATTCAACGCAATACCCATCAATATCCCAATGTAATTCTTTAAAGAAATAGAAGAGGCAATCCAAAATTTCATATGGAATAATAAAAGACCCAGTATAGCAAAAACACTTCTTAGCAGAAAGAACAGCGCTGGAGGAATTTCAATTCCAAACTTTAGACTCTATTACAGACCTATAATTATCAAAACAGCTTGGTACTGGCACAAGAACAGGCCTGAAGACCAATGGAATAGAACTGAGGACACATATATTAATCCACAGACCTATGGCCACCTAATCCTTGACAAGGGAGCCAAAAAAAATAGAATGGAAGAAAGACAGCCTCTTCAACAAGTTGTGCTGGCAGAACTGCTTAAGCAGAAAACTAAAAGTTGGATCCTTCTTTGTCACCCTGCACTAGAATTAACTCTAAATGGATAAAAGACCTCCAGGTAAAAGCCAACACACTGAAAACTTTACAAGAAGGAATAGGAGATACACTAGGCCTCCTTGGCACAGGTCAAAACTTTCTTAATAAGGACCAAGAATCACAACAAATCAAAGAAAGGCTGGATAAGTGGGACTGCATTAAACTGCAGAGCTTTTGTATGGCAAAGGACATAGCTAGTAAACTAATTAGGAAGCCTACAGAATGGGAGAAGATCTTCACTAACCATACAACGGACAAAGGCCTCATATCTAAAATATATCAACAGCTCCAAAAATTGAATCACTCCAAAACTAATCTCCAAAGAAACAACTATCCCATTAGAAGATGGGCTAAAGACTTAGAGTCTTCTCTGAATAAGAAACAAAAATGGCCTATAGACACATGAAGAAATGCTCAACATCTCTGGTCATAAAAGAAATGCAAATCAAAACAACTCTAAGATTCCATCTCACTCCAGTTAGAATGGCCAGGATCAGGAAAACTAATAATAACAGATGCTGGAGGGGGTGTGGCCAGGAGGGATCACTACTACACTGTTGGTGGGAGTGCAAACTCGTTCAACCACTATGGAAAGCAGTATGGCAGTTCCTCAAAAGACTAAACATAGAGCTCCCCTATGACCCAGCAATTCCACTATTTGGCATTTACCCAATTGTCCAGAAACAAGGACATACTAAATCCACTAGCCCAATGATGTTCATTGCATCACTATTTACCATAGCAAGATATGGAACCAACCCAGATGTCCCTCAGTTGATGAGTGGATCAACAAGAGGTGGTATTTGTACACAATGGAATTCTATGCTGCTGTCAGAAAGAATGACATCGCCCCATTTGTTAGGAAATGGAAAGACTTAGAAAAAAGTCATATTAAATGAAGTAAGCCAGACTGAAAGGAACTTAGGCTCAATGGTTTCCCTCATTTGTCATAATCAGTAGAAACCTTGGGCTCTCCTAGCAGAGATGTGCAATAGAGCAAAAGTTAGATACATAAGGCCATACAGTATGATGCTAAATGAAAGGACCTCTAGGATATAGAAACAAAAGGCATATAATGAATGATTGTTATCCTTAATGTACTATGTTATCTCTCATCTCTTTTGCTGTCCCTTGGTTGTCTCATATTGTTACAGTATCTCACTGTGTTATCTGATATATTGGATATATTTGTATTTGGTTATTTGAAATTGGATAGGGAAGGGGGGAAAACAAGATGAGGGGTGCGGGTGGGGGGGAGGGAAATGGGGACCAAGACATGAGAAAGGGTGTCAATGTATGTGAAGTAATGCCCCTTCTATCTGGCGAATATCATGTAACCCTTCTATTAATTACAATAAAAATATATGGAAAAAAGAAGGGCTATTTTTTCATAAGTCAGGTGGTAAACACATTTGTCTTTTTGGACAATGTCTTTCCTTCTTTGCTTTCCCCCAGTTCCCTCCTCCCATCCATGCCCACAAGTTATGTAGCTTATTTTACACAGCATCTACTGAATAGCATGATTGCATTTGTTCTCCCTCCCTCCCTTTCTGTATTCTGCTTCACCTGCTCCCCCTAAAAAAATCCCCAAAGCAAAACCAAATACCACTACTGTTGCCATCAAAATAAGCCATGTTTCAATTTCTTGGCATTTGTTTCTATAGCTAGAAACAAATGCTCAGAGAAATTAAACCTTTCTGTTCTTCTCCTAAGAGTACCTTCTTTTAATCTAACTGTTCATGTGTGAATGCCTAGAGTCAAAACCTCATGTCTAGTTATATTTTAGATTTAGTGTCTGCAAAATTAAACATTGTCTTTGAGTGTGGCTTCCCTCACTTAGCAGGATTTGTTCTAGGTCCATGCATTTCCCTGCAAATGACAATGAATAAGTAAAATTTATTCATCCACTCATTTGCTGTAGGGCACTGAGACTGTTCCCCTAACTTGGCTGTTGTGAATAGTGCAGCAATGAACATGAATGTATAGTGTCTTTTCCATATTCTGACATGTAATGATCTGGGTAGATGCTCACCCGCGGACATAGGGAACTTCTATGTTTAGTTTTTTGAGGACCCTTTACACTTTTATCCAGAGTGGTTATACTGGTTTCCATCCACCACCAGTAGGAGGCACACTCTTTCTCAGAGAGGCCCCCAAAGGCTAAATGGAAAAATCTTGATGAAGGATGGATTTATTTGTGACACTCAGTGTCAGGCCCTGGAACATAATCCTAAATACTCTCCTGAGTGTTTACGGAAACCCCATTATGCCAGGCAGGCCAGGAACAACCTAGACTTGACACCAATGGCTGCTTAGGTGAAAGGACAATGCAATAAAAAAGAGAACTCAAAGAAAAGTTGTGGAAATACTTTTCTATCTTTCACTTACTTTCTGAACACATCCTATGCAAGCATCTTGATGGTTTACACAGCTCGCATGCATGTGCATACATTTTTGCACAGCACATAGAAAATAAGCCTGTGGCTTCTAAAATAATCTGAATGCTAAACGGCCTCTGTGTGCATACATAGTAAGCAAGGATGCGAATGATGTGGACAAGTTTGTTAACAGATGCGATCTGTTTAGCTGAACCGATATTAATTTTCCAGCTCCTTGACCTGCTGATAAATTGCATCCTTTTGGAGATACATTAGGATAAGTTACAGTAAAAGCTGGTGTTGCGAATAATGGTGAAGATGCTATTCAAATGAGATGAGGGGACTCACTGCATAACATTGTCCTTTGGTTTAGGAAATATCCACACCGTAGGTTTTAAAAATAAAATTCTATATGCCCATGGCAATAGACATTTTCCTTTCTGTTTGTTTTGGTGTCAGTCCTGTGGTTTGAAATTAAGGCCTGGCCAAGTTCACTGAGCTTTTATGCTCAAGACCAGTGCTCTCCCACTTAAACACAGCTCCACTTCCAGCTTTTGGTGCTCAGTTGGAATTAAGAGTCTCATGGACTTCCCTGCCCAGGCTGGCTTTGAACTGCGATCTTTAGATCTCCTGAGTAGCAAGGATTATAGGCATGAGTCAATGGTGCCCCGCTGACATTTTGCTTTTCTTTACCCATTTTGTAAAGGTAAAGAGGAATAAGTTTAGTTGAAAGAAAAGTAGTAAGAGTCTTCATTTGGAGACAGGCCCCAAGAGGAGTCCTAGACATTTTGATACCTCATAAACTTCACATTAAGTATGTGAAGAACTTGGATTATCATTATTTTAAGCCA
Source organism: Megascapheus bottae (assembly GCF_031878675.1). Taxonomy (NCBI): domain Eukaryota; kingdom Metazoa; phylum Chordata; class Mammalia; order Rodentia; family Geomyidae; genus Megascapheus; species Megascapheus bottae. The sequence goes on along the minus strand of NC_143523.1, from coordinate 8,711,805 downwards.
TTTATCATTTTTGGCACGCACAGGTTTTGGAGTTTGTGTCTTGCTCTTTGGAATGTTTCTTTTTCTGCTTATCCTGTAGAGTCTGTGATGTGATATCCCTGGGTTGAAACATTGCTGAACTTCCAGATACCCCCCCTTTTTTTGTCAGTTGTGAGGCTTGAACTCTGGGTATTGTCCTTGAGCTCTTCAGTTCAAGGCTAAAGCTCTACCACGGGAGCCACAGCACAATGTCTACTTTTCTGGTGGTAATTTGGAGATAAGAGTCTCATGGATTTTTGTGCCTCGGCTGGCTTTGAACCATGATCCTCACACCTCAGTCTCTTGAGTAGCTAGGATTACATGTGTGAGCAACTGGTACCCAGTGCAAATCCTTTTTTTAATTAAATAATTTAATAACCTTGATTTTACATCATATTTCAAATGACGTATTTAACAAACAAGCATTCAAGAAGGGAATCTCTACATACAATCACTGGCACTTAGATTTTAGAACATAATTAAAATTAGGCTGAGGGTTTGTATGTCATAGATACCTATTAATCTATGTAATAAAACATTATGTCTATAGAGTCATAAATTTTTATGTCTATGTAGTTGTGTTTGTATTTCCAATACCATGTCCATAGCATTAGGTATGCAAACATTGAGTCGTCGCTCTTCTACTGTTTGGCTCTAATAGCCACATACTAAGGATACCACGTGCCTTTTGTTCCTTTGGTCTTGACTTGTCTCACTCAACATGAGCAAATCCTTTTTTTGTTTGTGCAGTGTGGAAACAAGATTTGGAGTTTTTAGAGAGTGAAAAGTCACTTTTGTTTTTTGTTTTATTTTGTTTTTTTTTTTTTGGTCAGTTGTGGGGCTTGAACTTTGGGCCTGGTTGCTGTCCCTGAGCTCTTCAGCTCAAGGCTACCACCCTACCCTTGGAGTCATAGCCCCACTTCCAGTTTTCTAGTGATTAACTGGAGATAAGAATCTCACAGACGTTAGTGCCAGGCTGGCTTTGAACTGAGATCCTCAGATCTCAGTCTCCTGAGTAGCTAGGATTAGAGGTGTGAGCCACCGTGCCTGACAAAAAGTCACTTTTAATTATAGAAGATTTTGTTTTCACGTATGAAAAGCAAGGTTTTCAACCTCCACAGTCCTGATGCTGTAGATCAGATTGTTCTTTGTTGCATGTCCCTGTCTAGTGAAGTTTAACATCACCCCTAGGCTTTTACTTCCAGAGGATAGTCACACTGCCTAGTGGCTACAATCCAAAATCTCTTCCAGTGTTGTCCCATGTTCAGTGCGGGCAAACATTGTTCCCTTGTGGGGATGGCTGGTTGAAAGCTTCAGAAAGGCAGACGCCTGCCAGCCTCTGGCTGTTGCACTGGTTTTATGGGTGGTTGCAGAGTTTTACACGTACTCTCTTTGTAACAGCTATTAACGTACGTATTCTTAGTTGTAATTTTGGCAATGGCTTCGCAGTGAAGATTAATGGAGGGGGAAAATGCAAACATATCCTCTTGTGATACTGCAGTGGACTGAATTGCATGTTCCTGCAGTGCTGATAAAGGAGGCAGAACATGAAATAATCTTATGTCTGTGCTGGGTTCCCCGAGCACATCTGCTTTCAACCACAGGCTATCTTTCTGGATCAGTTAATTGTATGTTTCTTTCAACCTGTTGCTATTACCCAGTGCTTACTGTCTAGTGATTCCTTTAAAAAATTCTTATTAATCCACAAAGCTTTGCTACTCATTTATCATTAAAAGTGTCAGGTGGTTTTCCATTCAGTGTAGATAGCTGACTTCCTGCCTGGATGGATGCAGAAATCTATTTGACTTTGGCGGTGCTAAAATTACATTGTTATTGATCAGTGTCTTTTGCATGGCAAATCTTGTTGAAATATAATAGAATTTCATCTGTGCAGGTGAATAATAATATTAAGGGCAAACACTATTAAGGGCTGAGAATAATTGCTTAAACTAAGCCCTGGATAGAAAACACCTTTTGGGTTAAAGGATGATAACATTTGGATTGTGAATATAAGAATTTTATGGTGGGTTAGAAGATGAAGCAATCTGCCAAGTCTAAATCTAATATGACACTTTAGTTAATGCTTGTCCAGATAGGTTTATTAGTATTGGATATACTGTATTGATCAAATATGAGGAATGTAAAATTCAGGTTCTATAAATTTAATTTGTCTAATTTCAGAACTGATAAATTATTTTATTTCTCTTCCTTTATTTCTTCTGTTTTCACTCTTCATTCTCCTTTATTTTGTTTTCTCTTTAATAATGAAAACTAAAATGACTTTTCATTTAACTAACAATAATAAAGGTGAGGGTTTTGTGATTTTAAAAATTGACTCCAACATTTTCATTTTGTAAATAAAAATAAAAGTAAGGTTGGGAGAGGAAAAAGTGGTATTGCCAAAAACATATGATCAAATAATTCCAGAAAGATGATCAGAGGACTTGTGGTAGGTTATAATGGTGTTTCAAATCCAGGTTGGATAAACTATGGCCTCACCAGTAAAAATCTACCCATTTGCCTTTTTTCTAAATAAGGTTTTATTGAAACACATCTATTCACATACTTATAACCTATGGTTGCTTTTGTGTTATAATTGTGGAAGTGAGATTTTGTGGCAGAAACAGTATGGTTCATAAAACACAAACTATTTTTTTTTTTGCCAGTCCTGGGCTTGAGCTCAGGGCCTGAGCACTGTCCTTGGACTTTCTCAAGGCTAGAGCTCTACCACCTGAGCCTCAGCATCACTTCCGGCTTTTTTTTGCATGTATGTGGTACTGAGGAATCTAACCCGGGTCTTTGTGCATGCTAGGCAAGCACTTTAACCACTAGGCCAAACTCCCGGCCCACAAACTATTTTTTTAGAGAGCTGCTTGCAAAAAAGCTTGCACATAGAATGACATCGCACCATTTGTAAGGAATTGGAAAGACTTGGAAAAAAAATCATATTAAGTGAAGTAAGCCAGACCTAAAGGAACTTAGGTTCAATGTTTTCCCTCATTTTTAATAATTAGTACACATCTAGAACTCTCCTAGCAGAGAAATACAATAGCTCAAAACCTAGAGACATAAGGCCTTATAGGATGAGGCCAAATTAATGGACCTCCAGGACATGAAAACAAGCGCTTAATTATGAGTGACTGCTATTCTTTATGTATTATGTTTTTCTCTCTTCTCTTATGTTGCCCTTTGGTTCATCTCATATTGTTACAGTATCTGACTTTGTTACCTGGTATATTGTATAGATGTTTACTTGTTTATTTGAAATAGGGGGCGGGGAAAAGAGGGGGGTGAGGGGGAGGGAAATGGGGACAAATCATGAGAAGGGGTATCAATATGTGAGAAGATGTAATGCACCTTCTACCAGGCGAATATAACTGTAACCCCTCTATACACTGAAATAAAAAAATAAAAAATGTTTGCACATGTCTGGGCTAATTTGCACTCCCTTTGTAAGGTCATATTGCAAGATTGCCATCCTTTCCCATCTCACCGCCGGCCTTGGGCTCAGCCACATGGCTTGCTTTGGGCCTGCTTGCCATAGAGAGTATGCAGGCTGGCATAGTAGAGAATGAGAGGTCATCCCCACAGAGGCCAGCCTTGTGCCCCCTGTAGCAGCCAGCCTCTGGGCAAGTGAGTGAGGTCTGTGGAGACCAGTAGTGGCCCCAGACTTTGAGGAGTAAGTGGCTGTTGTTACAATGTTGAATTATGCTGGCACATAGGTAGTCAGAACTCTCTGGAGAAATGTGTGGTAATGAAGGACTTCCAATCAGGAAAGGGGAGGTTTTAGAGATCGATAACTTGGGTTTGGGACCTGAATGTGCCAAAAGTGACTCGGGGCCTTGTCCTCCACTTGAGCGATGCCACCAACCTCTTTTTGTTTTGACTATTTTCGAGGTAGAGTCTTGCTTTATTCTCAGGGCAGTCTAAGCTGCGATCCTCCAGCTTGTGCTTCGCTGTGTCAGAGGGCTGATGGGTGTGGGCCACTCCCCCATAGCTGGGATAGCAGGTACATACCATTGTCTTCAACCATTGATTAACATGGAGCTGTCGCTGGCTGGCCTCTGGCTGTGATCCTCTGATTACAGGCTGGAGCCACTGCACTTGGCTCTGACTATGCCCCCCCCCCCTTTTTTAAAGCTGTATGACTTAGCTTCCTTTCAAGTCTCACTGCTTGTTGTAGACATGGGGGCCAGGAAGATTTCAGGAAACACAGGAGGGAGAATAGAGACCAAGTGTAGAGCCTTAGGGTTGAAGAGGCCTAGGTTCGAATCCTGCTTTTGCCCATATTTTCTGTGTGACAGTGGATGACCTATTTAACCTCTCTAGCTAAGTAGGGCCTAATCATACTACTTTCAACCCGGTGAGAGTATTGTAAAGATAAAAACTGAAACGGTCTATAAAGTATATGTAGTGAAGATTCCTGGGTGCCATCTTTATTATTGAGGCCAGGTGCTGGCCTGCCCAATTCAGGTGGCATGCAGCCAGTACATAAGCTAAGGCTTCTTAAAAGGGATACCCGGGTCAGCAGTGGGGAGGATGGCTAACCCGTGCTTTGGTCATTATTCGTACCTCAGGGGTATAATATTCTGGAAATAGACTGGACTTGCCAAGTCATAATAAATGCCTTGCCTGATGGTACCAAATACAAGCAAGCCCTATGGGGTCTATGAAAACCACAACCTAATTTGATCCTGCCTGAATATCTGTCATAGGCATCTCCTAAATCTCCTCTCCTGGTGGACTTCGATGTGGGCTTGAAATCTCTTAGTGACCTAAAAGCCTTTACTTCTTCCAATGTGCAGGTGGGAGTCAAGAATAAAAACCTTTAAAATGTATTCTCCTCCAGTTGCATAAAGGTAAGAATCCTGCAATGATGTGGCAATTTTCACTTCTGCACAGGAAATGCCAAGGCAATGTGGAAACCGTGGGAAGAACAATTAGATTTTATAGGTGATGCACACATTCTAGCTGAGTACCTCTGGCCCCTCTTTTAATTGTTAAGTGCCTCTGGGGTTTTTAGCTTATTGGAAGGATCAGGAAGCAATATTTAAGTGGGCCAAGATCCAGGAAGGGAGGATGACTCCAGGAAAGTTTTCTCCCTTGCCTTACCCTGGCAAGCGCTTCTTGAGAGATAACATGGTTAATTCCCTAGGCTCGAGTCTTGGTGAGGGCTGGTAGACTAGCCTCGTGAAATCTGCTACCAGGAAGGCAGGGGAAAAGATTCCACTGAAGGCTCTAAAGTGGTTTTTAGTGGCTATCAGTAGACTAAATCTACCTTCATAGATTCACAATTACATTTTGGGGCACCAAGTCCCATGTTACTTTAAAGGATCTTGCAAATTAAATAAGCTTAGAGCAAAGGGCTAGTATGTGATGCCATCAGAAGGAAAAACAATTTTTTCCAAACAAGAGAAAGGCATTCTGTGAATTAATTTCTCAAGCATTTATTCTTGCTATTCTTGCTACCTCCTGGACAGTTGGGCTAGAAAATGGAAAGAACTAAAATGATGAAAGGAAAACTCTGTGATTTGTGGCATTTGCTTTAGAAGCTTTTGAATCTAAGGAGATACCGCTCCATCACCAAGTTGAGAATACATTCAGAGTGGCTATTAAGATACTTTCATTCTTAAAACAGAAAAACAAGTTATGCATTGGGTTTATAAACACAACCTTTACCATCAGCCTCAAAAGAACTTGTCATTACCCAGGAATTCAGATAATTATAAAGTAGATTCCAAAAATGTAAGCTGTGCCATCTAACAAAATGGCTTCTATCTGGAGCTGTGAGTTCAAAGGGCAACTTTTAATTTTGTCTTTTTTATGGTGGTTCTCCTTCTTTGTACCTCTTCCTAGTTGTTTGGGGGGAATGAACTATTTTTGAAGTATTTTTTGTAAGGTAGCTGAAGATGAAATCAGTTTGCTTAGGGCACCTTGAGAATGATCTGGGGGTAAAATTTTCATTTGTTCTGGCCTCAGAAAATTCAGGAGATATTAGCATTGTTATGAAGCCTAATTCATGTAAATAAATCTTTTAAATCCCAAAATAAGTCTGAAAGAATAAGCTGAGTTCTTGCCCTTTGTAATCTGATGAAAGTGTGCTCATGCAGAATCATGGAAAATCTAAACTGGTTGTGTGTTTTGTGTATGTATACACATGTGCACATGTGCATTTGTGTTGCATATTTTCATGCAAAATTTTGTTCTATTAAGACAGAAATTCATAGTCACATATATTAACAGTGGGAACATTCTGAGCACTGTCTCATCAACTCAATTATTGTACAGAGACTGGATGGTTTTTGCTACAATATACGTAGTTTATGTGGCACAACTTGCTTTTCCTTGGGCATAATCCTGTACAGCGTGTTGCACTGCCGAGTGCTCAGGCCACTGGGACACAAGGGTAAGTATTTGAGTATCTAAACATATCTAAATAGAGGAAGAGTGGAGTAGAAATACCGAGAGAGAGCGTCGTTCATCACCATTCCTTCACAGGACGTGTGTGCTCTGTGGCTGATCAACACGTGGCGCTGGGCGGCTCGTGACTGCAACGTACATGCATTGTCTTTGCTTCCCGAATTTTATAGAGGAGATCACAGGAAATGGAAGCACAGTAGAAAAAGTCTAATGATTTGCAATTCTGTGGTCCACAACTCTGGTGTTTGGCACTGGAATGTGAACCTAAGGGAAGGGGACTGGGCTTGTACTTTGAGTAACCTGGAAGGCCCAGGCGTCATTCCACAAGCAGAATGGCATTCTGGCCTCACTCAGGAGGCTGGGAAGCCATTAGCTGCTCTCATCATACTGGCTTCCCTATGGTCCTGTCACCCTGGGGGCCAGAGGCGGCATTTGGAAGAAAACCAATGTATACCTTGTGAAACATACATTTACAGGTGGTGATTAATGCATTCATTATGAGGCTTTTAAGTATAAAATGGTAAATCTAAAAATGGAATGTGCAGAGATACTTGGATTACTGAATATATACAAGAAATGACAGGTTATAAATGACCACTTTCCCAAACAATAAATGCTTTAATTTCAATATAATTAGTGCTCAGCTCCTTCTTTAGATGCCAAGGCAAAGTTCTTTCCATGATCCCATAACCAACCAAAAATGGCCAAGATTTTCTTTCCCAAGAGGATGGGTTTGTCAGACAGCTTAGCAAAGCTCACCACCAGCCAGGTTTCACTGCATAAAGGCCTCATCCTCAAAGGACAGCAGATTTCCCCTATTTTAAGGAGCTAACGTCATTGATTTTTCTGGCTATATTTTCTTTTTTGCTGTCTCCTGAGCCTACTCCCCAAAATGTTCCTTAGGGCATCTCACTTTAGACCACCAAATTAATTGGAGATCTGGTTTGTGTTGCCACTTTGTGATACCTAGGGATATAATTTAAAGTGTGCTAGAGAGTCACAAGCTGAGGATAGGATCACTGAATTTCAGAGAGGAATTTTATTTATTTGTCCTTGCAATAATTGGAGTTTTCTCCCCCCCCCACAATGGACTTTTTCATTAAGAAGAAATTTTCCTTTTAAGATTTTTTCTGTAACACATTTTTGTAGTATTTCATCATTCTATCCAAATTAAATTTCAGTCTTTTTGAAGTCAGGGGTGGTGCTTTTACCTCATTCTGCACTTAGATTATGGTGTGGGGATTATTTAAAATGCATGTTCTGTGGCATCCAGCACAGTTCAGGGGTTTGTAGTGTTTACCTGCTTTGTTTCATTAGGGTGATGATGCCTTGAGGTTCCAAACTTCCTTACTGAACTGAAATCAGACCAATTTCCAACCCATTTCCCTCTCTCTTTCCTTTCTTCCTTCCCTCCCTTCCTTTTTTCTTTTGATGATGATGATGTTCATGATGATGATGATGAGTTTTAAGATAGAGTTTGAGACCACAGGGTTGTTGGAATCTGAATGACCTTGAAGTGGCTTTGAGGTAGCATGAAGGACAAGATGGTCCCAGAGGCAGGCCTGTTGGGGAGGTAGAAACCTGCTCAGAGGGTGGGCATGCCAAGGAGTGAAGATGAGGGCTGTGATGTTGACCCTGAGAGTCACAGTAACTTTAGAAGCACCTTTTAGAAGAAGGCAGTTTCAGGCACTAGACTGTGTTGTAATATATGTTGTGGTGGAATACAGGAGCGGGCCCTGCAGGTTTCATTCCACTTATATCCAGGATGCTGGAGATAGGGGCTGTGCACCTGCCAAGACAGTCCCGTGAGAAACTGCTTTACCCCAAGAGCATCTGTTCCCTTACATGGCACCCTGCTGGACCTGTCTCTTGTTCTGACAACTGGGGGGCTTGCTGTAGATCACATACTGTCTTCCCAAGGCAGCCACTGTGTATTGTTCCCAGGGCTGGGTTAATACCTCCCCTGGAATTCTCCCCACATGCCTTTTCCCTAGGCTCAGCTGGAGACAGCTTTTACTTTGCAACCCTCCGTCTTTTCTCAGCTCCAGTTCTCTGCCTCCCAGAAACAACTGAGGCAGCTTTTTCTGGAACTCACCTGCTCCAGGTCAGTATAGCCTTATCATGGGCTTTCAAAAGATGATTGCCTCTGCCTTAAAATGGGAGAATGCTGCTAATATGTATGCAAATATTGGGTCTAACCCCAACATTTGCATGTTCTGTTCTCTATTTTAGTTACACCCAAAGTAGACAGTAATTTTAAAATCCTCATTTTAACCTTGATGGCGCCTCTCTCTCTCTCTCTCTCTCTCTCTGTCTCTCTCTCTCTCTCTCTCTCTCTCTCTCTCTTCCCCCCCCCCTCTCAATTTTTGTTTTTACCAGTCCTGGGCCTTGAACTTGGCCTGTAAACTGTCCCTGAGCTTCTCTGTGCTCTACCACTAAGACACAGCACCACTTCTGGCTCTTCTGTGTATGTGGTACTGAGGAATCAAACCCAGGGCTTCAGGCAAACACTCTACCACTAGGCCATGCTCTCAGCCCCATCTCTTGATTTTTTGAGATGGGTCTTACTTAGTTGATTGCTCTGGCTTAGAACTTAAGATCTTCCTGTCCTACCTATCTGAAATACTGAGATTACAGGCTTGTACTGCTGGCTTGCTTCACTTCATTCTCTGTACTATAATTCTGGGAAGAGCTGAGGGCAAGTAGCTCTGAGCTCTGAGAAGATCTGGGGGAATAGGATGAGAAAAGCATGTATGCTTGTGAATGTCTGCCTCTCAGTGTGTGTTTTTATCTCTATTTATTTATTTGATCAGTTGTGGGGCTTGAACTCTGGGCCTAGGTACTGTTCCTGAGCTCTTCAGCTCAAGGCTACCACCCTATCCCGTGAGCCACAGTGTCACTTCCAGTTTTGTAGTGGTTAATTTGAGATAAAAGTCTCATGGTCTTCAGTGCCCGGGCTGGCTTTGAGCCGTGATCCTCAGATCTCAGCCTCCAAAGTAGCTAGGATTACATGCATGAGTCATTGCGCCCAGCTCTGTGTTTATTTATGGCAGTCTCTGTGTGTTTTGTGAGGTGGATTCTTAGATCCTAGAAGTAGTACACCAGGCAGTACAGGAGTACAGGAGTAGTACAGGAGAGTCACACCAAACCTGTCAGACCCCGGATAGGTCTGAGAGTAGGTGGAAAATTCCCCTATTTCTTTGTGTTCTCCATTCTGGTCTTTGTCCTTTATGAGCCTGGGGTAAGGTGAGGGCTCTAACCCTGGGAATCAAGTTCAAGTATTTCTGCATTTAGCTGTTCTTTTTAATATAGGGACATGAATAGGAGACATGAATAAATAGTTGTAATCATGACTAAAATGGATATTTAGATGAAGCCTTTTTAATTCTTTTTTTTCTCATGAACATGTTTCTTTGTTAAGGTTTCTTTCCTCTTTTACTTCTTTCAAGCAAGTAGATTTTTTTTTTATTGAAAAGAACACTTGTATCACCATTTCTGGATCTGTAACTGTTGGTTGGGAGAGCTTCTGTGCTTTCTTTTCTTTCATATTTTTCTTCTTTTGGCATTCATATACTAAGTATTCATCAATTTATGAAATCCACTCATAAAAGTAGGCAAAAGAGAAAGGTGCGTAAAAATATTTCTATCCTATCCAGTACAGAAGAACATAGATATCTAATTAATATGACCAAATAGCGCAGACTGTAGAAACATGGTTACAAAGAAGAGAACCCAACTTTGAGAATCCAGAGGCAGATGATGGCCCTGTGCATGGATGCAGGGCAAGCGTGTGGCACCAGACCTTGCTGGGGTAGAGAGACCAAAACTTACACTAGGTGCTCCCCGGACGCTTTTTTTTTTTTTTGCCAGTCCTGGGCTTGAGCTCAGGGCCTGAGCACTGTCCTTGGATTTTCTCAAGGCTAGAGCTCTACCACTTGAGCCTCAGCACCACTTCCGGCTTTTTTCTATGTATGTGGTACCGAGGAATCGAACCCTGGTCTTCATGCATGCTAGGCAGGCACTTTAACCACTAGGCCAAACTCCCGGCCCTCCCCGGATGCTTTGAGCCAGGACTTATATGGATCACAACAACAGGCTGGTGTCGATTATGGATGCATTAAAATAATTTTATTGCTGTTATTATTAAGGTGTTATACAGAGGGGTTATCATTTCCTAAGTCAGGTCATGAGTACATTTCCTTTTGGACAATGCCATCTCTTTCTTCACTCTCCCACGCTTTTTCCCTCCCACGATTTCTCCCTCCCATCCCTGTCCATAAGTTACATAGCTCATTTTCCACATCGATCATGGTTACACTTGTTCACCCTCCCTACCTTTCTTTTTTTCTCTTTCTTCTTTCTTTGCCAGTCCTGAGCTTGGGCTCAGGGCCTGAGCACTGTCCTTGGACTTTCTCAAGGCTAGAGCTCTACCACCTGAGCCTCAGTACAACTTCAACATTTTTCTATGTATGTGGTACCGAGGAATCTAACCTGGGTCTTTGTGCATGCTAGGCAAGCACTCTACCACTAGGCCAAACTCCTGGCCCCACCCTCCCTACATTTCTACGCTCTATTGAACCCCAACCTCCTCCAAAATCTCCAAAAACAAAAACAAATACAGCCACCATCACTACCACCAACACTACCACTACCACCACCAACAATAATAACAAAAATCCCCCACACTTCCAGTGCCTGGAATTTGTTACACTTCGGATTCCTCCCTCAAGGCTATCCTCCATTAGTCTGACTGCGTGTGAATTTGAGTCCCTACAGTCTCATAGAATTTATCATGTCCAGCTATATTTTAGCTCTATCTTACATGTATGAGAGAAACCACGCACTGTTTGTCTCTCTGAGCGTGGCTTATCTCACTTAGCAGGATTTGTTCTAGGTCTATCCATTTCCCTGCAAATAACATCATCTAATTCTTTTTCTTTCATCGAAGTCTTTGTAATGGAGAAGTACAACTCCACTGTGGATAAGTGCCACGTTTTATTGACCCACTCATCTGCTGTAGGGCATCAGGGCGGTTTTCATAACTGGACTACTGTAACTATGCAGCAATGAGCATGGCTATGCAGTATCTTTACCATCTTCTGAATGGTAATCATCTGGACAGGTGTCCAAGAGTGGTATGGCTGGGTCAGAGGGAAGTTCCATGTTTCTGTTTTTGAGGAGCCTCCAAACTGCTTTCCCATGTGGTTGTACGGGTTCATCTCCCAGCCCCAACAGTGCGTTAGTATTCATTTTCCCATGATAGACACTGCTCATGAAGCCTCTGTCCAAAATTAAACACATGAGCTGACTCTGGAGGGTCCCTAGGAACGAGCCCGACTTCACGGAGCAGAGCTTGTCCAAGCTTGCAGGTGATAAAGGACCCTCCCTCCTCTCCACCAGGCAGCATTGCCAGGGAGAGCGGGAAAGAGAAGTAAACCCAGCCTTTACTGTTCAGAGATCCATGGCGTGTGGTGTCCAAGGAAAGCAACCTTTGCCTCACAGTGGAGGACCAGGAAAGGCTTCAGAGTGGAGCCTGAGTCTGTGGGAATTCAAGATGGGAGTGGAGTGGGCTGGCCAGGCGCCAGCCTAGGTGACAGGCTAGCCCAGGGAGCCTGCTCAAGCAAGAGGAAAGGGACCGCAAGTGGTGGATAGTGTGAGGTAACGGAGAAAGAGAGATGAACTCTTGGATCCTGGGAGGGTGTGTGTGTGTGTGTGTGTGTGTGTGTGTGTGTGTGTGTGTGTGTGTGTGTGTGTGTGTGTGTGTGTGTGTGTGTGAATTCAGTAGGTAGTGAAGTTCATGTGAGACATACAGGCGTTTAGCAGCTCCATGGGTCCTGTAGCAGCAGGTTCTCTGTGGCCAGGATGGAGAGACCAGGTCAGGAAAAGGGGACCAGGCAAGGAGCCCCAGTAACCCAAACAGGGTTAGGAGGAAAGTCAGGAGGGAGCAGCCATAGAAGGGGTGCTGGATGAGGGCTCTTAAGGGAGAAGCTAAGGCTATGCGGGCTTTGAGACACCCTCTGCCACCCCCAGGACTTTGCTGCAAGAAACTCATTATGGCATCAGATCCTAAATCACGGCCAGGAGTCACCAGCCAAAAGGAAACCTTTTGTTGTTGTTGTTGTTGTTGCCAGTCCTGGGGCTTGAACGCAGTGCCCGAAAACCATCCTTGGGCTTTTCTTAAGGCGAGAGCTCTACCATTTGAGCCATGGCGCCACTTCTGGCTTTTTTTTTCCCTCTATATATGGTCCTGAGAAATCAAACCTGGATCTTCACGCATGCTAGGCAAACACTCTACCACTAGGCCACACTCCTGGACCTCAAGAAACCTTTCTTTGTTATAACTCATCTAGTCTGTATAACTGTGTTATTATCAGCAGAAAATGAGCTAAGAATGGCAGAGCCAGGAAGAGGAATTAATGACAAGTAAGGGGAAAGGAGTACAGAGATGAAAGCTAGACAGTAGGAACCAATCCGGTCCAAGGTAAAGAGAGAAAAAAAATTCCCATTAGCAAGGGCTTTCCTTGTGTGCCACAGGGGGGCCTCGGGGATGGTGGTGGATGGGGAGTGCTGGCCCCGTGCTGGGAGAGCACAGTTTCAGAAGTGGATGGGAGAAGGCACACTGAAAGAGCCTTGGGGAAGGTGTTTTCGATCTTTTCCCTTTTCATATGCCTTCCATTTTCACAATGTCAGTAAAAAAAAAATCTGGCTGGTATATTGCAATGATAAAAATAGGCAGTGTAACATCCTAAATGTGAATAAGATCATTTTAGTAGGTCTGGAAAGCTGTTTAATGTGCCGGAGTATCATTGTCCAGGCATTCTATAGGGTCTAAATTGGGTTAATGTACCTCTGAATCAGTCACTCCCTGGCACACAGTAAGGTCAGACCAACTGTTCTTGAAACCTTAGGCTATAGTCTCTGATATGGTACATAATGTCGGTGTGTTGCGTCAGCAATTTGTAAGTAAATTTTCAGGCCAAAGTACTGCAAAAACATGCCAGAGCTTTTAAGTGAGTGCTAATTTGATCAAAGACGCTGAGTGCTTTATAGTAAGAAAGTGGTCTTTGATAGATACATAGCATCAGAAGGCACACACTCGGGTATGTGGGGGTCACGTGTCTTGTGATGGCTGGTCTGTCCGTCAGCTGCAGAGACTTTGCAGATAATTGACCTGTTTTTGTTGTTGTTGTTGTTGTTGTCTGTTGTGGGGCTTGAACTCAAAGCCTGGATGCTGTCCCTGAGCTTCTTTGTGCTCAAGGCTAGTGCTCTACCACTTGAGCTGCAGCGCCACTTCCAGTTTGTTTGCTTGTTTGTTTTTGAGTGGCTAATTGGAGATCAAATCTCCTGGGAACTTTTCTGCCTGGGCTGGCTTTGAATTGTGATCCTTATATTTTAACCTCACGAGTAGCTAGGATTACAGGCATGAGCTACCAGTGCCCCATTTTTGTGTATAATTGAATGAATACCTTTTTATCCAATGATGATCTTCCTTCTTCAGCCTCAGATTTTAAAGGGAAAAATAACTAAGAGAGAATCTAGTTTTGCCCTAACATCCACAGGATAGATCTTTCAGGTCTTTCCTTTAAAAATGCTCTACATATTGGGAATACTGCAAGTTTAAGTTATAAGACTAATCTCCTTTTCTTTTTCCTTTTCCATTTTTTTTGTGCTGATGATGGGTCTTGAACTTATGGCCTGAGCACTGTCCCTTAGCTTTGGTTTTGCTGAAGGTTTATACTCTACCACTTGAGCCATAGCACTTCCGGATTTTGGTGGTTAATAGGAGATAAGACTCTCTTGGACTTTTCTTCAGGGCTGACTTGAAACTGTGATCCTCAAATCTCAGCCTCTTGAGTTGCTAGGAATGTAGGTGTGAGCCACGGGTGCCTGATCGTAATCCTCATTTCCAGCCCTTCTTTATTGCATCTCCCTCCTCCACTTCAATCCAGTTACAGTTGCAGCTCAGAAGTGCAGGGGAGAAAACAGAGTCTGCAGGAAAGGCTGAAGCAATGGTCTGCGTGTTCCTCCATCCTGGGCTTCAGGCTGCTGGCAGTCGAGCGGCAGGTGTGGGATGGATGGTCTTCTCCTTTGGCCCTATGCAATTTCATTCTCAGAGAATGGGAAGCCGAGGAGTAATTTCAGCCTCCAAAGAAGAAGATCCAAGAGAGAAAGTCCGAGTTAGAAAGGCATCTTTGTGGGTGGTGGGTTGGCGAATCATGGATGTGAAACAAATTAAATCAATTACTTGGTGCTATTGCTTCATTTGCAGTGATTATTCATTCACTGAGCAGGCTAAATTATGCTCTCATCATCTGCCACATCATTTCGCCACCCTGGAGATCAGAAATGGAGACCTCCTGTGTGTTCTTAACAGTGGATTAAGCCGCCCTTCTCATCCCACACAGGCTTCAGGCACCAGGCGAGCATCTGCTCAGCCTCCCTCCCCTGACTCCAGGAGGTGTTCTGGGAGGGGAGGGGCCCTTACCTGGCTCTTTGTGCGTTTTCTGTGTGGGGGGACTATTAATCCACAGACTTCCCTGTCTCATTTCATTCCCCGGTCTTCAGGAAGAGGATGAAAGGCACAGAATGTAAAGTGGAGCTGGCTAAATGTAACTAAATGGGCTGATCTATGTGGCTTCCATATTCTTTCTTTTGACAGTTCAGCCGGGCTTTTTATATTTTTCCTATAATGATTATCTTCAAGTAGTTGTACAAAGGGGATTGGAGTCTGCAGGCCAGCATCTGAGTGTAATGTGTCATCCCTGCCATCGTTCACTCCACCCCACTTGTCCCCTCAGTCTCAGCTTGGCTGATTCCATCCTAACTGCTGTCATCTACCCTGACTCTCTCCATTTGTTGGCCTCCCCTCCCCTTCACCTGCCCCTGCCAACAACACACGTTCCAGCCTTGCGAAAGTGCAGGTTCCTTGTTCATGGGAGATAAACTGTTGGACTCCTTCCTTGTATGTGCAAAGACTCATATATATATATATATATATATATACATATATGTATGTATAAAAATACATTTGCTCTATTTTTATTTGGGTGTATCTGCATATATTCTGGTATATATTTTCATATACATTTATAATTCATATGTAGCTTCCATATATGAGAGCAGGTGCCCTTGTTTCTTTGAGCCTAATTCACATATTTTTTCATTAATAAGCAAATGGCATAATACTCTTCTTCCTGATAGATGGGTAAAATTTGATTACATATATCACATTTTCTGGATCCACTCCTCCATTGTAGGGTGCGTGTATTGTTTCTAAAACTTGGCTTTGGTGAATAGTGCAGCCACCAGTGTGGTTCTACCAATATCTTTTCTGAATCCTGACTTGTGCTCTTTTGGATAAATTCAACTGGTCTTGTGTCCAAGGAGGCGCTAGACGCTGGGTGTACGAGGACTAGGCGTTCGGCAAGGTTTCCCCTCATCCACTGCCCTTGCTGTGTGTCCATCTCATCCCACACAGGTGAGACACTACTGGACCTGCAGCCAGGATGTCCCTAATACAAGCTGCATGACATTTGGTTAGGAGGGGTGGACAGAACTTGGGGAAAAAAAAGCTTAACAAATTTCTACTCTACCCCCCACAGTGGGGGAGTGAGCCTGTGTCCCTTAGCTCCTGACTCTCAAGAGCTGGCAGCTAACCTCACAGAAAAGTCTACAGATTAGAGCCACTTAATGCTTTCCACACTCTGACCTATCCTGCCCTTGAGCCCTGAGTAGCTAAGGAAAATTCCTTTATGATCCTTTAGCTTTTTTTTTTTTTAAACATAATCCTGGTCTTTTCTCTGCTAATTAGTCAGTGATAACTTTTTACCAGGCCCCATTCTGTGTCCTCTGGGATCTTCTGAGCAAGGTCTAGTGCAGTGTAGCTTTGTGTCCTGTCAACCCCAGGGGACAGAGACACATTTGTTGACCCAACTGGGGAATGAGGGTGTCTGGGGGTGGGGTGGGGATGGTGCTTAGCCTCTTTGAGTGCTGGATAGCCCTTTCCATGAAGGATTATCTAGATTGACGTGCAGAGCTTCAGTATCACTGCTCCCCTGTTCTTGTTATAAATGGATCCCAAACCATACTGGGTCATTGTCATCCACACGATGGAGCCTATGGCATCCTAAGCTGATGTGGCTGAGCCCACAGCAAGTTCTCGGGGTCCCTCCCCACCTGTGTGCCATGCCTGTGACCACAGCTGTACATGTGCATGAGCTGCTTTGCTCGTCCTGCCCACTGAGCAGGGAGGACTTTTAGAGCTGATGCGTTCCCCAGAGTTGTCCTTGTTTGATTGTTTTCACTGTCTCTGGAAACAGGAAGAAAAGCTATCTTTTCCTTCAAGGAGAGAAGACAAAAGATTTTTTTCCCTTAGCAAAAGAGATGACTTTGCAGGTAAATGAAGCCAAACAATCTTGTTGCAGTTATCTGTCTCCCTTGTACAAGTGCTTTCTTTTCTTGCAGTTCCAAGAAGACTGCCAGAGGCTATAAATTAGAGACTTGTAGTCTTTTGCTTTTCCTTCCTCCTCCTCCTCCTCCTCCTCCTCCTCCTCCTCCTCCTCCTCCTCCTCCTCCTTCTCCTCCTCCTCCTCCTCCTCCTCCTTCTCCTCCTCCTCCTCCTCCTTCTCCTCCTCCTCCTTCTTCTTTTGTTGGCTGTGGGACTTGAACTCTGGGTCTGGGCACTTTCCCTGGGTTCTTCAGCTCAAGGCTACCACTCTACCCCTTGAGCCATAGCACCACTTCTGGTTTTATGGTGGTTAATAAGAAATAAGAGTCTCATGGACTTTTTCATGTCTAGGCTGGCTTGGAACTGCCATCCTTAGATCTCAGCCTCCTGAGTAGCAAGAGGCGTGACCACCGCTCCCAGCTAGCCTTTTGCTTTTTGACTCAAAGCTTGTCTCTAAGATGGCAGAATGCTCGTGACTTAGATAGCAAAAGGCTACAAGTACTGTTTGTGGTTCTTTTTCTTTCTTTTTATCTTTGACCCCCTTTTTGTCACTGTTTTTTTGTTTTTTAATTTTGTGCCCTTTGTCTTGTGTATAAGTTTATCTGATTTGGAGAGGGGAAGGGGGAGCACAGAAATGATGGGAGAAAGGGTGAATCAATTCAGCAGTGATCCTCACTAGATGACATTTTAGAAATGAATTATAAACTTGGGAGGGTCAGGGGATTTGGAGGGAAAAACTGGAAGAAGGTGAGGAAACGGTAACACTAGTCAAAAGGAAATGTCCTCATTACCTGACTTATATAACTCTAACCCCTCTTTACAATAAAAAATAGAAAATAAAAAATGAAACAGAACTGCGAGAGGCAAGAAAAAAGATTTCTTGGAATGATAGATGTGGTAGTTTTGTTTATTGCTTTTGAAAACTTGGCTGGTAGGTGACATTTGAAGAAACTTTTTTCATATATTTTTATGGTAATTAATAGAAGGGTTACATTATATTCACCAGATAGAAGGTGCGTTATTTCACATACATTGATACCCTTTCTCATGTCTTGGTCCCCATTTCCCTTCCCCCACCCCCGCCCCTCATCTTGTTTTCCTCCCTTCCCTATCTGACTTCAAATAACCAAATAAGCTGAAGATATTTTTATCACTTAGTCTCTGATTGGGTTAGAAATCACATTAAACTTTGTGCTTGCTAAAATAACTTTCTCCTAGCCAGGGAGTTCTGGGTTTCCAAGAGTATTACATCTTGTATTTGTGTTTCGCATTGCCTCCCGGGACAGTCGGCTGTCAGTACGTCACCCTCATCCTATAGAAGGTGATGAATGAGTCACTGGGGGCTTGGGCTCTGTGCAGGACTATGTCGTGGTTCACAAATGACTTCAGGAAAAGAGAGAGCCGCTGCAGAAATCTGTTATAACTTGTACTTTGCATAGAATTTCTTGGCAAAGGCAATTTGATAAGACATGGGGAACAAGTATGGATTTTATTGTGAGAATGAGCTTGGATTGATTATGATTTTTTTGAGAGCTTGTTTTTGTTTTGCCAGTCCTGGGGCTTGAACTCAGGTCCTGAGCACTGTCCTTGGGCTTATCTCAAAGCTTGAGCTCTACCACTTGAGCCTCAGCACCACTTCTGGCTTTTTTCTATGTATGTGGTACTGAGGAATCAAACCTGGGTCTTTGTGCATGCTAGGCAGGCACTCTACCACTAAGCCACACTCCAGGCCATGAGAGTTTTATTGAGAGGAAACTTACAGGATTTGAAATGTATAATTGAACGTTGTCTTTAGCCTGTGTAACTGATGGTACTGAGGGCTGTCACCACCACAATCAACTATCACATGTTTCCTCAGCCCCTGGAAGAAAATCCAGGCTCCATAGCTCTGCCGGCCTCTACTCCTGCCTCCCCTGCTAACTCCTGACAGTCAGAAGCCTACTTTCTGTCTTCATGGATTTGCTTAGCCTGGATGATGTGTATAAGTGGAATCATACAGCATGTAGTGTTTTGTGATAGGTTTCTTTAGCTTAGCCTTATGTTAAGATTCAACCATATTGGGGCATGGGACATACATTTTATTCCTTTTTATGGCCAAGAGAATTCTTGTGTTCTGGGGGCCCGTAGTCTCATTGGTGATACTTAATGCATCTTACAGAGGGCCTGTTCATGGGCTTGCCGAGTGCTCAGGGCATGAATGCGTGTATCCATCCTTTCAGCATGCGATCACTTGATAATGTACTGCGCACCACACACAGACTGGGGGTTTCTACAGTGAGGAAAACTCAGCCTCTGTTCTTTTGGAGATTGTGTCATACCATAGTAGGAGAGACAGACAACTTTGGGTTATATCAGTGACAGTAAAAGCTATAAAAACTGTAAACTGTGGGGATAGAGAACTTGGGGGCTTGGGAATATGAGTGTAGGTTCCTTTCTCTTCCACCATCCTGGATTCTGATACTTCCCAGACATAGGGTGGAAGATCAGGAGAAAGAACCCAGGATTCCTTCTCAGAATGTTCAGCTTGACACTGGACCATTGGCCTGTAAGCTAATGTACAGTAATGAGATCCATAAATCTTTCCTCAAGTGCAATTGTGTCTAGAGCAGAGTCTGCCTCTCTTCTTCCTCTTTCTTGAACTCTATTTTACACTGCTTGGATATTCCTAAACATAAATGCCATAAGTGAGATGTTCCCTGTCATTTTGCCATTTGGTGCTTTTGTGGCCATCAGTTGAAGAAGAAAGTGGCTTGTGGCTGGTATCTTAGGTGGACATTTGCCAACATCCAGGAAGCTGAGATCTGAGGGTCGTGGTTCAAAGCCAGCCTGGGCATGAAAGTCTGTGAGACTCTTCTCTTCAATTATCTACCAGAAAATCAGAAGTGTTGCTGTGGCAGTAGCTTTGAGTTGAAGAACTCAGGAACAGTGCCCAGACCCAGAGTTCAAGCCCTGTGACAGACAAAAAAAAAAAAAAAAAAAAAAGAAAAAGAATTTGAGTAGAAACTTGCAGTAATTGTAAAGAATAAGTTCTATGCAGAGAGTTAAAAAAACCCAAACCAAATCCAAAACAATGATTTCTATTCTGCATGCAAAATTGGGTGTCTGAGATAATTAGAACTGGGGGGGGGGGAAGTATTTGTCACCATAGCATGGCATTTTCATGGAAAGGTTTCCCCTCTGAAATGTAAAGTTGAATCTTCTGGGTCTTACTCTTGCCTGGAGAAGGGGACAGCTAGCACTTGGTGTCACTAATGAGGACCCCAGGGCTCTGTGTGGGATCAAAGGCTCTGCTCAGGAGTCTGAGTCTTGCATTGCATGGACTGGGACTGGGGGGGGGGTGTTGGGGGGGGAGGAGGGGAAGTGGTGTTTCCAGTGTTTGCCTAGGAGGCGGGCAAGCTATTTATCCAACTTCTTCACTATCTGAGGAGAACATGGGATCTGGAGCTCTTGCTAAGCCCAGGAGCTAAGGTGCTGGGGGCTTTTTTCTCTTAATTAACTAGTTAGAGGTTGACTTAGACCATTCATAGACAGTTCTGTGAGTGACTAAAAACTTGGCCCAGAAGAGGGGATGTACTTCCAACACAAGGCAATATATGAGGATACAAATAGATGGAAATCTATTTATTAAATTTGGGTATTGTAAGCATCTGTATTTGGGGCTTTGTTATAATTCAGTTAAAATGCTGCATTGTTGATGCATGTACATTGCTTTAGAAATCCAATCAGGAAAGATGAAAGACGACAGGTGAACTATAATTCCCTCTCTCTTTTCTCATTCCCTTTTCTCTTCTCAGAAGGCAGCCGTGTGTTTTGTTCCAAAGCTATTTGATGCAAGCGTTTTCCAATATAGCAACAATCGCTCAGTCACCAGCTGAAATGACCAGGCAGCCAGTTGAGCAGGATTTGCATTTAGCATATACTTCTAGAAGCTTCTGTCATTCCTGCCCTCTTAGGGATGTTAGCTAAACAAAAGGATTCCTATAAATCTTACAGCCTCATCACAGTTAGCATGTGCTAGTTATATTAACAATTACTAATTTAAAAGAAAAAAACCGAGTAAATAGGGTTACCACATAGAGTGTAGGACATCCAGGTAAATTTTTAGAGATACAGCAAAGAGTTTTTTTTAGCCATCTCCCTTGATACCCATAGTAGATTGGTTTCAGGATTAAAGCCAATTGTTGATATGGCACCATACGTGCTCACATCCTGTATATACAATAACGGAACATTTACACCTACCCTATATATTGTATACATCATTTCAGTCATCTCCAGATGACTTGTGATGCCTAATACAATCTAAATGCTAGGTCAGTCCTGAGTTGCTTGGGGAATAATGACGCAAAGGAAGAGAAAGCACACTTTTCATATAGTGGCAGCCATTGCAGGCCTATCCACAGTCACACAAGGTGAGTGGGGTCATCAGAGACATAGGGGTCTGTGAAGGGGGGCTCTCTGGGGGTGATCACATATGACTTCATTCTGTGGATTTGTTCAGTATGTGGCAAACTCAAATGTTGATTTTTGTAACCTTCTGGATCTCCCCAGCTGCCATTGGTCCAAGTCCTTGGATGCAGAACCTGTAGACATGGAAGGCTGATTGACATCCATATTTTCCAAATATTGCAGAGGCTCTACTCACAAGTAAAAAATTATTCTGGTTATGTGTGAACCTAATTTAGGCAAACATTCTTCACTCTTGTTTGCTATGTTTGGCAGCCCTACATTTTGAATGAGGCCCTGTCAAATTCTTAGATGATTTGTTCCCCAGAAAAAGCAAAAGGTGAAATGTTGGAGCTCATGTTGGCTACTGAGAGGAAAGAAAACCACGGATAATTCAGCTCCCCTGCAGCTCTTTATCTCTCCTTCTCTTTTATTTGTTGTACAGGTCCTGGGGTTGATCTCAGCGTCTGAGCACTGTCCTTGAGCTTTTGTGCTCAAAGCTAGTGCTCTATCACTTGAGCCACAACTTCACTCCTGGTATCTTGTGGTTAACTGGAGATAAGTCTCTCAGACTTTTCCTGATCCTCAGATCTTAGCCTGAATAGCTAGGATTACGTATGTGAGCCCCGGCACCCAGCTTCAGCCCTCTCCTGAAAACATGTTGCAATTAGTTTTCATGACTAATGGGATAAAAGTCAACCCATTTCAGTGGGAAAATGCAAACGTTTCCCTTCTCCCTTGCTTTCTAGTGAAATGCTACGCTACAATTTAGATTAAAAATGTTTCTGATCTGTTTTATTACACAGATGATTCTCTTTTATACGTGGTCTGGTTTTCTCTTCACATGCCCTCCCCACTTTCCCGTGGTCCATCTAGAGCTAGTCTTCCCTGCCTCTGAGATTCCTGATAGCTACCGTTCTATGAAGCCTGGAAAGACCGCTTTCTGCAGTCCAAAAATGTTAAATGGGAAAATCCTCTGACAAATGATGTCCGAGTTCTAAGTTACATGTCATTCTGAGTAGTGTGAATAATGCCACTCCACCCTGTATGTTTAAACATGAATTGTCCTTTTGGAAATGGCATCCACACTATGTATGCTACCTTCCTGTTAGCTGCTGTGGTGATCAGGGCTAACCACAATGTGGTGTCACAGTGCTTGTGTTCGAGTAGCCCTTGTGGAGTAAGTGGGAGACTTGAATCCTCCATCACAAGCCCATTCGCCTCTTGTGTTGATACTATAGCATTTTATCATATTGTATTGCTACAATTGTTTTACTCTAGTATTAGTTATTAACAAGCAATGTGGGTATAGAATAAGTATTTTAAAAGAGACTACATCACATAACTTTTATTATGGTATATTTCTATACTTGCTCTACTCTACTATCAAGTTATTTTGTGCTTTTTTTAGGGGTTGTTTCATCATGAATACGTATAAATAGGGAAAAAAAATAAATATAAGGTCTATTACTGTTTGTGTCTTTATACAATCATATGTGGTCTTAGAATATATCTTCCCTGGGAGAATGTATTCTTTTGAGGACTTACTTCATTTCTAGGATATTTTGTTTTTATTTGTTTCCCTAATTACTTCCAAATATAATTGTCAACTTATGGGGGGAATTGTGTCTGCATAATAGTTAATAAAATACTAAGGTTAGCTACAAAGCTAACCTTTCTTTTTTTTTTTTTGTTATCAGTTATGGGGCTTAAACTCAGGGCCTGGGTGCTGACCCTGAGTTTTTCTGCTCAAGGGAAGCATTCAACCACTTTGATCCACAGTGCCACTTCCAGTTTTCTGGTGGTTAATTAGAGATAATTTCATGGGCTTTCCTGCCTGGGCTAGCTTCTGAACTGCCATCCTCAGACCAGCCTCTTCAGGAGCGAGGATTACAGCACCTGGCACTTGATCTCTTAAAAAGTTTTTATAGCAGGTCACCGAGGCTCATACCTGTAATCCTAGCTACTCAGGAGGTTGAGCTCTCAGGGTAGTGGTTCAAAATCAGTCCTTCTTTGGAGAGATTCTTTTTATCATCAATTAAGCCAGAAAAAGCTAAAAGTAGAGTTGTGGTTCAAAGTGGTAGCGTGCCAGCCTTGAGTAGAGAAAGTGAGAGTGCAAGGCCCTGAGTTCAAGTGCAGCTTTTCATGTGCATTTGTTTTGTATAAAAAGCAGTTTGCTTTAAAAATAATGAACAATTTCTTTTAGGGATGGTACAAATGGAAACAACATGCCCATACTCAAACGAACGTTGTGAATTCTAGAAGTAGAATCTAATCTGTCTACGGTTGATACATTAGAAACCTTCCTAAGGCCTTTAGTCAAGGATGTCATAAAAATTACAGGTCTGAAAAATTACTATTAGTAAGTGGGGAGTTTAATGAAGGAAAACATTGTATTCACTTGATGGTACTAATTAATTAACCTTTGGTATGCTCAATAAATTTGACTATTACACAGTCATGATTGTCCTCTGCAAAAACTCAAATGAAAGTTGAACATCTTGCCCCCTAATTTATCTAAAATAAAGCAGAAAGCATATGTTACATGGTAGTCACTGATGAAGCAGAGTATTTATTTTTAACCAACATAAGGGTTGGTTGTTAAACTAGGCTGATACCATGTGACTTCCAATGTATCATTTAAGGAATTAATAACTTTATGATTAACTTAACCAACAAGAGGTGTGTTGCTAATTCACTACTAATGAGAATGTTATAACAAGTGAGAAAGACCAACAGAGATTATGTGTTGGAATATGTTTATGTCATGGTAGTAGCTCAGAGATGGAAAATAAACCAATGTTTTTACTTTGAAATCTATAAAAGTTACTATAGACATTTCCCTCCAAAGTTTTATGTTGATTGGCATCCAATAATGGGCAACAGTACATTTTAATGTACTTGTACATTGTGTAACTGTCAAAGTAATGGGCATGTCCACATTAAACATTGATAATTTCTTTGACATGTGTATTTTAGTGTTGTTAGCTGTAGTCATCTATATTCTAATAAAGCACCCAAGTTTACTCCTACTGAACTGTAGCTTAGTACCAAACCACCCGTCTCCTCCATCCTTTCACGCCCACATCTTTCCCCATTCTCTGGTAACAACTATCATATTATTAACTTTCTAGGACCAGGTTTTTAAGATTCTGCATAAGAGTGAGATTGTGTGGTATTTCATATTCTAAGATAATTGATATTCAACCTATATCATTGGCTTTGGCTATTCTTCAAATCTAAAAACTAACGAAATTGACCTAAGTTACAGTGGGGAAAACACTGCTAGCTAAAGATGACAACCTCAAGAATGTGTTTTCTGTGTCTTAAACAACTGGTCTCTGCAAGGGTTGTATACTTTCCATGAATGTGCTGACTTTACTCATGTCCTCAATAAGTGGTCTGCTTTTCCATTAGATTCTTTAGCATTTGTATCCTAGTCCTTTAAAACAATTTTGTCAAGGGTTTTGAACTTGGGGCTATCATGGAACTTTTTTGCTCAAGGCTAGCATGTTACCACTTTGAGCCACAGTACCACTTCTGGTTTTCTGGTTATTTATTGGAAGTAAGAGTCTCATGAGTTTTTCCTGTCCAGGCTCGCTTTGTACCACATCCTCAGGTCTCAGCCTCCTGAGATGGTAGGGTTATGGTGTGAGCTACAATGCAGTTCATCACAGTCAATTTAAAGATCATGTCTGATAATCCCTAAGGCTGGAGCTCTTTGTGTCTGCTTCTAGTGACTGTTGTCTTCCTTGCCCGTGGGTCATATTTTTGGTGTTTTTATGACCTAATAATTTTTGCTGCATGCTAGATACTTTGTATAAAGAGACAATTGATGCTGAAGTAAATTAAATTCAGCTCTGGAGATGGGCGTGTCCTTTCTCATTTGGAGTGGCTAGTGGGGATGGCTGGGTCAACCTGGGGTTGAGCTGGGATGGGGCATCGCGTGACGTCAGTTCTGCCAACCACTTGCTTCAGATCTTAAAATTTTAAAAATCAGGCTGGGATGTAGCTCAGTGGCAAAGCGCTTGCCTAGCAAGTACAATGTCTTGGGTTCGATCCCCAGTACCAAAAAAAGAAAAGAAAAGAAAAGCAAAAAAAAGAAAGTACAGTTAAAAAAATTTTTAAAAGCATCTCTAAGTAGTTTGTGAGTTCAGTACATTATTGATGATGTCACCCCTGCTCCAGATCTTTTGAGATCAGAATCAAGATACCCTCTTCTGGGGTACTTAGACTCTGACCACTGCTGAAATCCATGGATCTCTTTTCTGTTATGGCCCAACTCAGTACTCTCAGGGCTAGAGGACCTCTGTTTTTCACAGCCTGTTTCTAGCTCTTTGGGAATCCAGATCATTTTGCATTCTTCTTAGTCTTCTATGAAACATATTCAGAGAAATTTCTTTCCACTTTCTAGCAATTTGTAGGGAGGGTTTCTTAGCTCCTTCCCCAAGCTCTTGAAAGATGAAGCTCTGGTGTCTTGGATTGCTTTTTGCAACTATTACCTTATGTTTCCACTGTTTCCTGGATTACTTATGCAGCACTTGCAGAAGGACCTGTGTGAACCGGGGTGGGGGTGGGGGTTCAGTTCTGCTTCACCTCCAGGTTTTAATATACACTTTTCCATTTGAATTCCTGGGGATGCCTAGTATGAATTGGACCTTGTGTCCCAAGACAGCCATCCTTCCTGGGAAGAGAAGAGACACACAGCCGACTTCCTCTCTGTCTGAGAAACAAGAAGATTGCTCCTTCAAGAACAGTAGTGAAGACGAAGCAAGTAGTACTGTGAGCTCACACATGGGAGCTGGAATTCCAGGACCCCCAAAATGTAGAGACAGTAAGTAGAACATAAGAGCCAAAAAGGGCAGCAGAAATACAAGAGGACTGGAAAAGTGAGAAACGTCTCATTTGGAAATGATAAACAAATAAATCTGGAAGACAAAAACTGTTGATCTTTTCCATTTGTTGTACTCTAGGATGGTAGAATGAAATTATTAATCTGAAATCACTTGGAAATCACAAGAGGCAACAAAGCTAGCAATTCCAGCCAGGTCTATTTCATTTTCAATGGAAAACAGTGGCTAGTCACAGAGACAGGTGGCGAAATGGGGTGTATTCTATTTGGAGGTATTATTTCCCTTTTCATTTTTTCATTACCTAAGTCAAGTGTTTGAAAATGAGAAGTCCTTACTTCCTTAATAAGAGATAGACAATTTCAAAGTCTTTCATAGTCATAACCAATATCACTGCACTTGGCTTTAAATCAATCAATGATCACCTGCTTCAGGAAGCATATCTCTTGAAGTTAAACCAATCAGTGACAATCATATACCTGGAGAGCCTGTCAGTTGACAAGGAACTCACTTCAGTGAGCATGGCTTGAAGCCCATGTCTACCCTGGCTCCTAGAACCAGCTCAAAATACACTTCAGAGACTGATATTCTTTCTACTCTCATCTCTTTCCCCAGTTTTGCAGAAAAATAGTCCAGTACTTATCCCTTCTCCATGAAATCTTTTTGCTCAATGAAATCTCCTGTGACAGCACAACTTTCTCTAACTTGGGTAGGCAAGAAACTCAGCATTTTGCTTTCAAGTTTCAGAAGTCTTATTCTTTGACATCCCTTAATAGAGGCCCACTCAAATCACTTTGAAGACTTTCACATGGAAACATCCTATGTGTACTTTGGACTAACGGGTGTTTTAATTGGGTCACTTGAGTCTAAATTTTATTGATCCCTTCTATTTGCTGCCATATAAGTCTGTCTGATTGACAATTTGAGCTCTAACTTGTCTCGGTGAGTTCTTGGTGTTGAATTTGTTTTGTCATCCTTCATTGATCTATATGCTATTTCACTGAACACTTTGGTTACTGCTTTTATTTTGATATTCTACAATTTATGTTTTATAGGTTATTAGACCTATAAATAAATTGTACAATGTCATGTAAAGTAATATAATCTTCTAGTTTGTAGGCACAAAATTTGTTTTAAAAAGTCTAACTTAAGTGAGCACATAAACTCACTGAAGGCTTGGATTTGTGGCTGAATCATTGGGTGTTTTTTAATCATTATCATGCTTTCTTTTCTGCTGGAGACTTCACTTTCATGATTGAGCATTTGTACGATGTCTAATGCATTTTTCTAATTTCCAGGATTGTTTTGATGTTGTTGGGTTTATGAGAAAATGCTCCATAAAGAATGGCGTAGCTGCAGGCCAAAAGCACCGTCCATCCAATCCAGACAAAATGGAGAGTCATAGAGGACTAATTTGCTGTTGGTTAGTGGGTGGTGAGGCAATGGCAACCACTTTGGCATTGAGTCTCCTTCAAAGTCTTCATAGAGACACTCTGTATGTCAGCTGGAGATTTGGTTTAGTGTGCTTGTGTTAATCAACTTTATGTCACCATAACAAATACTTGAGATAAGTAGCTTTGACTCCCAGTATTGTCCTTTGTGATCAAGTAGGCGTGCTGCTCTCAGGCCTCAGGTGTGTTGGGGCCAGCACACCATGAAGGGAATGTGTGACTGAGGAAAACTGCTTCTCTCAGGGCCAGGAAGTGAATGAGAGGATGAGGAAGAAGCCGAGTCCACTGACCCTTCAGAGGCATTCCCCCAATGACCTAAAGACCTCCCAGCAGGTCCCATTACTCACAGGCCCCAGGGCAGCCAAATAGCAGCACCTAGGCCTCTATAGAACATTCTGGATGTAAACAATATCATACATATTTAAGAGTTAATAATTTCTGATAGTTGGTGGCATGATCTCCTCTTAGGTCTATTTCTTAGATGTATATTTTTTCTCTCCTCAAGAACTATTTCCTATATTAAATTGACCTGTGATCTTTAAAAAATGTTTCCACAGTAAGTGGTAAACATATCTGTTTGTCTGTCTATCTAGGGCCTGGGTGTTGTCCCTGAGCTCTTTTACTCAAGGCTAGCACTCTATCATTTTGAGCCATAGCTCCACTTTCATTAACCACTCAAAGTGGTTAATTGGAGATGAGTCTCATGGGGACTTTTCTGCCTGGGCTGGCTTTGAATCACAATCCTCAGATCTCAACCTCCTGAGTAGACAGGATTATAGGTGTTAGCCCTGGTGTCTGGCAGTGAGCATATTTTTGCTATAGAATAAAAGCAATACTCATTTTGACAAACTTTTGTTTAAATTGTATTTACTTACTTTCGTTGTTTATGTGGTACCAAGGAATTGAACCCAGGGTCTCATGCATGCTAAGTAAGCACTCTACCACTAAGCCACATTCCTAGCCCTTGATAAACTTTTAACATGTCAAAATCAGTTCATTTAAGGACTTTAGGAATATAAAGGACTAATAACACTGAAACTTATAAGACAAAAAGGCTGAGCCCCAAGGTTATTCTTTTTCAAAAAAGCTTTGGTACATTCCTGTTTTATGCCATGTGAGCCCTTCCTTTTTTCTGTTCTTCTCTTTGTTATATCGTTATCCAATTCAAAGTGTGCTGCTTCCTGGTTCTTCCTCTGAGCCCCTACATGAGCTACCAATCTTTCTTCAGTTTCCTCAAGAAAGGAACAGTGAAATTACTAGAGTGAAAGACTGATACAGACAGAAACAGAATTTAAATCACAGGCCAGAGCTAAGTAAAGAGTCTATAATTAAAGATTTCTTTTAAGCTTCATCAAGACTGACAGAAATTTTTAGGATTTGGCCTTTTTAAAAGATATTTATTGTTTAGGACTATCAAATCAGTACCAATTATTTCATTTAATTGTTGGGAAAATAGTTTAAACAGCACAGAGTAGGAGTGACAAAGAGAATCTAAATAACTCAGCTCTGCATAATTTAATAATGGCCTTGTGAAGGCAGAAAAAATAAGCAGTGAATTATTGGAGGCTTTGTCGATGCCATTTCCTTCAGGCAGGTTGAGTAATGATCCAAAATTACAAACAAATAAAGATGAATCAATAGGAAACTCTAAATCAGGGATTCCAAGGGTAGCCAACAATAGCACGTTATATATCACAAAATAAGAGGGAAGATTTTGAATGTATTCACTGTAAGGAAATGACAAAAGTTAAAGGTGATGGCTATGATGAGTTCCTTGCTTTGACCATTACTCAGTGTACACTGAATCAAACCATCACAGCATACCCTGCACATGCCGATAAATATTGTGACAGTAAGAATAAAAGTGAATAAAAAGAGTAGATTCCAGCTTTTAGGCAATATTTGAATTAGAACCAATAGCCTAACAAAGGGAGCTTTGTCATCTCTTTTAGACCTCAAATTGAGGATTTAATCAGCAAATGCATTTATTTTCTTTTAGAAATTTTGGAGTTCTAGGAAGATTGTGAAGACAGTACAGAGAGCTCCCCTGTGTTCCACGATCCTTCCCCTATTGATAGTATCTCATGTTGAGGGGTTACTCTTCACAACTAACGAACTCAAGTCCACAGATTATTTAGAGTTCTGGCACCTTAGATTTTCAGGATTTTTTCCCTTAGCTTTCCAAGATCTCCTTAGTCTTTTTCTAACCCAGGATCCCATCCAGGATGCCAGATGTCACCACACATTCTCCTTGGCTGTGGGTGACTTCTCTGACTTCCCTTGTTTTTGATGGCCTTAGACAGTAGTGAAGGATTCCAGTTTGGAACTATTTGGTTCCTTTTTTGCCAGTCCTGGGGTTTGAACTCAAGGTCTCAGCACTGCCTTTGGACACTTTTTGCTCAGGGCTAGAGCTCTGTCACTTGAGTCATAGCGCCACTTCTGGCCTTTTCTATGTATATGGTTCCAGGGAATTGAACCCAGGGCTTCGTGCATGCTGGGCGAACACTCTACCACTAGGCCACGCTCCTGGCACTGTTTGGTTCCGTTTTGTATCATGTTACTCCACTGGAATTTATCTGCTGTATTCTCTCCTGAGTCTACAGAGGCCCAGTGTGTTTTCTTTTGTATCTGGTGTTGGGAACTGCAGAGATAAAGCACCTTTCCCACACACTATGTATGTTCAGGGCGTAGACTTGAGCCTGAGGTGGCTGTCGACATTCCTTTTGATCACATGACCCAAGGCACTGTTGGGATCTCATTGTGAAATTCCTTCTTTCCCACTGAGAATTCTTTTGGTTGACTAAGTGGCTCTGTGATACAACAGCATTATGATTTGAAAAAGGGTGGAAGAACTTTCTTAACTTTCCAACATTACAAGATGCTCCAGGCCTGTTAACATATTTCCTTCCAATCCTGAGATCAACCGTTTGTTCGGGGAGTCTTGGCTCCTTGAATTGGAGAAAAGGGTAAGAAACAAAGATCTAAGGAACAAGTATTATAGCTACTGGATTGTCTGGTCCAGGCTTTCCCAGGGGATAAAACAAGGAGATAGTTTGCACATGCAAAACTTATGTGTCTAAACACGGATACACATAACTATGTAGTACTCTAATAAGATAAAAGGGAATTCACGCTGGAAAGCAGTTTATTGTCACTAGGATCTCAACTGTGTAATTATTTCATGAGTCTTTCAAAACAGGCAGAGTGGAGATTGATCTCTCTCCCCATTTTTCAGATACAAAAAGAAAAATGTAACAAAATTCCTATAGTAAATCTGAAGGGATTTGGAGTAGGTCAACTTTATTTTGTTTTGTGTGACATATGGTATTGCTGTGTAATTTAGGCTTTCCTCAAACCCATAATCCTCCTGTCTCAGCCTCGCAAGCACTGAAATTATGACATTAACTTATGTATGTGCGTGAGTGTGCTTGATACTGGGGCTTGACCTCAGGGCCTCACATTTTCAGTCAGTTTCTTGCTGATAGCTGGTGCTCTACACCTTAAAACATGCCTCCAGTCTAGCATTTTGCTGGTTTGTTGTAGAAAGAGTCTTGCAGACTTTTCTGCCTATGTTGGCTTTGAACCTTGAATCACTAGGGCTTAGCCTCCTGAGTAGCTATGATTACAGGCAGGAGTCACCAGCTCCCTGCCCCCCCCCCCCCTTTTTAAAAATCAAAACTGACAGTTTGTGTTTTCTTGAGTA
The DNA here is from genome assembly GCF_031878675.1 of Megascapheus bottae. Taxonomy (NCBI): domain Eukaryota; kingdom Metazoa; phylum Chordata; class Mammalia; order Rodentia; family Geomyidae; genus Megascapheus; species Megascapheus bottae. The sequence goes on along the minus strand of NC_143523.1, from coordinate 8,680,470 downwards.
TTACAATAATCTCTTGCTATTAGTAAATTCCGGTACACTCTTTTTTTTTCTGTTATCTTTTTTCCACACATATATCTTTTATCTTCCTTTGCTTGCACAAGTATTTCTTGCAATTAACTTTGGAAAGTAGCCTAGTTTTATACCCAACACTCAATATTCTCTTGTTTTTACATTTCTAATTTTATGGATTTTGCTTATTTGCTTTGCAGTATAACTCTTGTCATTGCCTTTGGCTAAGAGCAGTAGCATTTTTATCTGCTCCGCAATGCCATTAATTACTAAAATTTCAGAGTCAGTTGAATATACTCAGGATATTCTTTAGAAAGTGAATCAAGTCTACAAAAAAACACAGAGCAATTATTTTCTTGTTATACAGTTGTTTAGTTTATTATGGAGACTATGTAGAGTATATGCACAGGGCCCTGAAGTAACAATCTACAAACCTCTTCTTCATTCCACCCATTCAGGCCACACACATTTCTCACAGGACCTGAGAATGCTGTTTTCTCTAAGATATTAGCAGCAACGTACAACCAGATACCCAGTTCACTTTTATTTATAAGTGCCTAATTCCTCCTTAAAGCTCATACTGACTGCTGGCATCTGGTGACCAACTAGGATATCACTTTATATTTATTTTGATTTTTAATTTTTTGGGTCATGGGGCTTGAACTCTGGGCTTGGGCGCTGTCCCCCAGCTCAAGGCTACTGCTCTACCCCTGGGCCTGGGTGTCGTCCCTGAGCTTTTCAGTTCAAGGCTACCACCCTAGCCCTTGTGCCACAGCCCCGGTTAGAGTCTCATGGAACCGTGATCCCCAGATCTGAGCCTCCTGAGTAGGGTTTTTTATTTTTATGTGTTAAATTCCTTATTGTGCTGCATGGACGAGATAATAAGAATGAGGAACTCTTCCCTTCTCCACCCCCTAGATTCCACCTGTACAATGAGTCAAGTCGCTCTGGTCTCCCAGCTACTGATAACGTAAAGAAAGAGACCATAGCAAGCCAGTGGCCCTCCGTCTCTTAGGCGGGATGCTCGATATAATGACCACGTCTGGTCCCACCCATCTTCATCTATAATTTTAATAAGATCATTATGGACAACACATGTTACAATGGAAGGTACCACTTTGTCAGTCCTTTCCCACAAGGCCTAATTAGTAAAGGGAGAAAATTGATTTTCCATTAAAAACTGTGATGTATACAACCTGTCTTTCACTCAGGCCACATTGAGGCAAATTAAATGTCAGCAGCAAATATCTTAGGCCATGATTTGGGTGCCATAAAAACTAGAATTTACACTACAAGCAGCTAGTATGAACTATTTCTTTAGGTTATAGGAAACTACCTTCCCTATGATAAAATGGATTTAGGACTTGGTATAATTATAATAAGGGCACATCAGTCAATAGTCTCTGAAACCTGTTATTTGCATAACTTGTCTCTACATGGACTTTATTCATATTGAATTATATAAATAGAAAGTAAAAATAAAAGACAGCCATATTTTCTATAATTTGTGACTATTAGAGTATTTAATATAATATTACAATCATGACAATTAATGTAGGCTCTGATAGCTGTTCCTGTGGTGGGAAGATTGAAGAGGTGGGCTTTCAGCATCTGTCCACCTGATTCAGGGCTCAGGGCTCTTGTTTCCTTTTATATGGTCCAGTAAATTGGCTCCTGTTTTTTCCTGCCCTATTATATCCAGGCTTGTGATTTATTTCATGCTTTGGTAGTTCCGTATAACTATGTTGTATGCGGTGGGGTACAAAGTGCTTTAATGCAAAGTATTAAATTTAATTGACTTGTTATCTGTATAGTTTTGACTTTCTGGTACTATGTTCAGGAGGAGGAATTAAGATATAAGAACAGTAAACTCCACTCTTAAGAAGCAGTGTTTGAGAGACAGACATATAAAGAGCTATATCACAGTTTAGAGAGCTCCCAAAGCGTAGATGCAAACCAACTTGGGAATACTTATTGTGATTATTATGAACACACACAGTTTAGCTGAGATAGCTGAGACTGAGACTGCTGCTTTCTTAGATTGTGTAGTTTATCCATGTTACTGGTGGGGTTTTGACTTCACTCTCCTCTTTGCTGTAACATCTTCCATCTTCCTTCCGAAGGGATGGCAATTCTTAGCGCCAGATCCTGGGACTGCCTGGGTTTCTGCCTCTAGATTGATACTAACTGCCACTGTCTTTTGTCACTGGGCTGTACCTGACTGCCAACATACCTACAGTCTTGTAGTAGCTGGTCAATGAACTGGTCTAGCTTCTATTCCCCTAGAATTACAGAGAGAGAATCACAGGACTTACTGTGGCAGTTGGGAATACTAGTCTTTGCTCTAGGGCTTTCCCTTGCCCCTTATTTTAGAATCTACTGCAGTCTCCATAATGTTTTCCTCTTTAGTACCAGGCTCAAGGATCAGCTCCAAGCAGTTCCCCCAACTGAGACCTCATTCAGCATCAGATTAGCCTTGAACATAGCCTGGCAAAGGACATACCTTTAAGGGCCTCTTGAACTCCACTCATCACTCGGTGCCTCTTCTCCAAAAGAGCTCTTTCAGGCTCTAGTTTGTACTATAATATCAAGTTCATATTTTTTTTGAAAAAGAAGCCTCAAATTGCTTGAACTCAAATGGCTTCTTATCTCTTATAACTTGCCAGACTTGGAATGCAACAGACCTTCTTAGATCTGGCTTAAATAATGCCACCAAATTCATGTTTCCTACTGTTTAGATTGGTTTTCTCTCCAGGATGGATAAGATGACCACTTACAGCCCCACACTATTAGCTTAGTGATTCCCTTAAAGACACAACCAGCAAAAGTTCCAGGGAGACTGATTTTCCTGAGTAGGGTCTATGTCCATCTCTCTGCTGTGGGCAGCCTGAGGGACTATCAGAATGGAACCCTCACAGCTAGGAGAGGTTTTAGACAGGAGGCAGGGGTATCAGAGGGACAAAGAAAAGGAGGTCTGTCCCCCACAGCTGGCATCCCCAGGGGGACTCTTACAACCTACAAGAGACTCAAGGACTGCTGTGGGGGAGAAAGAACCATGATAATACTCAGATTTCTGGGACACTCAGTGAAAGCCCCAGATAAGAGCTCATCCATTCTCTGTTATTCCTTTGTGATGAATAGGTTTCAGGGACACATGTAAACTTGGTTCAGAAATAGCCCCAGGTACTTCAAATTCCCCAAGGAGATGCAAATACAATCCTAGCAACGAGTCCTGGTTCTATTTGTAGCCTTATATATCCCAAGCTTACAGTAGAGTTCATTGTGTAATGGCTTCACACAATATGAAGTAAAAGCATAATGTACTGAAATGACCTGAATGTACTAACATTTCCTTATTTCGCAAAGAAACAAGATCCTGTCATTTACTTGTTCCATTTGTGAGGAATTCCTTTGTGTTTTGTTGTACAAGGTATTAGATTTCATTAGATTCTAAAATCTGTATGCTTCCCAACACTCATTTGTAGTGGAGCAAGAACATGGTCTGGGATTGGAATCTCTGCAAGCTATTTCTCCCCACATTGTTTGTAATTAACTTGATGCTGTTATTTAGAGGAGGTACTTTACACGATTTAATTCAACTTTGACAAATAAGACTGCAGCTCACAGCAAGAGTCTGATAGCTCTTACCTGGTCAAGACCCACACTGGGAAAGTGCAGGAGTCCACAGGCTTTTCTCTAGAGTAATTAACACCACTGTTTACTAAAAATGGAATAGGTAAGTCTTTTATCTGGTGCTAGTGTGGTTTAGCAGGTGGCTGCTTGATTTTTTTTTTTTTTACAAAAGAAATAAATGTATCTGGTGGTTTTGTGATAGGGAAAAGGCTCAGTGGTCTCTTTCTGTCCCTTCTGGTACTCTTACCTTCTTAGTGGCCATGACTGTAAGAGTCCAAGAAATAAAGTTTCCAAGAAGTTGGGAATGTGGCATGTTAAGTGTAGTCTCCAGTATCTCTGCACCTGGACTTTTCTGAGTCACTGCCTCGGCCAGCCTCCATTGACGCATACTATTGAGCGTGGACTCGGAGACTTGTATCTTCTTTGCATGTACTTGGTCATCCAGCTTTATCTCCAGCTCTCTTTGCTCCTTATTTTCATCTCCACCAGGGAAGGAATGATCTCCTGATGATTGATTCAGCTTCCATCTGTAGATTTGCTTTTCATTCCTACATAGGAAGTTGCTCTCCTGTTTCTTCCCAGCTCTTCCAACAACGTCTTAACATTTCCCCTCTGCAAGCAGCGGAGGGGATCTCTCCTGCCTGTACTACATCTCCATATTCTCTTGCCTGTTTCAACTTCAGGGCAGCTTCTCACAGTCCTTCATGAAATGTCAAGTAAAGAAGTTGCTGGGATCTACGGCTTAGAATCTTCTCACCGTCCAACTGTGTAAGATTTAAAGTTTAACTTCTTACCTTCATTTGTATGCCCCTGTAGATCTGGCTCTTGTCCCTCTGAGACCTTATCTTGTTCTTCCTATCCTCTGGCAGTCTATGTATGCTCCCATCTTGTCCCCACTTTGAATTTGTTCTTTCTTTCCTGGTTTCTATCTTTGGGAGACTCAGGTTTTTTTTGAGAATCACTTTTTGTGCTTTTTTTCCCCCCACATCTCTGCTCAAGGATACCACCTGAGGGAGGTGCACTCTTAATTCAAAGGAGCCCTTTTATCACCGGCTGTCCCAACACTCAATTATTTGTAAGACTTATGAATATAAATTTGTCCTGGTCCTGTATTTCTCTCATTCTCATGAGGCACCAATCTGTTGCCTGACCAGGTACAATGCCTGGCACATACTAAGCATCAGTGAGTATTTGTTGAATGGATAATAATAATAATGATAAAAGCAAAGATGGCTAGAGGAAGTAGACTTTCCATTGATGGTGATGGATAGATGCTTATAATCCACTCTATAATAGCCCAGGATTTCTTAACAAAATAAATAAAGGTAATTTTGATACTTTGAAAACTATCGATTCAGTGTATCTTTCCTTTAGATAGAATCAGAGAAGTCTATTAATGAAGCATCTCTAAAGCCACCTGGTTTACTTGTTCTATGAAGTCTTGAGTTATTTTTAAGAGTCCAGACATGTGTACTGAGTGATAATCCTCCAGCTTCTGGGAAGCCCTATTAATTTTTTTGGTCAATTTTGACTCTATTCATCAAGGTTCCTCAGAGACAGAGAACAAACTGTATTTATTATTATGGTTAGAAATTGCAAAAGGTCATTATAGGAATTGGCTTGTATAATTATGGAGGTTGGAAAGTCCCACAATCTCTCATCTGCAATCTGGTGGTCAAGATAAGCAATGGTATAAGTCCAATCGTCTAAGTCCAAAGGCCTGGGAACCAGGTCTCTCTGGTACTTGGTCTGGGATGACATTATCCCTACACCAACAACAGAAAGACTGCTGTTGCAGCTCACACAGACATGCAGAGTAGCATGAGCTTCTTAGGCTCTCACTGAACTGGAGGATATCCAACCACATTGAGTCCAGGGATTTAGTTTACTGAATCTGTTGAGTCAATTACTCCTGTATTCAATACTCATCTGGGAAAGAACTTACCTGACACCCAGAAATAGTGTTTCCTCTGGGCATGTTCAAACCAGTCCAGTTGGTCTGTGCAGCTAACCATAGCACTGTTAGAGAGCTGATCTTTGACTCCCACCCCTTTGTTTCAACCTGATTAGATTATTATTAATCTGCTAGGTGATTTCTGGGTCCATAATGAATGTTTTCTCATCTGGCACCCTTTGGTTAACAGATGACTTCCTGTTCAGTTCGTGAACAGATGTAGAGACAAGCTGGTTTGCTTTGAAGGCATGGGAGTCTGTTCAGCCCAGAAGCTTGAATATAAGAGAATTTCCTTTGAATCTTATATTTTCCCTTGAAGTTTTTTCCTAAGTTAATGTGTTTTGCAGGGGCTGTCAGGAGAATACGTTGGTTAGCTGTTTCTGATCAGTAGTAGTCCACAGGAGAATGATTTAGAGCTTACGTTCTTGTTACTTGTGTAAATGAAGGACATCTTCTAAAAGCACCCAAGGGAATACAAACTCAAAATCTTGCATTAGAGATAAAACTTTCAGTTCTTGTTTAAGTCATGGCTGCATAGAATCGTTTGCAAGTTGATCAATGCTAAAGTTGTATCTTCCCTTTGGAATTTCAGTCTTGGTCTTTAAAAAGTATCTTTATGGGAAGATCTGTGCTTGTTTCATTTTGGGAGAGCAATCATAAAAATCTAGCCATTCCTCTAGGACTCACACCCTCATTGTCTCTATCTGTCTTCTAGGAACATGGAGTAGAAATGGCCCTCGTGAAATCACAGAACAGTAGGTGACAGTGGGAGCCACCTGGAGACTCATTCGTGAAATGGTAACAATTTTGCATCTATTCTTACATTACATGGGTCTAAGGTGGGAAGGCTGAGATGACATGTTTAAATGCATGTTAATGTAAGTGAAACATTTTGAACCCATTGCTGGTAACTAAAGAATATATGTAATCCATCCATGGATCAGTGACCAGATCTAAGCATGGCAGAATAATAATGTCTCCTCATCTCCCATGCTCTAATTCCTGGAGCCAGTGACATTGCTAGTTTAGGGTTTGCTAGCAAGGGAAATGAAGATGGAATTCAGGATGCTAAATCAGGTGACTTTGAAATAGGGGAGTTATCCAAATTACACACATGGGCCCAATGTAGTCACAAAGGTCTTTAAATGGGGAAGAGGAAAGCAAAACCCATCCCCAGAGAGATAACAGCATGACGTGCCATTGAGATGAGATGCTACTGTTTGTTGATTATGAACCAACAACCAAGGAATATAAACTGCCTCTACAAACTGGAAAAGGCACAGGAGTGGATCCCCCTATATCTTCAGGTCAGAAATGGTTGGCCTGGGACACCTGTGCTAGTCTTATAAGGTAATAAGTGATGTTATTTCAGGCTATCAGGTTGCTGGCCATTTGTCAGAGCAGGAATGCATGTGAATAGAGTCTCCCAGGGGCCCAATGCAGAGAGTATGCTCTTATGAGGACTGAGTGCAAATGTTTTCCATCCTGCCTCACGGCTGTATTTGAGATTACCTGAAAATATTTGTTCCTATCATAAACCTATGTGTGATTGGAGGAGCATCTACCACCAGCTAGCGATTTATCATTCCAAATTGCTGCCCTGAAAATAACTATCAACTCTTTCAATGCCTCCAAGCAGCTCTGTGGACACCATGTCTGCTTTTGGGTGTGCGTTCTCCTTTTTCTCTCCTCAATTTCCATTTCAGAAATTATTTGTACTTGCCTCTCCCTAGGATACCATTGGAAATGTTATTGTATAATACTTTATTTCCTCTTAGACTTAGTAACTCTCAAAAAAATAGCCTTTTCTTTTCCTCTCCATTTCCACTTGGAATTTTAATTGTAACAGAATAGTTTATTGGATTTCAAAGTTGTCTTTGATATTCTAAATCCATTTGTCTTTGCTCTTCACTGTGGCCAAATGGGAGCATTTATCTCCCCTTCAGGAAGTTTTTCTAACCTCTTTTCTCGCCCAGCATCAAATCACTGGGATCCTCCCCTGTGTGATTTTAGAGTGTAGCTGTGATAATGTTTCTTAATTTTCTTTGGCTTAAGAGAGACACGTGTTACCCAGGAGTCTTGTCTTCCTTAGAGGTCTGTGGATGTGGATGGTTCTTCCTGTTCAACTAAATTGGCTCTTACAGTTTCACAATACAGAGGGAGCAACCTCTGTTTTTTGCTAGAGTCTAGATGTAGAAAGCTACCTGCCCAGAGTGTTCTATTGTCATTCAACAGATATTTACTTAGTCACAGTGATAGGCCCTGAGTGGCCTTCCAAACACAGAAGCTACTTTCTCTGCCTTCAAAATGCTGAGACATTAGTGAGCAAAAGGTTTATACATAATGAGCTGAGATATGGCCTAGGATTTCTCCCCAACCCCCTTTCAAGGCAAGGCTGATTATGGCTGAACTGTAGTCAGGAATCTGAGTAGACATGACTGGGGCCTCTGTCAGACCAGAGTATGACAACCCCACTAATCTTCTCCTGTTCTTACCTGCTCCTTGTCCCCAGGGCCATGTAGGAGGCCATGTACTAAAGATGACCTGACCAGGCTGGGTGGTTTGCTTGGCTATTCACACCAGTGCCAGATTGTCATGTGAGCTAGAATTATGAGATTGGTATTCTACAGTGAGATACTGGGTTCCTTGTGAACAAGAAGTAAATACTGACTGTTTGAATCTATGTTCATTCAATAGCTAGTATCACCATCACGAATATATCAGACAATCTGAGGTATACTTAAGTGGCATTGTATAATTTTAGTACTTTTTAATCTAAGAAACTAAAAGAAGTGCATCAAGAGCATGCTTTCATTCATTTTATCAGTTAGGACATGGCTAAGTGAATGTTTAAATTTAGAAAACAATCTCTTGGGAGAAAAAGAAAGTAAGTGGTACTGCATGGGACCAAAGTTGGATGGGCAAGCAGTGGTGACCATGTAGGCCATGGTGGGTGAGGAGGGGAGGTGTGCCATCTTTACAGGACATGGGTGGAGATGCACTGTGACTGCCTGTACCTGAGACTTGGGGATTCATTCCAGATATGCACTTCAGTACTGTGACATCATTAATACAGCTGGGCACTTCCAGGGTCTCAGGTTCTACTCAGATCTTGAAATTTCAATTCTTGGCAACGATGTTCATTGACAAAGCAAAAAGAAACAGGTGCAACCGCCAACAATGGGAAGAGTGAGACTGAAATCAGGAAAGCAACTCCATTTGCAGTAGTCTCAAAAAGAAAAATGAAATACATAGGAATTAACTTAACCAAGAAGGTGAATGATTTCTATAGTGAAAACTATAAAAACTTAAAGAAGGAAATTGAAGAAGATACATGGAATTGGAAAGAACTTCCATGCTCTTGGATTTGCAGAATTAATATTTTGAAAAATGGCAATACTACCCAAAGCAGTCTATAAATTTAATGTAAAACCTTTATAAAATCCCATCATTTTTCAATGAGAGAGAAGACAATCCAAAAATGCATATGGAACAACGAAAGGCCCTGATTCATAAGAGCGATTCTTAGCAGAAAGAGTGCTGGAGGTATAACAATATCACACTTTTAACATTACTACAGAGCGGTCATAATGAAAACAGCTTGGGTGCTGACACAAAAGCAGGCATGTGGACCAATGCAACAGAATAGGAAACCCATAAATAAACCCACAAACTTATAGTCATTTTCAATAAGAGAACCCTTATTGAATATATGAGAACTCTTATTGAATATAGTGATATTCAAAAGCATAGTCTGGAAGAAAGAGTCTCTTCAATATGGTACTGAGTAAAATGGATATCCACATCCAGAAAACTAAAATTGGACCCTTAGCTATCACCTTGCATTAGTGTCAGTTCAAAATGGATAAAAGACCTCAATGTAGATGTGAAAACCATGAAATAATTATAGGAAAAGTAGGGCACAGGTAGACACTTTCTGAGTAAAGATCTGGAAGCACAGCAAATGCAAAAAAGACTTCATAATTTGATAGGGAAGGGGGGAAAACCAAGATGGGTGGGGAGTATGGGGGGGGAGGGAAATGGGTACCAAGACATGTGAAAGGGTATCAATGTATGTGAATTAATGCACCTTCTATCTGGCAAATATCATGTAACCCTTTTACTAATTACAATAAAAAAAAGTTAAAAAAAAGACTTCATAAATGGAACTGCATCACAACAAAAGTTCCTATGGTAAAGGACATAGCCAACAAGATAAGAAGACAGCCTGTGAAATGGGAGAAAGTTTCTGCCAGCTAGATATCAGACAAGAACATAACATCTAGAATATACAGAGACCTTCAAAAAACCAACAACTAATGAGCTAAAGAGAGTCTTTCTCAGAAGAAGTAAAGATGATGAATAGACAATATGAAGAAGTGTTCAACATCTCTAACAATAAAGGAAATGACAATCAAAACAAAAGTGGGATTCCACTTGATGGCCATCATCAAGAAAAAAACAATAATAGGTGCTGGAAAAGATGCAGCCAAAAAGGAATCCTTATATACTGTTGGTGGGACTGTAAACTTGTTCAACCACTCTGGAAGCAGTATGGATGTTCCTCAAAAAGTTAAACAAAGATACCACTTCTGGGCATCTACCCTGAACATCATAACCCAAGATATGATAAGGACACCTGCTGAGCTATGTTCATCTCTGCACTATTCACAATAGCCAGGTGATGGAAACAATCCAGATGCCCTACTGCAGATGAATGGATACAGAAAATGTGGTATATATACACAATGGAATTCTACATAGCCAACAGAAAAGATAAAATAATGGCATTCGCAGGGAAGTGGATGAATCTAGAGCGAATCATGTTGAGTGAGACAAGTCAAGACCTAAGGAACAAAAGGCGCATGGTATCCTTAATATGTGGCTATTAAATCCAAAGCGTACAAGAGCGAGGACCCAATATCTGCATACCCAATGCTATGGACATGGTATTGGAAATATAAACACAACTATATAGACATAAAAACCTATGACTCTATAGATATAATGTTTTATTTCATAAATTAATATGTTTCTATGACATACAAACCCTTAGCCTAATTTTGATTAAGTTCTAAATACTAAGTCCCAGTGATTGTAAATAGAGATTCCCTTCTTGAACACTTGTTTGTTAAACTTGTCATTTAAAATATGATGTGAAAATCAAAAAAAGTTAAACAAAGAGCTACCCCGTGACCTAGCAACTCCACTCTTGGACCTTAATCTACAAGATTACAAATCAGGATACAGTAAAGCTGCCAGCACAACCATGTTTTTTTTCTGCACTATCCACCATAGCCAAGGTATAGAATCAACCCAAATGCCCCTCAGTAAAAGAATGGATCAAGAAAATGTGATATATATATGTATATATGTATATATATTATGAAATTTTACTCATCCATTAAAAAGAATGGTAAATTTATGAAGATGAAAAGACCTAGAAAAATTAAGATAAGTGAAGTAAGTCAGATCCAGAGACAAAGCATACATTTATCTTGTATGTGGAAGCTAGATTTAGTTTATAGACTTATGTTGAATGCTATGCAAGTGTATACAAATGCATTAACTAAAATATGATGGACCCAAGGGAGAATTCAAATACAGAGGCAAAATATAGTTCAACAAAGTAAATACCAGGAAATGAGTACTTGAAAGGGGTTGGGGTAAAGACAAGGGGAGAGGGATTGATGGATGAAGAGGAGAAGAGATTGGAGAATGCAGGCAAGAATTCAATATATGCCCTATGAATTTAAGAAGAGTGAAAGAAGCAGTGAGTAGGGGAGGGATGGGTGAGAATGTTGACATAGGTGATCAACATATATTGTATTTAGAAACTGCTTTGTTCAATGGCAACTCCTTTGAGAACTTTCCCTGAGAAAATGAGTGTAGAATCCACTGAAGTACTTATTTCTAATTCCATGACCTTGTCTCTTTTCTTAAAAGGTTGTTGTTATAATTAGATTAGCAGAAAATAAAAGGTATTAATTGGAGGGGAAAAAAGAAATGTGAAACTGGGTGCTGGTGCAATGCTAGCCACTCTAGAAGCTGAGGACTGAGGCTTAAAGGCAAGGAACTCTTATCTCCAGTTAACTACTCAAGAAAAACTGGAAGTAGAGCTGTGGTTCAAGTACAATACCACTTGTCTTGAATGAACAAACTGAAGACAGTACCCAGTACCTAAGTTCAAGCCCCAGGACCAACACACACACACACACACACACACACACACACACACACACACACGAAGGGAGACCATCTATTACGTTCTCTTCAATTGTTTTGTAGAGGAAGACCTTCCTGAGTTGCTAGCGTGGTTTTGTTGTTTTGCTTTTCTTCCCTTTTTGGACCTTGGGGGAACCTTTGAGTTGTTTTCTGAAGTGCCACTGTTGTGAGATATTGTCATTGTCAGTCTGTTTGGGGTAGGCAGGCTTTGATTTACTTTTACCCTTCATCTTGCTCTTCTCCTTCCCCTCACCGACAGGCACTGGCTCTCAGGGATTTCTCTATTCTTAAATTTACATGCATCCCAGGAAATGTTTCTGATTGTTTGCTATGTATTCGTATTTATCTAAGTGATATGGGACTATAAATCCTGTTGTCTTTTTTATTCAATGCTGTTAGTTTTTTTTTTCCTACAATCTTTTCTTGTGCTGAATGCACAGCTAATTGGTTGTTTCCAAAGCACAACAAACCTATTGGTTTGAGCTATTTTTCTTGTCCATCTCCCTAAGTAATAGACTGTGCAGAGTTTTATGTCCTTTTGCTCTGTAATCCAGGATGAGATAGACTGTCTGATTTCAGAGGAACCCAGACATGGCTGAGAAGTTCAAGAGAGACACAGACAAACACCAGCAGCCTGGAGTGCAGGGCCTGTCTCCGATTTGTAGAATCATGTAATTAAAAATGACTTGAAGTTAATATGGGCCAGAGCTTTTTCAAAGTTATCAAGATTCAATAAATGTTTGATTTGCATGTCATCTTGAAAGTATCTATTTCCAAATGATACAAGTTCAACTGTATGTAAATGGACGTATATCAAAAAGCAAGACACAATTTCACGCGGGTATTTCTACAAGAAGAGGGGAAGAGGAGCACTCTGAGAGAAATGATTGCTGCATGGCCATAGGGAAGAGTGACATTTAAGGGAGACAGAAGGCACACACTGTTTGCAGAAGACAGCCACCATTCATTCTGGTTAATGTTTGCTAAATGGGAGCCCAGGGTGGGCAAATCATTCTGGTTTTCCTGTCTCCATAGGCAACCTCTTCCAGACGATAAGGAAGCAAACCTATGACATTCATGTACCAGGGTCAGCACAGGGATGTTTCCTTATGTCCTTGTCTGGAGAATGAAATTTTACTTTCAATTAGAATCTTTAAGGACTCTAGGATGGGGTTTCCAAGTAGCTAACTGGCTGGGCTTAGGAGATCAAAGACTTCCCATGTCAGGAGACCTGTATGTGAGCCCAGATCCAGCCTCAGAGTGAAGAGGAGATGCCTTACCACAGCGGTAGCATGACTGCCTGAGTTTTCCAAAGTCTAGTCTCTGTGGCCATAGAGCCCTGAGCGGTGGGGAATAGAATTTAAAAGTGTGAGGGGTTTTTTTGGAACAAGAAGTCTAAAGCTTCTTGTAAAATCTCTCAGATGCTCCAAATGAATAATTTGAAGCCAGACTATTACATAGCATTTTTTTTTTAAAAACCTGAGTTTTTATACAACCTGCTTCTCTAAGGTTAAAACAAAAAGTCTTGGGTTGAAGCCCTCTCTTTACTCAGAGTTGATGTGACCGATTTTCACTGGTCTATGTGCAGATGCCCCCTCATCAGTGGCTGAAATGAAAGAGTTAAAATACTACAATAGTTTAGGTGAAATGAGGAAACTTCTAAGGGGGTGTTTGGGTTACTTTCCTGTGAAATACGTATGCTCTAGGTCTTGCTGGTGGAAGTTCTTCCCCTTCCCCTTCCCCTCCCTCCCTCTTTTCCTCCCTCTCTCCCTTCCTCCTTCCCTCTCTCTCCCTCCCCCTTCTTTCTTTCCCTTCCCTCTCCACTCCTTTTCTTACTCCCCCCTCCCTTCTTGCCCCTCTCCTTTCCTTCCACTGTACTATGGACTAAACTCGGGTCCTCATGTTTGCTAGGCAAGTGCTTTACGCCTTGAGCCACACCCCTTGCTCTTTGTGCTTTTTTTTTTTCTTGAACAATGTCTCATGTTTATGCCTGGGCTGGCTCAGACAGTGATCCTCCTATTTATGCTTCCCACATATGTAGGATGATAGGTGAAGGTCACGACCTGCCACACTCAGAATCTTGTTGGTTGAGATGGGGATCTTGCAGAACTTTTGCCTGAGCTGGCCTTGACCATGGTCCTCCTGACCGTTGCTTTTCAAGCGGCTCAAATTACAGGTGTGAAGTGGAAGGGTTTTGTGTTTGATTTAATAACAACAGGCTGGTGAGAGGTGGAGCGCTGAGGCTATGCACAGAGGAGCCATTTCTATGTCCTGGGCTGGGAGCACAACAAACCTCTGCGTGTAGGAGTTGACACTGACAGTCCTATTTGGACTAGCACCAGAGGTTTCAGTCCCTCAGGTGTAGATGACAAAGCTTCCGACTGATGGGCAGGCAGGCAGCATCCTCCTAAAGTAGGCTACGCCGTTCTACAGCTTTGATGCACTGCCAGAGCGAGCACAGTTTCAGTGGCATCTATTTGTATTAATGGAGTGGCCGATTTATTTATTATTCAACAGTGAATAACTGAGTCCTTTTTTTTTTTTTTTTTACATCAGGCATTAGACTTGGCGTTGGGAATTCATCAGGGAGTAGGCCAAACACATCTTTGGTGCGTCTGAAAGTTACTGCTTAATAGAGAATAGGCAGAAAAGCAAAAGCACAAGGAAATGAGGAAAAAAGCATGTGGTGAACATTTCCAGCTGTGGTGATCTGATAATGGGGGTGAGCGGGAAGGTGGTAGGGAGGGAGACAGCATTCAACCTGAGGGAGAGGGAGACGGCTACTCTCCAACTTGAGCCACATCCCTCAGTGCAGGGAGGGCAGGGGCCTAGTTGAAGCCTTGTGTTAATTATAAGGAAAAGGCACTGCTGAAGAGCTGGAGTGTGATTTTGTGTTGCATAGCGGTCTTTAGGGACATGCCTGAGCTGCGAATGTGTGCTGGCCACTGTGTGTGGTCTCGGGGCCTGCAGATAAGGATGAAAAGTGTTTAGCCTGGTTCCCAGAGCTGTGGTTTTCAGCTCTGGGTACTGAGGACACCCAGGAACCATGTAGAAATCCCAATTTCTGGGATGTTTCTAGACCAGTTATACCAGAGTGCTTCAGGTACCAGGATTTACAAGTGTTAGTGGGTGCAAATGCATGCAGAATTCAACACCTAAAAGAACGTGCTGGGCCCATTCTCAGCTCTGAAACATCAACACCTATTTTTTTTTTTGCCAGTACTGGGACTTGAACTCAGGGCTTGAGTACTGTCCTTGGACTTTCTCAGGGCTAGAGCTCTACCACTTGAGCCACAGCACCACTTCAGGGTTTTTCTGTGTATGTGGTACTGAGGAATTGAACACTGGTCTTTGTGAATCCTAGGCAAGCACTCTACCTCTAAGCCAAACTCCCGGCCAACACCTATTATTTAAAAATCCGCAAATTACCAGGTGCCAGTGGCTCATGCCTGTAATTGTAGCTACTCAGGATGCTGTGATCTGAGGACTGTGGTTCAAAGCCAGCCTGAGCAAGAAAGTCTATGAAACTCTTCGTCTCCAGTTCACCAGCAAAAAGTCGGAAGTAGAGCTGTGGCTCAAGTGGTAGAGTGCTGGGGAACATGGACAACGCTTTGTCTCTTAGCCCTCGTGGGGGTCTAGTGAGTTGGTTTATCACAGCTAAAGCTTGAAGCTGGTATTCACACTGGGCATTTTTAATTGAGGTGTTCTATGCATTTCACCAAGTTTGCAGCTTGGGAAATAGTTACAAAATAAGCAGGCCTGCATCATCTGTATGCATGTCAGGAATCAGGACATTTCCCCCTCAGACGCCCCAGCAGGAGCTCAAAGACACTCCTTATCACATGGCGCTTGTCAATTTGCTTTTATGAAATTTCTGCTCATTTGCTTTTGCAAATCACCATTGATCTAATGATACATTTTCTAATGCTAGTCTGTCATGGCTCAGGAAGAAAGATCTGCTGTGCTTATAGAATGCCCCACTGAAGGACCTGGCTTAGATGAAGGGCTGTCCATGGGCCCGGTCTCCTAGCCACACCCACTCACGACGTACCTCGCTTGCATTATTCTCATGTATTTGTTCTGTAGTCTGTTTCTCACTATCCATGGTAGTTCTGTTCTCTGGAGTCACCTTGAACAACAGATGAGTAGATGAACAATTGCTGTTAGGGGAAACACAGTGTTTATTCTTGACAGCCTCTGATCATAAGCTTTCATTGTCCAATTAGTACATTGAAATTTAGGTTTCTGTTTAAAGACCTCTTCTCTAATATGTATTGTTGACCCATTAGCACTCTTGGCCAAGAGTGCCGTCAATCTGTACCTGCATGAAGCTTGTCTGACACACGCATTTTCTTCACAAGGCTTCTTATAACCTTGGGGCCCTCAGGACCTCAGAGAGCCCTGCAACAGGAAAACATGGCAAAAATAGACAGTAGGGGAGCAGGGACAAGGGAGCTGAGCCTGGCCTTAGAATGGAAAAATCGAGTCACTTGGCTGTTTCTTCTCCTTGGCACCTGTCAGTGACTGATTCTGAAAGCAGCCTGAGGATTGATGTGCGGCTCAGAAATACCTTTCCATAAGAAAGTGAATTTGCAGATATGAAGTATGAAAATCACACAGTTGATTGCACATTGTGGCTTGAGGCTGGGGATGGGGATTCAATGACCCTAGGACCCTGAAGAGAATGACAAAAGAGGCAGGAATTTCTGAACGCAGAGTGACCTGGGCGCACAAAGCATTCTGTACCTGAGAAGCTGTGTGGTGATGGACAAAGCCCATGACTACTCTGGGCCTATTTATTTATTTATTGTTTATTTATCAGCCGTGGGGCTTGAACTCAGGGCCTGGGCTCTGTCCCTGAGCTCTTCAGCTCAAGGCTAGTGCTCTACCACTTGAGCCACAGCACCACTTCTGGTTTTCTGGTGGTTAATTGAAGATAAGAGTCTCATGGACTTTTGTGCCTTGGCTGGCTTTGAACCATGATTCTCACATCTTAGCCTCTTGAGTAGCTAGGATTATAGGTATGAGCCACCAGTGTCTAGTTTCTGGGCCCTTTCTCTTAACTTTAAATGAGGGGATTTGAGTTGAGTTACATCTAAGAATTTGGTGATTGATTGATTGATTTTGGTACTGGGGATGGAACCTAAGACCTTGAGTACATTACAGAAGAACCCTGCTACTGGAGTCATACTTTTGCCCTTTTGTTTGTAGTTTGGTTTAGAGATAAGGTCTCTCATTTCTCCAAGCTGGTCTTGAATTTGTGATCCTTTTGCCTTTACCACCTGAGGGACTGGGAATACAGGTGTGCATCACCACTCTTGGTTCGGTTTGATAATTCTTAGTTCTAGAAACCAGTGGGCAACATCGGTCATGTGTTCGCTCGTGGTTCTGTGTTGAAGAGATAATCACCTCCCCTCTGTGTCAATCCTGTGACACTGTGTGTTCTCCCTGAAGATTGTGAACCTTAAAGTATCACAAAATGCTTTCTTCATATACTGACTTGGCAAAGAAATATCCAGGATTGCAACTGTGGAAAGACTAAGGGAATTAAATTTTATGGAAAGAACATGGTATGATAGAACTGGAAAGAAGCAGATGAGGGGACTTTTAGCATAATTCCAGGCTAATGTATCACTGGAGGCAAGTAGAATCTGTATGCAAGGTGAAAAGTCAAGAGTAATGGAGTAAAGTTTTCAGAGGGGAAATATCCAAGAGTAGAACTGTAGTGCCACATTTATTGTGAAGTAAGATGGTTTGCTGAAAGAATTAGGAAACACCCAATATGTGGATATATTTAGCCAGTGATTTTTAATTAGAGTAGGAGTGATCTAATAGGCCTGTTAAGTTAGCACTATCTAATAAAATAAAATGGTATGCAGTAGAGAGATCCCCATTTTCCCTTCCCCCAACTATTAGAGAAGATACCAAGGAAGGTGATAACCCTTCCAGGTGGGCAGGTAAGAGCCCCCCAATAAACATCTGAGACTTAGACTTTCACCAGATTTCTAATTAACTTGACCCAGCTCCCACTGGAAGGGGGAGCAAATCCATAATGTGTTAGAGTGCTTTTTTTTTTTTCTAAAAAAAAAAAAGAACCCAATTTGTCACTGTCAGGTAAGGAGTACAAAGGTCATCCTCTCACTTTGAAATTTCTGAATCATTGAATAGCTAATTTGTACTGCTAATTACTACCTTTCACTTCTGTAATTATTTTGAATCATTGTCATCCTGTTACTATTAATAAATAAGCTGGAGACAATGAAACATGGCTCTAAGTTTCAGTTGCTTATTCTGGAAAAATGAAGTACTTGGAAGTGGAAGAGAAAGATGTTAGTGTATTCAGATTTGTTTTGTTGACAAAGCACAACAAAACAACAGCTAAGACATTTGTGTTTTCCCAGTCTGGGTGTGCCTGTCTCTAATATTTTGTATAGTGACACTCTTTTGGATTGAGCGCCTGTGATAATGAAGTTTAGCATTCTATCTCTACTACTCTAATTACTCGTGTCCCCAGATACATCTGAAACACCAGTAGCCTTGATTAACTATCCACAGATCTGGAAGATTCCAGAAGCCATGTAGCCAGAGAGTTAGGAGAAATCTTAAGCAAAGTCTAAGAATGAATTAGCTGACAGCTTGAGATGATTTTTAGCGTTCTGATTTTAGAATGGAGTTTCAGTGAATGTAATCACGTTGGTCTATAAGACTTTTAAGGCGTTTGGGGGAAAGTTTTGCAGGTTCAGTTTAGACAGGTGACCTGTCATGTTGATGAGATGTAATGAGTATCACAGTTCTGCTGTCCTGGATTTCTCCCAGGCAATAGCTTGAGGTCTATATTCCTTTCTTTAAATATGAGGGTGCAGCTGAGGGCTGGTGGCTCACACCAGTCATCCTAGCTACTCAAGAGGCTGATATCTGAAGACTACAGTTCAAAACCAGCCCGGCAGAAAGTCTGTGAGATTTTTATCTCCAATTAACCACCAGAAAACCGGAAAGTGGTGCTGTGGCTCAAGGGGTAGAGCTGTAGCCTTGAGCACAAAAGCTCAGGGGCAGTACCTGGACCCTGAATTCAAGCTATATAACAGAGAGAGGGGGGGGGAGAGAGAGAGAGAGAGAGAGAGAGAGAGAGAGAGAGAGAGAGAGAGAGAGAGAGAGAGAGAGAGAGAGAGAGGGAGGGAGGGAGGGAGGGAGGGAGGGAGGGAGGGAGGGAGGGAGACAGAGACAGAGAGAGACAGAGACAGAGAGAGAGAGAGAGACAGAGACAGAGAGAGAGAGAGAGAGAGAGAGAGAGAGAGAGAGAGAGAGAGAGAGAGAGAACGAACACTGTCGATATCTCCAGGAAATCTGAGTTCTTCAACATTCCTCATCTGCCATCTTGCCATGGTATTTGCTGTGCCCAGTGCTCTACTAAGTCCTTGATTGTGTGTGGATGTTTAAAATTAAACTTCTGCTCAAGAAAATCCCTCATGTTGTTGGTCGAGGCACTTAACACATGGTACAAATTCACTGATCCATTGAATTGAGCTGGCCACAGCCAGGATCTGTGGAAAGAAGACTCTGGTGGAGGTGTGAGCATTTGAGTACAGTTTTCAGGACCTTGGAAGTGGCTGGGCTAAAGAGTTCACACAGTACCTCATTCCTTCCCTACGGGACAGGAGGGACAGCATCAGAGAACATATTATCTTTGATGGTTTTCCAGCATTCTTCATTACCATCTGTCAGCTGCAAGAGAGGCCTTGTGACACTGTGGAGTAAGAATAGGCCTTGGAATAATAAATATAATAGCTACTATTTATTACGTTATTGCTTCCAAGCTGCTGCTGGCTTGGCTCATTTTGTACATCATGGCCCCCCTTGAAGGAGGCTTCATGATTTATCCCACTGAAGGGTGAGGTGGTGAGTTACATCTCACATAGGCGCACAGCCAGGAAATGAAAGCTACTGGACACAGACTCCCAGCTAATGCACTACTTCTTCCTGGGCTCACGGAAGATGGAAGAGTTCCATTGGAAATAAGAGGAGGAAGGCTTGTGTATAACAGAAAACAGAAGCATGATGAAGAATAAAAGGCTTTACTTAATATCTCTTCCCTGTATTTCATTGATAGATTTTATACGCTATACACATTCATTGAGTTTTGAATTTTAAAAATTGTTATTGTAAAGGTGATGTACAGAGGGGTTACCACTTCAGAAGTCAGAGAATGAGTACATTTCTTTTGAAAAAATTATTATTTGAACATTTGTGTGCATGTCTTTGTTTAATTTGTAACAAAGCCTTACAGGCAGGTACAAACAGTAACTCCTCTTTTGCAACCCAGAACTCATTGCTGAATATGAGATTTTGGCACATGTAAAGAAGGGCTATGATTCCTACAACAGTTGGCAATGTAGGTTTTTTTGGTTCACAGGTTGGCTCTGAGAATAAATTAGATGTAAAAGCTAAAAAAAAAAAAATTATTATTTTTGTTGGTCACGGCACTTGAGCTCTGGGCCTGAGCATTGTTTCTGAGTTCTTCAGCTCAAGGCTAGTGCTCTATCCCTTGAGCCACAGTGCCTCTTCTGGTTTTCTAGTGGTTAATTGGAGATAAAGGTCTCACGGACTTTTTGTGCCCTGACTGGCTTTGAACCTGATGCTCAGATCTCAGCCTTCTGTCAGATTTATTATTATTTTTTATTGTAAAGGCGATATACAGAGGAACTGCAGTACCTTAAGTTAGGAAATGAGGATATTTCTTTCTGAACAGTGTCACTCCTTCCTTTGATCTCTGTCAAAGTCACTGATTTTTATTACATACACCTGCCATCAGTCTTTATTTTCTGGTTTACTGACTCATGGAATCCTGTCATACACCTATGTTCCTTTCTCAATAAAAATAAACTATATATATATATATTCTATCATATTACTTCTTTGTCTTTTACATATATATTCCTAGGTGAAATTCATAGTTCACTGTATTGTTCTTTTTTTTTTTTTTTGTGGGTCATGGGGCGTGATCTCGGCCTGGGCACTGTCCCTGAGCTCTTCATCTCAAGGCTACCACCCTACCCTTGAGCCAAGCCCCACTTCCTGTTTTCTGGAGGTTAATTGGAGATAAGAGTCTCAGGTCCTTTTGTGCCTGGGCTGGCTTTGAACCTTGATCGTCAGATCCCAGCCTCCTGAGTAGCTAGGATTACAGGTGTGAGCCACCTCGCCTGGCTTGTATTGTTCTTATATACTAAGACTGTTGTGATTTCTGATTTTCCTTTCTCTTTTGAAAAACACTTTAATTAGTATGTGTTAGTTGTACAAGGGGTTTCATTGTGATATTTCCATATATTCACACAATGTGTCCTGGTCAAACTGACCTCCTCTATCACAGTGCCTTATCTCTCCTCCTCCTTCTTACAACAATTTCAACAGATTTCCTCCCCCTCCTCCCCTTCCTCCTCCCCCTCTCTTCTTCTTCCTCCTCTCCCCCCTTCCCCCTTCCCCCTCTCCCCTCCCTCTCCCTCCTCCCCCTCCTCCTTATTCTTGGTCAGTCATGGGGCTTGAGGAATTAAATACTCTAAACATTCACATAGTGAGAACAAAAGAGGATATACTTTGGAGAGGATCACAAGGGCTCAATAGCTATGTATTTATGATCATATAAAATGATGCTTATTGAAATGAACTCCACGAAATGGGAACGAGTTTTTTTTTTAATTTACTATACTATTTCAGGTTTTCTGTCTCTCTCTCCCTCTTTCCTTCTTTTCCCCTTTGGTTTATTCCCTTTTGTCTCTGTGTTTGATTTCTGCATGTCTGGTTTGGGCAGGGCAGGGGAAGCACAGAAATAGTGGGAGAAAGGATGAAGCAATTTAGCAATGATCCTCGGTGGACACCATGTTGGAAACGAACTACAGCTTGTATGGGAGGAAAGTAGGGGAAAAGCTGGAAGAGAATGAGGGAGGGGGCTTGAGGAATGGAGTTTCCACCCCTAGGAAGGTGTGTTAAAAGAGTATTTTAAAAGGCATTAGTTATGAAAAAGAAATGCATACTTTTTGAGATAAAAGGCTCAATTTTGATGAAAAATTGAAATAGAAGAGTCTTAGGAAGCCACAGCAGGTAACCTCCAAACCCCAGGTGTGGTATAAATGTTACTGACGGTAACAAAATGTCAAATGAGTTTTGAAATAAAATTAATTACTTTTTATGGCTTCTTGGTTGAAAAAAAGAGGGAGAGAGAAGCTCCGTGGAATATTGTAAGATCTGTGATTTTGTTGTAACAGATTTCCAGAAATGGAATTTAAAATTGGATTGCATATATTAAAATTTAAAGACTCTGGATAAAGAGTAGTTCTAATTTCACTTACTTAGGCCTTTATGGTCCAGTGGGGTAAATATTTTAGTGGAGGTTTTTACAGGTATTATATATTCACTTAACTTGTCTGGCTGACTGTGTCCTCTAGGTACCTTTTTCCTCCAGTTGGAAATCTTGTTTAGAGCACAGACTCCCCTGGTGCCCTCCAAGTCTGGTTTCCTTGATCACAGAGTCCAGTACTTCTTGAGAAATGGTTACGGTGAAGATATCTCCTGCTGCTTGAGAAGAGATGTGGTCCTGCTGGGTATTGGTGTCTCAGATGAAATAGGAGGGTGTTTGCTTCTCAGAGCCCAGTTCTTCCAGGATTCTGTAGGCTCCTATTTTCCTGTGGAGTTTTAAAAAGTTGCTGCAAGAGTAGCTTTGTGATTTTTCTTTTTACCAAAATAAAAATTGTTTATTGTAAATAATGAAGAATCTGCAAAAATGCATATTTAGAAAAAAAACAAGGCTGGAGGTGTAGCTCAGGGGTAGCAGGATTGCTTAGCATATAGGAGGCGCTGGGTTCCAATCCTGAGCTCCAAAAAAAAATAGCAGCAACACCCCACACAAAGATATCCACAGATATCACCTGTTCATATGGAAATATTATCCCCACCCGGGAATATTGCTTGCTAGTGTAACATCCGAACTATAGTCTTCCAAGAGAGTTTTTTTGTGCTTCAGGGGAATAGAGACACTTCCTTGATTATAGTCACTAATTATGAATTTCTTAACACATACAGTTTAGAAACCTGTTCTTTGAAATTTAGCAATCTGTAAACAAGTTTTTTGTTTGTTTTGTTTCAAGTAAACAGTAATTTTATTTGAAAGTGAAAAGAAAATCATGGTAAGAAAATAGCCAGACCTTCTATTTGAATAGAGGCCTATAAAGAGGAGTCCAGTAGAGTTCTTTGGAGAGTGGTCATTACAGTATGAGTCTCCTCTGCCATCTCCTCTGGACTTTGCTGGTTGCTTGATGGCTCTGTCTTGGTTCTTTCCAGGTTGAGCACCAAGCATTATGGGTAGAACACACATTCCAACAGGAGCCAAGGCACTTATGGGAACAAGAAGAGCCACGATGGGTGGCTACATGTTCACTCTTTAGTCCTTTCTGCCTAACAGATGAACGTATTTTGTTAATGTTTACTTGTGCCTGCATTCTTGAATGTCTAACCAAATCAGTGTCTTAATAGCACACAATTTATCTTATTTTATTTTATTTAGTTTTCTCTTTCGTGTTCTGATGAGAAAAAAACAAACAAGCATTCTGGCATGACCAAACTTTTTTCCTAATTACCTTGAATGGTTTCATGTAAAAACCTCAGTATTAATCTCTACGAATATGACTTAATGTGAAATTTAAAATCTCAGATAGTTTGACAATCATCACAATAATCTCTTCTTTCTTCTGGCTCTCAGGCTTCAGACATGTGTTGTTGGCCACGTGCTTGCTTCAGTTAGCCGCAAGCCTCTCCCGGAAAGGGCTCCTCAGTTTGGGCCTGCATGATGGCACATGTCTGTTATTCCAGCTGCACAGGAGGTAGAAGAGATGAGAGGATCCTGGTTTAAGGCCAGGTGGAGCAAAAGTTAGGAAAACCTTAAGTGAAAAACCAAAGTATATGTGATGTCATAAGCCTGTGGTCTCAGCCTTATGGAAGTTGGAGGTGAGTGAAGTCAGAGGCCAGTGCAGGCCTATCTAAAATCTAAAATCTAGCTGAAAGCAAAGAGACTATGTGGATGGCTCCAATAATAGAGTGAAATTCTGAATTCAGCCCCAGTACTGAGAAAGAATCCTACCCAGGCTGTAGAGGAGGGGACTGAGGCAACAAGAGGCAAACGTAGGTATGGCAGATTTAGGGGTCTCAAACCACTGCCTCTTTAATGCCATTCCACTGTGTCCTGGGTCCCAGCATCTGGGCATGCACACATGTGTGTTAAGTGGTTGAACAAAAGAGTTTCAACTCATGTCAGTTTAGGAGTAGTATGTGGTTGATCAATGTCACTCCTTCCAATTTTCTTCCCTCCCTCCAAAACCCCGCCATCCCCTCCAGGTCCCCATTTGTGTTCTTATGCCAAGGAAATGCCCTGCGTAGCAGGTGGCTGGAAGTAGTTAATGACGTCAGTAGTGGACCTTCTACCACCATACGTAGGTGGCATTTTGGAGTGAGGGTTTTTGGTGGAGGAGGCAAAGGCATGTTTATAGCTTTCTCCTCTATCCTCCAGATTAGCGGTAGCCCCTCAAAACCTATTTTTCGAGGATTGGAGTGGCCAGAGCCTGCAGGGTCAGAAGCAGAGAGCACAATTTTGTGCACTTACCATAGAATGAAATTGATTTGTGGAAAATGATTATTATTTAAGAGGTATAAAAACATTCGGAGTCATACTGCTTGGCAATTCTAGGACAGTAAGCATTATTATTTTGATGTTCAAATACAATTTGCTCAAGCACAACTGAGTCGTTGCCTAGCATTTCAAGTGATGAGGTCTTAAGAAACTATTTTGTAGAGCATTTGTACTTTGTACTTTTTGAAACTACAGTATTTTTTTTTAAAAAGTAGAATGCCTTTTTCCACACTGTGAACTGAATGTGAACGATATTTTTGAGTATATTTTTACTTTAAATTTTGTAGCTGTCTGAATCACTGACAAGGTGACACTTTCTCAGCGTCGAAATAATGTAAACCATTTGTGTATTTTTAGCAGATTGTGTGGGTGCAGACAGCCCATTAACTTGTGTTTTTACATTTATTTATATTAATTGGACACAGTATATTGGGAGCATAAACTTAGCAAAAATAGTTTGGGGTTTTATAAGAGTAAATAATAGGTGACATATTACATTTGATATAACAAATGCATATCTCCCCACAAAAGCAAAAAGAAGAAAAAAGGAAGAAAACCCCACAAACAGGAACTGGGGATTTAGCTCGTGGGAAGAGCGCTTGCCTGGCAGTGGAAGGCCATTGCGTTCAGACCTCAGCTCAGCAAAAAAAAAAAAAAAAAGAAAAAAGCTAAAAATATCTCATAAATAAATACAAGTCATCTTAATTATGAAAAATAACATACAATAAATAATTTAAAGTAAAATAAAAATGATATAAATTAGAAAATTTAGAACAAATAAACCATAAGTATAATATATCAAGCATGTGGTACCTTTGTGCTCATGGGTGTAAATCCTCTGGTGGTGTAGATTTCCTTTGGTTCATAACTTCTGTAATTTTTCTCAGCTGTGTTTTTAAAGTTTCAGTGTTTAGATACAATTAAATTTATTCCAAAGAATATCACTTTTTGGAGACATAGTGATGCTGTATGGCCCATGCTGGCCTTGAACCTGGGATTTTCCTACCTCAGCTTCCTGAGTACAAGGATTACAGATCTGCACCTTGTCCTCCCCATCAATAATTCTTAACTCTCCCCAACATCTAAATTCAGACACTGCTTCACACTTCACTTTCCCCATTTTATAGCCTACACTTTCCAACTTACTTCATCCTCTCTACATAACAACTATAAGAACTTCAGTAAGACAGTTTATTTCCATTTACCTGTAACCTTCTCTTTGTACTATGCTGTCATATGCTTCACTTCAAGATTATAAAGCCACAATTTTCAATGTTACTATTTTACCTTAGGCCATGCTTTTTTAGCACTTTTAAGAAAAATGAGAAATGGAAAATACAGTTTTTTATTTTC